>NC_056003.1:56096311-56418124 GCF_018446385.1 Zingiber officinale | reverse complement strand
AACGCATCTTTGGCTCTATACCCCTTGGCCTTAAAAGGTCTCTTGGTCATTTTACCTTCCAAGTAGGATTCACATGTTGGAAAATTTTCCAACTCTAATGAACCCAATAGTCCATCGGCAACAAGCCTTTGAATCCTACTTAAGTTAATATGTCCAAGCCTTAGATGCCAAAGATATGTTTGGTTCATTTCCGAAGGTTCTTTTCTCTTATTAGAGTTAGAAGATGTGTTATTAATTTCCATATTTTGCTTTGTTGGAGAAATTAGATTTAAAGTGTATAAATTACCAACCAATGCACCAGAACAGATAATCACCTTATTTCTTTTTATAACGACATTGTTACTAAAGGAAACTGAATATCCATCCATATACAGTTTAGAAACTGAAATTAAATTCTTTCTAAAACTGGGTACATAAAGACAATTTCTTAAAATCAAATTTCTATTCCTATCAAAAGATAAGTAGACGTCTCACACTGCGACAGCCGCCACCTTAGTAGCATTGCCCATGTAGACGGTTATCTCTCCATCAAATAGTCGCCGGGTTTCCTGGAACCCCTGCAAAGAATTGCATACATGATCAGTGGCTCCCGTATCTACACACCAGGTGCTGGTAGATAACACCGCTAAACATGTTTCAACTACTAGAGTATGAGATATACCTTTATTGTTCTGGTTCCTACGAGGACAGTCCGCTTTCCAATGTCCAGACTGCTTGCAGATGAAGCACTTGCCCTTCGGCTTCTTCATTCTAGCTTTCTGTCCTGTACTATGAGGTTTATTCACCTTCTTTGCTGAAAAGACATGTTTCTTCTTCTTCTTGCCTTTCGACTTAGAAGTCGAACCATTTTCAGCATAGTGAATTTGAGAACTGTGACGAAATATTCCTTCTGCTGCCTGTAGTTCTGTCAGAAGTTCCGCCAACGTATACTCTCTTTTGTTCATGTTATAGTTTAGGCGGAACTGCTCAAAACTTCTGGGTAGCATTTGGAGAATTATATCGACCTGGGTTTCCCCATCGATTTCTCCTCTAAGGACTTGTATTTCATTCAGATAAACGATCACTTTGAGGATATGATCCCTTACGGGTGTCCCCTCAGACATGGTGGCTGTCATTAACTTCCTCATTGCCTCTTGTCTAGCAGTCTGACTCTGGTGCCCAAAGAGTTCTTTGAGATTGTTCATTATATCATAAGCTGTTGGCAAAGCTTCCTCCTTCTTCTTCTAAAATCCGGCCACCACCACCACCAAGGAGAAGAGAGCAAAGGGAGAGGAAGAAGAGAGAGGGCCGGCCACCAAGAGATCACCCAAGCAAAAGAATAAGAGTTGTGTCTCATGAAGCCCCCTCACCCCTTCTTTTATATTACTTACCCAAGGCAAATAAGGAAAAACCTTTTACAAAAAATAAAATCATCCAAGAGTTTTTCCTTTTTCCTTTTTATTTTTCCTTTTCTTTCCTCTTGATTGAATCAATCACCAATCAATGGTTATGATCAATCCTATTTGGTTTAGGATTGAATTTGGTTTAATCCTATTGGCCGGCCCTTGCTTGGGCACCAAGCAAGGTGGCCGGCCACAATTAAAAGGAAAGGAAAAATAATTTTTAAAAATTTTATAAGAAGAAATCCTCTTATAAAATTTACAAGCTCTCTTTCCTAAAGTATGAGTTAAAAAAAGGAAAGTTTCTAAAAATTAAAACCATGTTTTAAATTTTAAAAACTCTCTTATAAAATTTCCTTTTTTAACATGGTGATAGAAAATTTAAATTTTAAAACTTCTTTTCCTTTTTTTCTTAAACTATAAGGATGGTTAAAAAAGGAAAGTTTTTAAAAACTTTTAAACTCTCTAATTAAACATGTGGCCTAATTCAGATAAGGAGAGTTTTAAAAATTAAAATCTCTCTTTTAAACTTATAGTTTTCTACAAAGAGAAGATTTTAAAAATTCAAAACAACCCTCCCTTTTTGAATTATTATGGCCGGCCCCTACAAGCTTGGTCACCAAGCTATAGGGCCGGCCCCTTCAAGAGGATGTGGCCGACCATTGCTTGGTTACCAAGCAATGGTCTGACCCCCTTCTTGGACACCAAGAAAAGCCTTACATTTGGATGGACTTGAGGCTATAATGAGACTACGACAGGGACCTTGAGGAGAAATTGGTTTTGGCCTTCCGATGAGCTTGAGTATCCCGTGTTCGCCCCGAACACACAACTCAAGTTCATCGATAATAACTCATTCCACTAGAGAGTTAATACCGCACTACCGCACCAATCCTAAATTGCATTATGGGCTCCTTCTTATCATGAGTGTGTTAGTCTCCCTGTGTTTAAGATTACGAATGTTCACTAATTATGTAAGTTACTGACAACTCACTTAATTAATATCTAGCTCCAAGAGTAGTACCACTCAACTTTATTATCATGTCGGACTATATCCACCTGCAGGGTTTAACATGGCAATTCTTATGAGCTCCTCTTGGGGACATTCTCAACCTAGATAACTAGGACACAGATTCCTTTTATAATCAACAACACACACTATAAGTAATATCATTTCCCAACTTATCGGGCATATTGATTTATCGAGCTAAACCTCACCCTTTGATAAATCAAAGAAATAAATATTAAATATATGTGCTTGTTATTATATTAGGATTAAGAGCACACACTTCCATAATAACTAAGGTTTAGTTCTTTTACTAAGTCAGTACAAAAAGAACATACCCAAATGATCCTACTCAATACACTTAAAGTGTATTAGTGTAATTTATTAATCAAGATAAACTAATACTTAATTACACTACGACTATACTGATAGTTTGTTCCTTTCTATCTTAGTCATGAGCAACTTTTTATAATTTATAGAAACCGACAACATGATTTTCTGAGTGTGACACCACACTCCATGTTGTCTACTATATAAATTAATTGAACAATTACATTTAATAAATAAATGCAGATATTGACCAATGTGATTCTTTTATTTTAACAAATAAATGTTTACAAAAGCTAGACTTTTAGTATACACTCCAACTAAAGGAACTGTAACCAAAAACTTTGTAATTAAGTGATTGCGATATATGGAAAAGTTTTGATACTTACCTGTTTCTCTTTTGTGTTAGTTTGAGAATGCCTCCTTTGAAATGCTTACGGGTATTGAGTATAAGTTTTATTCAAGAAATCCTTGCTTAATTTTTGAAGTTAAACCTTGTCTTAATAAACTCCTTTGCAGCTAATATCTTTCATGACCACATAGCTTTAATCAGTAGAATTTTTCGTAATCTTTCTGTGCTTCACTCAGATAGGAATGTGTCAAGTATGCTTCATATTTCAAAAGAATGAATAATCCCGAGCGATTTTATATAAGGAACTGTATAAAACTCCTGAGCTCCGAGCTAGGTATAATACTCCGGGAGATTTTAAATAAAGAGCTCCATGTGAATGGGTCTCCAGATAGAAAATGTAACATATGTATATATGTATAGAATTCCCTTCTAACCTTGGCTTTTGATTCAGCGTAGGATGCCAAATGATTTTTGTGAGGAAATTTGTATAACTTTGAATTTGCCTCGACAATATAATCCCGGTCAATTAGGCTTTATGATAGTTTAAAGTCTTCAGTTCCTTCCATGAAGACTCGTCCGAGTTACTTCATGAGATTTCTCGATCGACTATGTTCTGTGATAGTTTAAAGTCTCCGGTTCCTCCCATGAAGACCCATCCGAGTTACTTCATGAGATTTCCCGATCCACTATGTTCTATAATAGTTTAAAGTCTCCAGTTCCTCTCATGAAGACCCGTCCGAGTTACTTCACGAGATTTCACGATCGACTATGTTTTGTGATAGTTTAAAGTCTCTGATTCCTCCCATGAAGACCCGTCCAAGTTACTTCATGAGATTTTCCGATCGACTATGTTCTGTGATAGTTTAAAGTCTCCGATTCTTCCCATGAAGACCCGTCCGAGTTACTTCATGAGATTTCTCGATCGACTATGTTCTGTGATAGTTTAAAGTCTTCGGTTCCTCCCATGAAGACCCGTCCGAGTTACTTCATGAGATTTCCCGATCGACTATGTTCTGTGATAGTTTAAAGTCTCTGGTTCCTCCCATGAAGACCCGTCCGAGTTGTTAGAGTGTATACTGAAAGCTTAAGCTTTTGTAGACATTTATTTTGAATAAAGAATCACATTTGGTCAAAATTATCTACATTTTTTTGTAGTTGTTCAATTAATTTATATTGTAGATAACATTGTATGTGGTGTCACATACAGAAGATAATGTTATCAGTACCTTATAAATTTAAAATAGTTGCTCACGACCAATATGGAAAAGAACAAACCATTGGAAGGTCGTAGTGTAATTAGGAATTAATTTATCTTAACTATGTAATTACACTAGTACACTAAGAGTGTATTGAGTAGGAACATTAGAGGTCGTTCTTTTATACTGACTTTATAAGGGAACAAAGACCTCAGTTATTATGGAAGTGTGTACTCTTAATCCTAATATAATAACAAGCACATATATTTGATATTTATTTCTTTAATTTATCAATGGGTGAGATTTAGTTCGATAAATCAATAAGCCCGATAAGTTGGGAAATGATATTACTTATAGTGTGTGTTGTTGATTATAGAAGGAAACTGTGTCCTAGTGATCTAGGTTGATAATGTCCCCAAGAGGAGCTCATAAGTATTGTCATGTTAAACCCTGTAGGTGGACTTAGTCTGACATGACGATAAGGTTGAGTGGTACTACTCTTGGACAAAGATATTAATTAAATGAGTTGTCAGTAACTCACTTAATTAGTGGACATTCGACATCTTAAATACAGGGAGACTAACACACTCATAATAAGAAGGAGCCCAAAAATATAATTTGGGATTGGTGCGGTAGTTCAATAATAGTTCTCTAGTGGAATGAATTATTATTGATAAAATTAAGTTGTGTGTTCGGGGCGAACACGGGATGCTTAATTTTATCAGGAGACCAAAACCAATTCCTCCTCTTGGTCCCTATCGTAGCCTCTTAATTATAGAGTACTATACACAACTATACCCACCTTCATACCCATGTTGTAGGGGCCAGCCAAGCTAGCTTGAGAACCAAGCTAGGGCCGGCCAAGCATTGGTCCATGGGTGGCCGGCCCTAGCTTAAACCCAAGTCTAGGTGGCCGGCCATTAAAAATACAAAAGGAATTTTAATTTTAAATTTTTTTCTTATGTGGAATAAATGATTTAAAAGAGAGTTTAAAAATTAAAATATTTCCTTTTATAAGATTCTACAAAAGATTAAGAGAAGAGCTAAATTTCTTTCCTTATTTGTAGATTAAAAGGTTGGTTTTAATTTTGGTAAAAACTTTACTTATTTATCATCCACATGTTGAAAAGTTAAATTTTAAAATTATAGAAATTTCCTTTTATAGCATCAATCATGAAGGGATTATTAAAGAGAAATTTTATTTTAAAATTTCTCTGGAAGCAAATTAGGAAGCTTTAATTTTTCTAGCGAGAAATTTCCTTGTTTGCTTATTTGTTGTGGCCGACCATATACACTAAGAAAAGAATTTTAATTTTAATTAATTAAAATTTTCCTTTTCAATGGCAATAGAATTAAGGAAAGTTTTATTAAATTTTCCTTATTTGCCAAGGCTAAAGGATTATAAAAGAGGGGGTTTGGGTGCCTTTGTGGTAACAATCTCTATTATTTTTCTCCCTCTTTTCTTCCTTGGTGTGGCCGGCCTCTTCCCTTTCTCTTCTCTCCATCTTTGTGGCCGAACCTCTTCATGCTCTTGGAGTCTTATTTGGTGGCCAGATCTTAGCTTGGAGAAGAAGGAGAGAAAGCTTGCATCCCTTGGAGTTTGGTTGGTGGGAAAAGATCTTCATCCTTTAGAAGTCTTGCTTGGTCGAAACTTGAAGGAAGAAGAAGAAGGTGCTAGGTGGTTCTCGTCTCGGAAGATCGTTGACCACACAACGTCTGAGATTAGAAGAGGAATATGGTAGAAGATCAAGAGGTCATTATTTACTAAGAAAGGTATAACTAATATTGTTTTCCGCATCATGTTAGTTTTATCTTCATATAAAAATACCAAATACAAGAGGCATGCGATTCTAGTTTATTCAAATTAGTTTTCAAAATTGTGTTTTTATTTTGTTTTTTCTTTTCCTTGTGATTTGATTGTTCTTAGAGGTTAACCTAGGGTTACTATGGGAAGGTTAAATATTTAATTTCCTTAAAAGGCTTTGTCTAGTCGGTGGTGGTTGCTCTCATATCCAAGAAGGTCATGTGCCTCGCCATGCAGTACTGGAAGCCGATTTTGGAAATAGATATTTAATTGTCTTCGTGACCTAGGTGATTTGGATCGAACGTGTTAAGTTCCGCAGGAGATCCAAGTCTAAACCTAAAAGAACAAATAAATTAAACTTAGGATCAAATGTGTTAAGTTCCGCAGGCGATCCAAGTTTAATTTAATAGAACACATGATAGCTAGGAAAAGGTTCAGACCTTTTGTACAAAATTTTTGTATAGTGGAACTGTGTGGTTTTCCGAGTAGCAACCAACACGAGTTATTTCATGAGATTTCCCGATCGACTATGTTCTGTGATAGTTTAAAGTCTCCGGTTCCTCCCATGAAGACCCGTCCGAATTACTTCATGAGATTTTCCGATCGACTATATTCTGTGATAGTTTAGAGTCTTCGGTTCCTCCCATGAAGACCTGTCCGAGTTACTTCATGAGATTTACCGATCGACTATGTTCTGTGATAGTTTAAATTCTCCGGTTCTTCCCATGAAGACCCGTCCTAGTTACTTTATGAGATTTCCCGATCGACTATGTTCTGTGATAGTTTAAAGTCTCCGGTTCCTCCCATGAAGACCCGTCTGAGTTACTTCATGAGATTTCCCGATCGACTATGTTCTGTGATAGTTTAAAGTCTCTAGTTCCTCCCATGAAGACCCGTCTGAGTTACTTCATGAGATTTACCGATCGACTATGTTTTGTGATAGTTTAAAGTCTCTTGTTCTTCCCATGAAGACCCGTCCGAGTTACTTCATGAGATTTCTCGATCGACTATGTTCTTATGCAAAATTATAACGTTTGCACTGACCTCGTAATGGTTTTAGAACTTCTGGGTTTTTCTTAGGGGAGTTGAATAGGTCCTTAGGATTCCCCACTGTTGATCGTTCGAATAGATTATAAAAGTTCTGCCGATAATTGCCAATCTGTGTGAACCACATTTATTTCTTTGGTGATGTTTGTGTTAGTTAGAGCCCTAGAACCAATCATTTGATGATTGTATTATGGACTTGTTGTATCATATTCTTATATATATATATATATAAAGGCATTAGTTTTTTGGGTATTATACTTACTTGTATTAGTGCCAAATAAACTAAGTATAATAGCGTCCTTGAGTAGAAGGTTCTTACCTATATCAATCGATTGGTTGAATCGATAGATAGATGATATAGGGAACACTACTCTTAATCATTCCTAGTCGAGTATTAACATTCAGGGACAATGTTAATGCAATAAGACTAGCATGTAGGTCAACTCGATGACTTGATCTCACAAGTCATGGATATAGAGATATCAAGTTGACACATGGGTATGCATTAGAGAATATATACTGAATGACCCGCCATGAGAAAGTATCATGGATCGTTATATGAGTGTCATATACTTTCTCATGTGACTATTAGTATGACTATTGGTCCTTAGACCTGAAGTCACCATGGTTCCCTACATAAGGAGTTATATACTTTTGTTTCGTCAAACGTCACCCGTAACTGGGTGGACTATAAAGACGATTACTGGGTATATAACGAATTATGCAGAGGGATGTGAGTGATGTAGATGGGATTTATCCCTCCCATATGACGGGAGCGACATCGGTATTCTTGATAGAGTTAGACCACGAAGTGCATGGCCATGCCCAAATGAGTCAACATGAGATGTTGAGCTCATTTGATCAAGTGAGTCTACTTGGAGTTCAAGATTTAGATTGATTAGAGGATGACACGGTCTATGCCTCACATTGATCAATCTAGATGTCTAGGATAGAAGGACAATGTCACATATTGTGAGGAGTCATAATTAGTAGTCACAAGGTGATGTTGGATCTCAACATTCTTGTAACTTGGGCAGCAATGATGTATTGCTAGATGCCGCTCATTGCTTATGTTTCTAAAGGAGTTTAGAAACATTGCCAACGTTACAAGAACCTATTGGGTCACACACAAAGAACAAGTGGATGGAGATTGAGTTCATATGATGAACCAATTTGATTAGGTTCATATGATGCACAAAGATTGATTCAAATTAGACTTATTGAGTTAGACTCAATTAGATTCAATTGTTGAATGAGTCTAATTTAAATTTGATTCATTGAGTCAATGTATATTAATGAATTGAGATTCATTAAATTAAAATTGACTTGAATCAAAGGTTGGATTTGACTCAACAAGGAAGAGAATTGATCAATTTTGACTTGACAAATGGAAGTTGAAACATCAAGTTTGACTTGATGCATTGCCACATCATAAAGGTTGACTCATCCTACAAGGCATGACTAACCTTGCCACATCATCTCCACCTCATGAGGTATGCCACCTCATGGAGGTTACACCTCCCATTCCATTTAATGTGGCCGGCCACATTAAATGAGGGAGTTATGTGTGTGGCCGGCCACACTAAAGGGTGGAGGGGGTTTTTCATTTGGTGGCATTCATGTGTGGTAATTGCTTCTCCTTCTTCCTAGCTTCTTCCTCCTTAGCTCTCTTCCTCCTCCCTCTCCTCTTTCTTGGCCGTGAGTTTCAAGGAAGAAACAAGGTGAGTGGTTTTGAGTTTCATGAAAGAAAAATAGAGTGATTGTCACATAGAAGAAGAAGAAGAGTGTTCTTGTATTTCATCTTCTCTATTTTTCTTTCCAATCCCATCCGAGAGCCCTAGAAAGTGCTAGCACACTTGTGGTGCTCTCTTCTCCATCCTTGTGTGTTAGAGAACACACCTTGTTCGTGTGGATACTACTAGATGATTATCTACGTTGACAATCTTGAGATCCGTCGTACCTTGGACTTGCGGGATTACGAAAAGGGCACGCATCGAAGGTATAAATCTTTCTTCATGTAGATCTAGGAGTAGATCTAAGTTGTAAACTCGTACTCGTAAATTTTGTTCTATACTCTTCTCACGGATCCGTTGGCTAGGGTGATTCGGGGTTTCTGCGACGCGAAAAAGCGGTTTTCGCGGCTCGAAAAACCCAACAGTTTGTCTTGCATTGCATTTATTGAAAGAAATAGAGTACATAAACTGTAAGCATACTTGTCCTCAGTTCACCGGGAACTTACTTCAAATAATTACGACCTGTTCCTTCAGATGTATTCTTGAGTGGTATGATCTTGTCAGGTTCGGTAAGGTTGTAAATGATTTGCACTCCAGGGACGTTCAAGAATTCTTCCTTTAGTATCCTGGAGATAATATAAACCTGATGCGAGCTTTTCCACCACTTTATAAGGTCCTCCCCATTGTGGTGCCAACTTACTAACATCCCCCACGGGTTTGATACGTTTCCATACTAGATCTCCTACTTGGAAAAAGCTGGGGATGACTCTTTTGTTATAATTTTACCTCATTCGTTGTCGATATGAGGCGAGACGAGTTGCAGCTTTATCTCTAATTTCCTCTATAAAGTCTAGCTCCATGAGTCATCGACCCTCATTGTCTACATCATATAATTATTTTCTATCAGATTCTACTCCCACCTCAATGGGAATTATTGCTTCTCCTCCATAAACTAATTGAAAGGGAGTAATTCCTGTAGCTTCTCGAGGTGTAGTACGGTATGCCCAAAGAACACTGGGTAATTCATCTACCCAGCTACCTCCGACATGATCTAGTTTGGTTTTTAAACCCCTTATAATTTCCCTATTGGTTACTTCCGCTTGACCATTACTTTGCGGATAAGCTATAGAGGTGAAGGCCTGAATAATACCATAACTTTTGCACCAGTCTAAGATTCTATCCCCTTGAAATTGCCTTCCATTATCAGAGACTAATTTATGAGGAATGCCGAATCTGCATATGATATTTTTCTACAGAAATTTAATAACTGCATCTTCGGTAATCCAGGCAAGCGGTTCTGCTTCTACCCATTTAGAAAAATAATCCACTACTACCAATAAAAACCTTCTTTGTGCGCTGCCATAGAAAACGGGCCAACTATGTCCATACCCCATTGATCGAAGGGACATGAGACTATAGAGGTCCTCAATAACTATGTAGGATGATGTAAGATATTTTGATGTTTCTGACAAGAAATACAAGTTCTTACCAACTTGTTGGCATCCTCGTGTAGAGTAGGCCAAAAATATCCTGCTAGTAAAATTTTGCGAGCCAGGGATCTTCCTCCTATATGACTACCACATGAGCCTTGATGAACCTCCTGTAAAATAAATTGTATATCTTCTGTGCCAATACACTTGAGCAGAGGTCTAGAAAAAGCTCTTTTATATAATTGTTCTCCTATCATAGTGTATTGAGCAGCTCTTTTCTTAAATATCCTTGCTTGTTTTGCATTACTTGGAAGAATACCCTGCTGTAGATACAATATGATTTGGGCCCTCCAGTCACCGTGTATCTCAGCATCAGCTTGTCTCTCGATACAAGATATTAACAAAGCTTGCTCCATAGGCCGATCTAAATTCCATGGTGTTATAGCGGAGGCCAGCTTAACTAATTCATCTGCTACCTGATTCTCAGATCGAGGAACTTTTTGTATATTTACTTCTTGAAACTGGGATTTCAACTTATCAAATGCCTCAGCATATAACTTGAGTCTGTCATTATTAATTTCAAAATTACCTGATAGTTGTTGGGCTGCTATTTGAGAGTCAGAATAGATGAGGACCCGAGCTGCTCCTATATGCCAAGCGGCTTGCAATCCAGCTATCGATGCTTCATATTCTGCCTCATTGTTAGTGGATCTATAGTTCAACCTGATAGAAATTGGAGTCTGTCTTCCCTTGGAGATATGAGAAGAACACCAATTTCGCTACCTTGTCTGGTTGAGGAGCCATCCATATAAACTTTCCAGATATTTTCTTCCTCAGGGCCTTGAACTTCTATAATGAAATCTGGTAGAGCTGGTGCCTTGATGGCCTTGCTGGCCCATATTTCGCTACCGGGGCATCCACCACCATAAAATAAGACCTTCTTGTTCTCATTAGGGGCTCCTCCCCTAGAGATATGGCCAGCTTTATTTGACCAAGCGGTTGTACTTCATTACTCGTGAATCCATATAGAGGAGTTACCATCTGTTGAAGTTCGCTCAGGTCAATCTGTAATTGATCAAAGGCCTTCTTAAAGATAATATTGACAGAACTACCAGTGTCAATAAAGGTACGAGAAATAGTATAATTGGCTATTACGGCCTTGATTATTAATGCATCATCATGGGGTATTTCTTCCCCCTCCAGATCTCTAGGTCCAAAACTTATCTCTAGACCAGCTGCTCGTTCCATACTGCATCCTACAACATGAATCTCTAGTCTTCGTGCATGTGCTTTTATGGCTCTGTTAGAATCTCCATCGGTGGGTCTGCCCGCGATCATATTGATATTACCCCGGGCGGCATTACTCCTATTTTCTTCTTGTCGGGTTGTCATGACTTCAGAAGGAGCCTTTTTCGACACCTGGCTTGTACCGGCTGGGTAGGCAATGTCTCCTACCAAGGTTCTACCGGGCGATATTCCAATTTAAGCGGACTTTGCTGCCTGGGGTACTGCTATCGATAATAATTTTGCCTTTGGTAGCGCTCCCTGTTTGCTCTTTTATTTCCTAAAACAAAACAATTTTCAGTATGGTGACTGCTAGTTTTGTGATAAGTGCACCATCTTCTTGGTGCCTCTGACTGTATCTCCACATGTTGTACTGCTTGCGGGCGATATTCTGGATGGCGATGAGGTGGATGAACTGCCCGAGGTCCTCTAGGTGGAGGAATAGGAGTAGGAGCCTTTTCCTTAATCGGAGTAGGAGAAGATGTAGTGCCCTCTTTTCTGCGGGCGACTTGAGCTTCCTCAACATTAATGAACTCAGTGGCTCGTTCAATTAAGGAGTCAAAATTGGCAGGAGGATTTCTTACCAGATCTTTAAAGAAATCATTATCATTTAAACCCTGAGAGAAAGCACTTACTAAGATTTCAGTAGTAGCTACCTGATTGAACCTGATTGAACCTTTTGATGTAGGCTCGGATGAACTCTTTGGATGCTTTCTTAATTGAAAATAGACTCCAAGGAGTCTTATGATACCTTTTGTTGCTATAAAAGTGATGTAGAAAAACTTTCTTGAAGTCTTTGAATTTTCGGATGGACTTTTCTGGCAGTCTCTTGAACCAGCGTTGTGCGGCTCCTCTGAGGGTAGTAAGAAACATCCGACATTTCACCCCATCAGAGAATTGTTGTAATAATGCTACATTCTCAAATTTCAATAGATGATCTTCTGGATCGGTGGTTCCAGTGTACTCGCCGATTTGAAGATTTTGATACCGCTTAGGAAGCGGATCATCTAGTACACTTTGAGAGAATGGGGAGATGACTTTTTCTGGTGAGCTATCACTAGTTATCATTTTAATCTTACGCTTTTCTTTGTCTGGTGCTTCGCCAGAAGATTCTTGGAACACGGGCCACTGACCCCCCTGCTCTATGGGAGTACGAAGAAAGGCTCGTGGACGTCTTGTTGGAGAAACTACAACTGGAGGGAAATACACATGTTCTTCTTCTTCTGGTTCTTTTCCCTTCCGGTGCTCAGTAGTTGAAATCGCCGGATTATGAGCCGTTGGCAGGGTAGCTCCAGTATGCGCTTGAAGTTGTTGTTGTTGTTGTTGCAGGGCTTTTTGTACATGAGAATTAATGAGGAAATCCAAATCCTCACGGCTAATGGTGAGTAGATTTGATTTTCCGGCCTCTTCCATCTTGTAGTCTCAGATTCAAGTGAAATTCCCACAAACGGCGCCAAATTTGATCCTGTCTGAGAAGCTTGACAAGACGGAGAGCCGGGAGAAAAAACCTACTGCTGGTGGAGAATAATACCTATAAAACACCAATCCGAGAAATCCAAAATGGATCGAGAAGAATAGAGTCACCGAATGCCCTCCTTGCGCGAAGATCTAATGACGAGAGAGAAATTCGACAGAAGAGAACCCAAATCCGGAGCTTCCAAAACTTCCTGCGCACAATAGACCAGCCAACACTATCGTCAGTGACCTAAGACAGGGGTGGGAATCCCTGGCTAGGCCCTCCGACGCTCAAGTTAGTGATCTCTCTTGGTGTGGAAGAAGGAAGAAGAAGAAGGAGATGAACAGTAGTCGAAAATTAGGGTTATGAATGTGCACAATGATGTGAACTTACCTAGCTAACGGAGAGGATTTCCCTTTTTATATCACTTCATATAACCTCCGTAGTCATGAAGTGGACCCCGGTTTGTTAGAGTTTGTTATGAGATGATGTAAGCTGTGTACTTGTGGTAAATTGTAACAGGCCACCCTTCCTACTACTACTCTGAGGGTGACTGTTACTTACTTAAACTCTACTTAACCGAAGTTACTTACTCTAATATCAGAAATATTTAAAATTCTACGGAGAAATAATCTGAGCATAAAACTCCATCATTTATTTGAATTCTTACTACACTTTATAGCAAGCATACATGCAAGAAGGTAGTAATTATGCTGCCACCAATTAAAACATCTCACTGCAATTTCGTAACAACTAAATAAACAACTAAGAGGCATTTGAAGATACTTTGGCAGGTAACAAAAAAAACACAAAGGCATTTTCAAATAAACACCTCCAGCCGAATTCCAAGATTTCCAGCAAGCAACATAATTTTCAAAGGCAGGTAAACACTTCGGCAGTGCTACAAGACGTTTCAGCAATACAAGGTAACCAAAACAGGTGCTGGTCCCCAAAACTCAACTCAGCATAATAAAGCAATTAAAGCATACTCAATTAGAAGAGTGACCTACGATTTATCATGGATTTCCCAAGTGTACAACAACTAAAACTTCTATTAACACACACCACGAAAAGTGAGGTACACATCTAAACTACAGCCACCCTTAAACTCATTAACAGAAGATCTATTTCAATAACAGGACTAGCATATCAAATAAACGAGTTATACATCTAAGTGTTATGAGTTCATAATTATTGTATGTATATCAAGTTGACTACAGAATCGTATATGTCAGCAATGCCATATATTGCAATTAATTCAGTGGATAGTATTGACCTCTTAGCAGTGTCAAAACTAAAACAGGTAGCATGCAAATCAAAACTCCAAATTTAACATTAACCTACTGTATACTGCATCAAAACAACTCTAGAAATTCATTAGAACTAAAGCATTTAAGCAACTTCAAAACAGCAAAACCAATAACGTTTCCAGTACTGGCAATACAATCAAACAAATACTTCTTAACAATTGAATAAAGATTCCAAATAAATTCTTTCTTAGTCCCGTGGCTTCCATAGTTCAACATCACACACGTTATAGCATCTCCTTGTCGCCTTCTTCTATACCACTTTAGCCTTTCCTTTATTTTTATCTATATCTGCAGTAGGAGGAAAAAAGTAGTATCTATAAGCTAAAAGCTTAGTAAGTGCTTTCTACTCACAAAATCCGATAAGGAATGCATAAACATAAAAGACAACAGGAAGTACATGCTCAACATGAAAATAGCAGATAGAACTACATCATGCATCTCTAAAGGAAACAACCATTTAACTTGCTAGAATTTGCAACTGAGACAAAAGAGCTTGTTCTGTTTGTTTCCAAATTAATACTTTTATACTTTAAAATAATATTCAACTTTACTTGGGCCCGGCATTGTACCGCTTTGCGCGCCTTTCTTAATGAGAATTGAGGTAGCTAATCCCAAAACCATTAAGACACTTCTAGACCTTATGTCTAGGGGCAACTTGGAGCCCATCCCTTGGACATTGTGTCCGGTACATGCCCTTTAAAAGTAAAATACTTTTCCTTATATCCTTCTTAAAATACTTCTTGTAATAAAATGCCTTGGCATTGATTTAAGCACTTAGTGTGCTTTGATTCTAAATTCTGGAATTTAGGATCAGATTGTGTCTTAGTCTTTCTTTACTTGCACTTCTCTCACTTATTCATTATACATGAGATTCCAAAGCATATATCACTAATATAAGCCAGTACTTATTCAAACTAATCTCCACAGAGTTTTAAAAACGACTGCACTACTGGTAAGTAACATGGTATATTGCAAACCGAATTTTAACAGTCCATAACAAAACTGCATGGAAAAGTTTTCCCTAGTTAGGCTCATGGCAGTAAAAGTTTTCACATCTCAAGCTTGAATAAACTAACTCATTCTTGACTCCTAAAAATCATGCAATCATACTATAACTTGAAGAAATTTATATCTACTTAAACATGCTTGAAGTGTAAGGTAAATACACCTAACTATCATGCTGTGGTAATCAAGGAACCCTCAAAACTTCTGTTCGTGCCCTAAATAAAACACATCAACAGATTGAAATCAGCTTAAACCGAATTGGCTAGAGCAAAGGTCAAATCCGAAACCATATGCTAGGATGAAAGGCTACTGTTATCATTTTACAACAAAACGCAAGATAAAAATCCGAGAGCTACTCCTACCGCAGGTGAGAAGCACTTACATTGGGTTCTTGGACTTACAACCGAAGAAAAGGGTTGCTAGGGTTCGGCGAGACTCGAAATCACAGCACCTTCTACGCGTCCACGGGCTCTCCACGTCGGGGAGATCACGAGGATGAGAAGGATTCTCGGAAAAACCCCTCGCCGGCCGCCGGAGGAGGAACCCTAACCTTGCTGCGTTTCCGCCCGAGACCGTCGCGCGCCGTCCCGAGAGAAAGAAAGGGCAAATAGGGTTTTCGGCGAGAAAGGGAAAACTTAATCCCTTTATAACTAGGTTTTTCTATTACTAACTATACCTTAAATATAATCCGTTCTTTCCTTAATTAACATAACTCGCTGGCACAGTTGGTTGGGTCGAATACTGCTTGGGCCGAAAGACTGGGTTCAAATCCTGCCGCGTCCACTTTTTATTTCCACTTTCCTAACTACCGCTTAAATATGCTTCGTTACATATATAGTTAATGAAATGGTTCCCAGCTCAGTCGGTTGCGTCGTGTCCGGCTTAACTTGGGTTCGGGGTTGTGGGTTCGAACCCTAGCTCTTGCATTTTTTTTTTTAAACTTTCTCCACTTGGTAAAAATATCAAACGGACTCAAAAAAATTGCATAAAAATATTCTAAAAATTCCTAAAAATCTCTAGAATATTTCAAAAGCATCTTTAAATATTTTTAAAGATATTCAGAACTCAAAATAGGGAAAATTGGGTCGTTACATAAATGACTTTTAAGGAATCTTTTTTGTACCCCAGATGTACCTTCTTTGTCGTATAGCACCTGCAAAATAATCTAAAAACACATTTCCCGCCAAAATATATAACACCTGTTATACAATCATATACTGCAAATATCTTCATTAACTATTTTATTTAAAATATTTACTTCTATCCTATTTCACAGGTCCTTCAAAGTGTTTCTATCGTTCCTACTTGTCCCTCCTGTTTTTGTTATATCAGAGATAACTTAATGTACCAATGTTCCTTGTATCATCCGGAGCCGGGCTTAACTAGGTTTGATCAATTATTATTACCTATCATGCGGCTCCTGGGGTAGTGCCCGTTCGGGCTCCTTTATGTTTATTATTCTGGCTAGCACTGGGCTGTATTTTATCAAGTATCTTTTCAAGGTATTAGTCAACCCGTCCGATATTGGCCTTCTTTCTTAAAGGCATGTCTCGATCGATATTGACCTACCTCCTTTGAGATATATCTCGGCCAATATTAGCCTTCCTTCTTAAAGGCATGTCTCGATCGATATTGGCCTACCTCCTTTGAGGTATGTCCCGGCCGATATTAGCCTACCTCCTTTGAGGTATATGCTAATCGATATTAGCCTACCTCCTTTGAGGTATATGCTGATCGATATGGGTCTGCCTCTTTGGAGGCATATCCCGGCCGATATTGATCTTCCTTCCTAAAGGTGTGTCTCGATCAAATTTGGCCTACCTCCTTTGAAGTATATCCCGGCCTATATTGGCCTACCTCCTTTGGGGTATATCCTTATCAATATTGGCCTACCTCTTTTGAGGTATATTCCGGCCGATATTGACCTACCTACTTTGAGGTGTATCCTGGCCGATATGAGCCTTCCTCCTTGAAAGTATATCTTGATCAGTACTGGCCTGTTTATTTGGAGATATATCCCAGCCGATATTAGCCTACCTCCTTTGAGATATTTCCCGTCCGATATTGATCTATCTTCTCCGTTTGGTTATCTCCTTTCCCTTCCTTATCGGGGATCCATGAAACCTAACCCATATCAACTTGTATACCTCAAGTTGAAGGAAACTTGCACTCATGCTACAATAAGAATTTCATAGACATATCTATATATATGTAGAGAACCATATGAAGTCTTACAGTGAACCACTCCAATGAACTAGTTACCATAACCAACATCCATGTTTAACTCTCAACATCCCAATGTCTCCAGCCAATGAGAAAACAACTGCTTGGCTGAACCAAGAAGTATAACTCATGCTAGTCTTACAGAATTGAAGATGTCCGAATGCATCAATTTGATGGCTAGGAAAATTTCAATATATTCTTAATTACACATGTTTAGATAATCACTAGTTGCGATCTAATCACAAATTCTCTCATGCTATGAATTATATTATGGACATTCAGTAAATGAGTTTAAGACAATCAAACATATAATATGCACTCAAATATTAAATTTATGTTGGAGCAATCTTGCTCAAGACATTACTCATTGTTGATGTTTGATTAAATGAGTTTAAGTTAGACATTAATTGTGATCTAACATAAGTATTGAGTAAGCAGATATAAAGAGAAGACCAAGTATGAAAACTTGGCAAGGAAAGTTCCGGAGGTATGATCTATTGGCAAAATAGAGACTTAGCATGACAAAGGCAATGGTAGCCCTTGAAGGCAAGCGCAAGGATGAGGAGTCATAGAGACGGAAGCATCCTAAGGGCGCAAGGCTGAGGGAAGGTGCTTGGAGGCATAAAGTCTAAGCTAAGGAAGTATTTCAAGTATGTAAATAATGTAAAACTGGAACTGTACAAACTGCTGTAAATCTCAAAGGTATAAGGTACCAGTCGACTGGTACCCACACCAGTCGACAGATACCAAGGCACAGAACGAACAGAATGTCGACAGGCTAATTGGAGGCAAGTACCAGTCGACTAGTGTTAGTACCAGTCGACTGGTAGACGATCGTTACAAAATGACGGCTCAAAATCTTATCAAATCTTTAGTGCCGTTGAAGCCCATCAGTCGACTGATATGTATACCAGTCGACTGATGTCGGGAAAACTATAAAAGCTACTGTCAGAACTTGAAGAAAGACCACTATTCAAAACTGGAAAAAGTGCTCATCAAGTGATCTTCAAGTCTACAGATATTCACTCTCTTCCTCCTGATTCTACTCTCCATTCTTGTAAAGAGGAAGAGAAAATTGTGCAAGGGTTTCTCCACCTTCGATTGTGATTCGTGAAGGAGAAGTTTATAGTGAAGTTTGATTGTGTGGGTGGGTGCCTTGGATTAGTCACCTCAAGGAGGTGGAGACCAAGTAAACAAAGGAGTTAGCATTGTTCTCTTGTTTTCTTGTATTTTCTTTATTTCCATTTGCTTCCGCTAACAAGATTGTAGGAAAAATCGAAGAAAGGCTATTCACCCCCCTCTAGCCAATAGTAAAGGTCCTATCAATTGGTATCAGAGCAAGGTTCGCATCGGAAGACCTCACCGTCAACCGAAGCATCAAAATGGCGTTTCAAGAGGGATATAGCACCGCAAGGCCACCCTTCTTCGATGGGAATGACTTTGCATATTGGAAAGGTAGGATGGAGTATTATTTAATGAATGACATTGAAAATTGGTTTAGTGTTGTAGATGGATTCGAGATGCCAAAGGATGGGTCGGGAGCTCCTCTCTCAACCAAGGATTGGACAAAAGAGATGGCAAAGAAGGCTCAAGCAAATGCAAAGGCTACAACAACCCTACAATGTGGACTCTCAAAGGAGCAACTAAGCAAAGTAGGACCATTCAACTCCGCCAAAGAGCTTTGGGAAAAACTCATTGAGTTGAATGAAGGATCAAGCGAATCAAGGAGAGCCAAGAGAGATCTCTTGTTGGGACAACTTCAAACTTTCACTATGAAGACAAATGAGACCGTGAGTCAAATGCATGGTAGATTCAAGGAGATAGTGAATGGTCTTCATGTAATAGGTGAGAAAATTGAAAATCGGGACCTAGTAAGGTATGTTCTTCAATCCTTTCCTAGAACTACCTTATGGGCATCAATGGTTGATGCGTATAAGGTTTCTAGAGACCTTTCCTTAGTTAAGCTTGATGAATTATTTTGTGAATTTGAACTTCATGAACAAGCTAATATGGTTTCAAAAGAGAAAGGTATGGCTCTTATTGTAGAAAAGAAGGAAAAGAAAAAGAAGAAAGAAAAGAAAATAGAATCCTCATCATCCGAATCCGAGCAAGAATCATCGGATAGTGATGATGAAATGTCGGCAAGTGAAGTGGCTCACTATGTCAAAAAGATGATGGGAAGATCAAGAAAATTCACAAGAAAGGATGTGAAGAAAATGTTTCAACCCTCAAAAGGTAAAAGTAGTCAAAGTTCAAGTTTTAATACTAATGTCACTTGTTATGGATGTAACAAGAAAGGACACATCAAGCCAAATTGCCCGGAACTAAAGAAGAAAGAAGAAAAGGAGAAGAAGAAGAAGGAGAAAAAGAAGAAGGAAGCCATGGTGGCTCAAGCTACATGGGATACACCAAGCATTGACTCATCGGATGAAGATGAGCTATGCCATGTTACTCGACATATGACATTTATGGCTTTTGAAGATGACAAAGAAGAGTCAAGTCAAGAAGAAGTATCAAGTGAAGGGGACTCATCAAATGGAGAGTCATCAAGTGAGGAATCATCATCAAGCGATGATGATGAGGTAAAAGAATCTCCCAAAGTAGAATTTCTCTATACAACTATTGCTCATCTCAAAAATGCTTTTGTCAAATCACAATCTAAGGTAAAAATCTTGAAGGAAAAGCTTAGGACCACTAAAGTTGATGCATGTATGTCTAGTGAGTCAAATATGCTCAAGGAAGAAAATGAAAAATTGAAGAATGATGTGATTGAATTAAGAGCATGTTTAGAAAAATTCACAAATGGATCCAAGTATCTAGATATGATCATTAGAGATCAAAGAGCCGTTTACAACAAAACCGGAATAGGATATAGACCTAAAGAAAAGGAAGTTTCTTATATGTCTCTAATCAATGGTACTAGGAATGATGCACTTAAGAACAAAGTTATGAAAAATCTTAGAGGAAAGGTAAAACAAGCTTGGGTGCCTAAGAAATATTTGAATGATATTTCTGAATCTAGTGCATGGGTACCAAAGAGTTGTGTGTTTTATGTTTCTTAGGTAGAGGAAAAGAAGGATGCAAGTATGTGGATTGTGGATAGCGGGTGCTCAAGACATATGACCGGTGATGTGAGCAAGTTCACCACATTAAATTATATAAAGAACGGAACGGTATCATTTGGGAATAGTGGAAAGCTCAAGATTATAGGTAAAGGTACAATTGAGGTATCATCTAAAATTATCATTCATAAAGTTCTATTGGTTAAAAATATGGAGTTTAATTTGCTTAGTGTTAGCCAACTATGTGATGCCGGATATAATGTTGAGTTTCATCCCGATAAATGTTTAGTTAAGCACAAAAATTTTGAGAATGTTGTGCTAAACGGATTTAGAAAAGCAAATCTTTATTATGTTGACCTTTCATATGCTTCTAATCCTCCTATTAAGTGTTTAATATCTAAAGAAGAGGAAGGATGGTTATGGCATAGAAGACTTGGACATATCAACATGAGAAACATAGCCAAGGTAGCCAAGATGGAGCTAGTAAAGGGACTACCAAAGATCAAGTACATCAAGGACAAATTGTGTGATGCATGTCAAGAGGGTAAGCAATCAAGGTCATCACACAAAGGTAAAACTTTAACTAGCACTTCATTGCCATTAGAGTTATTGAATTTGGATCTTTTTGATTGTCATAGAACACCCTCTTTGGTAGGTAACAAATATTGTTTGGTGATAGTAGATGATTATTCTAGATATACTTGGGTTTATTTCTTGAAACAAAAGGGGGAAACTTTAGAAACAATTATCGGGTTTACCAAGAGGGTAGAAAATGAAAAGAATCTCAAGATTGATAGAATTCGACGTGATCATGGTGGAGAGTTTGAGAACTTGAATTTTTCTAAATTTTGCTTGGAAAATGGCTATAAGCACGAATTTTCTTGTCCAAGAACACCTCAACAAAATGGTATAGTGGAAAGAAAGAATAGGGCCTTACAAGAGGCGGCTAGGACCATGCTTAATGCATACTCTTTACCTAGCTACTTGTGGGCCGAAGCGGTTAATACCGCATGTTATATTCAAAATCGTGTCTTGATCCATAAGTTTTTAGGTAAAACACCTTTTGAATTATGGAATGGCAAAATCCCTACAATTCATTATTTTAAAGTATTTGGTTGTAAGGTTTATATTCTTAATACTAAAGATGACTTAGGAAAATTTGAGGCCAAGTCCAATGAGGGAATTTTAGTTGGATACTCATCCACTAGTCGAGGATATAGAGTATACAACAAAAGGACTCAAATGATTGAGGAATCATCCAATGTTGAGTTTGATGAATCCACTAGTACTTACCCTAGGAAATCCCCTATTGATAAGGATATAAGTGAACCAAATCAAGACGTTACTCAAGGATTACAAAATCTACATTTAGGGGGTATTGATCAAGGGGGAGGGAAAGATGGGTCGGATGATGAAAGAAACAATGTAAACAATGACCTCTCCAAAGATGATGATTTGAGTATCTCAAGGACCTTAAGGCACCATCAAGATTATCCTATCAATCAAGTAGTTGGCGATGCGGCACAAGGGGTAAGAACTAGATCCTACTTTAGGGATCATACTAGTCAAGTTTCTCTAATATCACAACTTGAACCAAAAACAATTGATGATGCTTTACTTGATACGGATTGGATTTTAGCAATGCAAGACGAATTGAATCAATTTGAAAGGAGTGATGTGTGGGAGTTGGTTCCAAGACCTAATGATAGTACAATCGTCACAACGAAATGGGTTTTTAGAAACAAGTTGGATGATCAAGGGAGAGTCACTAGAAATAAGGCTAGGTTGGTAGTTAGGGGTTTCAATCAAGTAGAAGGACTTGATTATGATGAAACATATGCTCCGGTAGCCCGATTAGAGTCCATCCGAATATTATTAGGATATGCCGCTTACATGGGTTTTAAACTTCATCAAATGGATGTAAAATCGGCTTTCTTAAACGGGTTCATTAAGGAAGAAGTGTATGTAGAGCAACCACCCAGATTTGAGAGTATAGATTGCCCAAACCATGTTTATAAGATTAAGAAAGCATTATATGGGTTAAAACAAGCACCCCGGGCTTGGTATGAAAGACTTTCATCCTTTCTAATCTCCAAGGGCTTTAGAAGAGGAACAATTGATCCAACATTGTTTTTGAAGTCTAAAGGTGGAGACATTTTCATTGCCCAAGTCTATGTTGATGACATCATCTTTGGCTCAACAAATAATGACCTTCTTCATGATTTTATTAAACACATGGAAAGCGAGTTTGAGATGAGTCTAGTTGGAGAATTGAGTTTCTTTTTGGGATTACAAGTAAAACAAACAAATGAGGGAACCTATGTGTACCAATCCAAATTTGCTAAAGAACTTATCAAGAAATTTGGGTTGGAAAATGCTAAAGGAGCAACTACTCCTATGGGGACAAACACCAAGATAGATAGTGATCAAGAAGGAAAGTTAGTGGATCCAAAGCAATATAGGAGCATGATTGGTAGTTTGCTATATCTAACCGCTAGTAGACCGGATATATTATTCGCGGTAGGAATGTGTGCAAGATACCAATCATGTGCTAAAGAGTCACATTTAGTAGCGGTAAAAAGAATTTTGAGATATATCAAGAGCACTCTCAATGTGGGGCTTTGGTACCCTAGAACTAGAAATTTTGACTTATTTGGGTATACCGATTCCGATTATGCGGGTTGCAAATTGGATAGAAAGAGTACTAGCGGTGGATGTCAATTTCTTGGACCTTCTCTTGTAAGTTGGAGTAGTCGAAAACAACCTTGTGTGGCATTGTCCACAACCGAGGCCGAGTATGTGGCAATGGGTGGTTGTGTAGCCCAATTACTTTGGATGATGCATACCTTAGAGGATTATGAGCTACATTATTCCAAGGTCAAGGTCTTATGTGATAATATGAGCACCATTAACTTAACCAAAAATCCGGTACATCACTCTAGAACAAAGCACATTGAGGTAAAACACCACTTCATTAGAGATCATGTGGCAAGAGGAGACATTGAACTACTTTATGTTGAATCCAAATCTAATCTTGCCGATATTTTTACCAAACCATTACCCGAAGCGGAGTTTATCTCTATTAGAAGAGAGCTTGGTTTGTGCCTTGTAGAATAATAGATTTAGCATTTCATGATCACATAAATTCAAAAGCTAAATACATACCTTAATGTATCTCACAAAGACCTAGGGTGCCTTGCTTGTATTTAGACATCATGTGAGATATTAGGAAGATGCATTTGGTTCATCATGTTAGTTATGATGCATGGTGTTGAGCCATTATGACATCTAGTCACATTGATCCTTAATTGGACCAATCATTGGGAAGGCTTGTGCAAAATTAATGTGTACATAGCTCCTTGAACATGATTGGATATTTCTTTACGAGATACAAGTATCATACTCTATGGTATGCAAAATACTATATAAACACATACAGGAAAGGAACCTTGCTCTACCAGAGGTACAGAAACCATAGGAAAGTCCTAATTGGAACTTTCACTCAAGGGTATACTACATACTCTAATTACTTTTGAAGTGTGTGTCAATCTTGGGATCTGTGATAGACATATTTTTATGTACATTTTTCCCAAATAGACATGATTCAAATAGACCTCTCTACAAAATTTGAGATTTTTTTTAGGTCTGTAGAATTATCTGCGAGTTTCTGAAATTCGGATAAGAATTGGGCAAATGTTGGTATCAGTCGACTGGTGCAGATACCAGTCGACTGGTAACAGTAAAATTTTGGAACAGAATGGTTCTGTATGTTTCTGTTTTAGGCACCATTCGACTGATATGTACATCAGTTGACTGATGCCCGAATCGGTATAAACATCCGCGCGGCAGGCGGCCCGATGGAAACCCTAGTTCCTTCCGCCGCTTGCTGTCGCCTGCATCCCCGACGCCGCGTGTGTGTCGCCGCAGGTCTTCTCTGTTGGAACGAGACGCGCTAGAGGGGGGGTGAATTGTTAGTGAGAGCCCTAGAGCCAATCATGTGATGGTTACTTTTTGGACTCTTTGTATCATATTCTTGTACATATATTTCTGATATATAAATAAAGGCATTGTGATTATTATACTTGTGTGTATTTGTGCTATATAAATAAGTATAATAATGTCCTAGGGTAGTAGGTTCATATCTATATCAATCGATTAGTTGAATCGATAGTGAGATGATATAGAGAACACTACACTTAATTATTCCTAGTCAAGTATTAACATAGAAGGACAATGTTAATGCATTGAGACTAGCATGTAGGTCAACATGATGACTTGATCTCACAAGTCATGGATATGAGATATCAAGTTGACACATGGGTATACATTGGAGAATGTATACTGAATGACCCGCCATGAGAAAGTATCATGGATCGTTATATGAGTGTCATATACTTTCTCAAGTGACTATTAGTATGACTTTAGTCCTTAAACCTGAAGTCACCATGGTTCCCTACATAAGGAGTTATGTACTTTGGTTTCGTCAAACGTCACCCGTAACTGGGTGGACTATAAAGGCGATTACTGGGTATGTAACAAATTATGCGGAGGGATGTGAGTGATGTAGATGGGATCTATCCCTCCTATATTACAGGAGTGATATCATAGTCTTGATAGAGTGAGATCACTAAGTGCATGGCCATGCCCAAATAAGGCAATATGTGATATTGTGCTTATTTGATTATAGTGAGTCTACTTGGAGTTCAAGACACTTAGATTGATTAGAGGATGACACGGTCTATGCCTCATATAAGATCAATCTAGATATCAAGGATAGAAGGACAATGTCACATATTGTGAGAGTCACAATTATTAGTCATATTGGTGATGTTGGATCTCAACATTCTTGTAACTTGGGTAGCAATGATGTGTTGCTAGATACCTCTCATTGCTTATGTCCCTAATTGGATTTAGGGACATTGCCAACGTTGACAAGAACCTATAGGGTCACACACATAGAGCAATAGATGGAGACTAGTTCATATGATGAACCAAGAGGAAAGATGAAGTCAAGTTTGACTTGGCTAAATATGGAAAGTCTATAAAAGGCAAGTTTGACTTGACCTAAATCCACAAGTTTGACTTGACTATGAGTTAGACTCAAGTATGATCCAAATGTTGGATAAATCAATTAAGGGAGTTAATTTGGTCATGTTTGACTTTGGCCAAATTAGGAAGGTTGAAAGTCAATATTGACTTGACTTGGATGCCACCACATTTGATGAGGTGGCATGGGAGAACCAATGGGGATGCTACACATCACCATGCCACCTCATGCTTGCCACCTCATGGGAGGTTACCCATGAGTGGCCGGCCACATTAAGGGGGCAATTAAGAGCATTAATTGCCCACTTAATGACATTTATGTGGCCGGCCACATGATATGGTGGATTGATTGAATTTTTGAATTCAATTTTTTTATTCTTCTTCTTCCTTGGTGCTCTCGGCAACTTCTCCCTCTCTTCCTCCTCTTCTTGGCCGAAAACCACATAGGTGCTAGCACACCTTGTTTCGGTCATCTTCTCCACCTAATTGCTTGTGTGGACACATATAGAGGGGCTCTACTTTGTGCCCTCTAGATCCAACTTCAACCTTAGTCGAGCGGGATAAGGGAAGGGCACGCATCAAAGGTAGTTTTTCTTTAAACTATAGATCTAGGAGTAGATCTAACATATTCGGGTATTAAGCATGATATAAATACGTGGAATTTTTCGAATCGGATTTTTCTTTGCACGAGATCCTTGGCTAGGGTGTTTCGGGGTTTCCGCGACGCGATTCGTGGCCGAAAAATCTAACAGTGGTATCAGAGCCATCGTGCGAAGCACGTATTTATTTTTTTTCTGTATTAGATACAAAATTTAGATGCTTTTAAGTTTCTGTGATTTTTCTAAATTTTAGGAATTTTTGGGTATTTTTCTCGTAGAGGCGAAAGAACGAGTGCGAAGCACTTGTACACTTTTGTCACCGAGAAAAATTTCTCCGAAACGGCAAGTTTCACCCAAATAGATTTTGGGACAGCGGGTAAGGGCGCTGTATAATCGCAAGAGGACACTCGCGAAGGTTATTTCGCGAATAGGGGCGCTGCCCCTAACCCCGCAAGGGGCCTTGTCCCGCGATTACGCCCGAAACCCGCTTAGCGGGACCGCCGTGGAGAAGGGACTCAAAAATTCAGAAAAATCAGTAGAAAAATTTTAAATAAAAAAAAAATACACAATTCTGAATTATGTACAGTATGTGTTGGTCATGGCCCAAGTCCCAGAATTTTTATGAAAAATTATGCGTGTAATTCATAATACGGCCTGCATGCCGTCATGTGTTGTGTGTGCTGTATTGTGGATGCGACCTGCGTGTTGCCTTTTTCCATTATTTTATTTCTGTAAAAATTAGTTTTAAGACTCGAATGTAACTCGAGTATAAATTTTGTAATGTACAAAATTTGAAGATGACGAAATTCCGGAGAAGACGGACTCGCGGGAGCATGCCGGCAACACATGGGGATCGGAAGGAGGAGCTTGGAGAAGCTGCCACCTAGACCCTAGGATGACCATTGGATCTTCTCTTTGGCTAGAGAGGATCCTAGTAGGGCCATGACCAATCACATAATTTAAATGTATATATTTTATTTTTGCTTATGTGTATGTGATGCATGTTTGTGTAGAATAGAATATGCATGAGTGTATGTGATGCACATGTGATGTGGGAACCACATCTTGATGTGCACAATACACATTTAGGATTTAAATTAGATTTAATTTACGCCTAAATATGATGCACATCGTCGATTAGATTAGATCTAAATCGAAATCAACTCGTAAACGCCTACCGGGCCATGATACCCATCACTACCTCGATCATATGCGATTGTCGTATCTGCCAAAGCAGAGCAACGCATTTAATCTTGGTAGGATGCGGAGGGACAACCTTGGTCCCGCCTATCACGCTCGGGTTAGATTGAGCTCAATTAGATTGAGTAGCTAGCAAAGCTCAATTGGATCGAGTGAAGCTATAGGCGTATTCCAATAGTTGGAAAGGTAGGACAAGATCACGTTTATAAATAATCTTGGGCGATTTAGCCAAAGCTAACTCAAGATTATTTGTAAAAGTTAAATCTTGATCCTATAAACAAGAGTTGCATGGAGATGTAATTGGTAATTAGCTACCTACCGATCATACTAGGTCTTGGGCGATTCAGCCAAAGCTGACTCAAGATGTAGTATGATGTGGATCTTGTCCCACAAAATTCAGTGGGAGCATCATTTAATTAAAGGCCTAATTAGATGATAGAATATGATATTGATTCTCTGCATGTTTAATATGTTGTAGATTGCCATGTCACCAAACGCGAACACTCTCTCCCTACGATCTGTCCTTGAGAAGGACAAGCTCACAGGAGCTAACTTCCTAGACTGGTACAGGAACCTGAGGATAGTCCTCATGCAGGAACGTAAGCTGTACGTTCTGGAGCAAGCAGTTCCTGAAGCACCACCAGCCTCTGCCGCCCGTAGCATTAAGGATGCTCATCAGAAGCATCAAGACGATGCGTTAGACGTGTCGTGCCTAATGCTATGCTGCATGTCCTCTGAGCTTCAGAAGCAACACGAGAACATGAATGCCTTTGATATGATTGGCCATCTTAAGCAATTATATCAAGGGCAAGCCAGGCATGAGAGGTTTGAAGTGACTCAGGCCCTCTTTTCATGTAAGATGAAAGAGGGAACCCCTGTAGGAACTCACGTACTCAAGATGATTGGGTACGTCGAGAACCTAGAGAGGTTGGGGTTCCCATTGGGCCAAGAGCTGGCCACTGACTTGATCCTGCAATCGTTGCCGGCAAGTTACCGTCAATTCGTCATGAACTATAACATGAACGAATTAGACAAACCACTGCCCGAGATGCTCAACATGTTGAGAACTGCTGAGCCCAATCTCACCACTACCAAGACCAGTACCGTCCTGATGGTACAAAAGAGCAAGGGTAAGGGCAAGTGGAAGCCCAAGGGTAAGGGTAAGACCCAGACCAAGGGCAAAGCCAGCTCTTCAGCACTCAAACCCAAGGGCGGGGTGCAAAAGGATGCTACCTGCTTCCACTGTGGTCAGACAGGGCACTGGAAGAGGAACTGCAAGATCTACCTGGAGGATCTTAAGAAGAAAAGAAGCGAGGCTTCTACTTCAGGTATAAATGTTATAGAAGTCAACCTTTCTATTTCTACATCATGGGTAATACTGGATGTGCATCTCACATTTGTACTAATGTGCAGGCGCTGAGAAGTAGCAGGGCATTGGCAAAGGGCGAGGTGGACCTACGAGTAGGCAATGGAGCAAGGGTTGCTGCTGTTGCTGTAGGAACATATTTTCTATCTCTGCCCGCTGGGCTTGTATTGGAACTAGATAATTGTTGTTATGTCCCTGCACTAACAAAGAATATTATTTCAGTTTCCTGTTTAGATAATAAAGGTTTTTCATTCATAATAAAGGACAAATGTTGTTCTGTTTATTTGAAAGATATGTTCTATTGTAGTGCACATCTGATGAATGGCCTCTATATTCTAGATTTAGAGAGCCCTATCTATAACGTGAGTACCAAGAGGTTGAGATCAAATGAGTTGAACCCAACCTATCTCTGGCATTGCCGCCTAGGCCACATAAACGAGAGTCGCTTGTCCCAGCTCCATAAGGATGGTTTGCTGGACTCATTTGATTTTGAATCATATGAGACATGTGAGTCATGCCTTCTAGGCAAGATGACTAAGACTCCCTTTAGTGGACATAGCGAGAGAGCGACAGACTTGCTAGGACTCATACATAGTGATGTATGTGGCCCTTTCAATATCGCTGCTCGGGGTGGTTATAGGTACTTTATCACATTTACTGACGACTTCAGTAGATATGATCATGTGTACTTGATGACACATAAGTCTGAATCCTTTGAAAAGTTCAAGGAATTCAGAAATGAAGTACAAAACCAGCTCGGCAAAAGTATTAAGATACTTCGATCAGATCGAGGTGGAGAATACTTAAGCCATGAGTTTAGTGACTATCTAGCAGAGTGTGGGATTCTATCCCAACTCACTCCTCCTGGAACACCACAGTGGAATGGTGTATCTGAAAGGAGGAATCGTACCTTATTAGATATGGTACGATCTATGATGAGTCACGCAGATCTTCCTATATCCTTTTGGGGATATGCTCTGGACACGGCAGCGTTCACACTTAACCGTGTTCCATCAAAGGCGGTCATGAAGACACCATATACGATATGGACTGGGAGGAGTCCCAAGATATCTTTTATGAGGATTTTGGGATTGTGAGGCTTACGTTCGACGTCAAGTCTCGGATAAACTAGGACCCAAATCCGATAAGTGTTATTTTATAGGATATTCCAAGGAAACGAAGGGATATTACTTCTACATTCCCAGTCACCACAAAGTGTTTGTGGCTAAGACTGGGGTCTTTCTAGAAAAGGACTTTGTTTCTAGAAAAACTAGTGGGAGTACGTTCTATCTTGAAGAAGTTCAAGATATGGACCATAACACTGAAGCCTTGATGGAAGTTGAATTGGAATAGCAAAATGTTGTGGATGATGAGATTGTTGCACAAGGAGTTGAGGAACAACAACCAGTTCAAGTAGACCTACCTCTTCGCAGGTTTGACAGGGTACGTCGTCAGCCTGAGAGATACTCATTTCTCTTGTCTGATCATGATGACATTATGCTCGTTGAGAATGAGCCTACCTCCTATCAGGAAGCTGTGATGAGACCAGATTCTGAGAAATGGCTAGAGGCCATGAGATCCGAGATGGAATCCATGTACACCAACCAAGTATGGACTTTGGTTGATCCACCTGAAGGGGTCAAACCCATTGGGTGTAAGTGGGTCTTTAAGAGAAAGACTCACATGGATGGACTTACTCATACCTATAAAGGTAGATCGGTAGCTAAAGGTTTCATGCAAATTTATGGTATTGACTATGATGAAACCTTTTCTCCAGTAGCGATGTTTAAGTCCATTCGGATCATGCTTGCTATTGCAGCGTACCACGATTATGAGATATGGCAGATGGATGTTAAAACCGCGTTTTTGAATGGAAACCTGCTCGAGGATGTGTACATGACACAACCTGAGGGTTTTGTAGATCCACAGCATACTGGCAGAGTATGTAAGCTGCATAGGTCCATTTATGGACTAAAGCAATCTTCTCGGAGCTGGAATCTTCGATTCGATGATGCAATCAAATAGTTTGGTTTCATCAAGAATGAAGATGAACCTTGTGTCTACAAGAAGGTTGTTGGGAGCACAGTTGTCTTCCTTATATTGTATGTGGATGACATACTACTCATTGGGAAAGACATTTCCTCGCTACACTGTGAAGACTTGGCTAGGGAATTGTTTCTCAATGAAGGACTTAGGTGAAGCAGCCTGCATTCTAGGCATTAAGATCTATAGAGATAGATCTAAGAGATTGCTTGGCCTAAGTCAGAGTACATACATTGACACGGTATTACTTCGGTTTGCCATGCAGAATTCCAAGAAGGGAAATCTGCCGATGTCACATGGTGTGAGTCTTTCGAAGACTCAAAGTCCCTCTTCTAGAGAGGAGAGGGACCGCATGGATAAGATCCCCTATGCCTCGGCCATAGGATCTATCATGTACGCCATGTTATGTACTCGTCCTGATGTCTCGTATGCTTTGAGCATGACGAGCAGATACCAGTCAGATCCAGGTGAGCATCACTGGATTGCGGTCAAGAATATCCTTAAGTACTTGAGAAGGACTAAGGATTATTTCTTGATATTTGGAGGTGATGAGCATCTAGTTGTAAAGGGTTACACTGATGCTAGCTTCCAAACTGACCAGGATGATTACAGATCGCAGTCAGGGTTCGTGTTCTGCTTGAATGGTGGAGCTGTGAGCTGGAAGAGTTCGAAGCAGGACACAGTTGCAGATTCTACAACGGAGGCTGAGTATATTGCTGCATCAGAGGCAGCAAAGGAGGCAGTTTGGATCCGCAAGTTCATTTCTGAGCTTGGGGTGGTTCCTAGCATATCTGATCCCGTAGAGCTCTACTACGACAACAATGGAGCTATTGCGCAGGCTAAGGAACCTCGCTCACACCAGCGGACAAAGCATATACTACGGCGCTTCCATCTCATTCGAGAGATCATCGATCGAGGAGATGTGAAGATTTGCAGAGTACCCACAGAGGCTAACGTCGCAGATCCCTTGACCAAGGCTTTGGCACAGACTAAGCATGATGGTCACACTAGGTCATTGGGTATTAGATACTACAGCGATTGGCACTAGTGGAGATTGTTAGTGAGAGCCCTAGAGCCAATCATGTGATGGTTACTTTTTGGACTCTTTGTATCATATTCTTGTACATATATTTCTGATATATAAATAAAGGCATTGTGATTATTATACTTGTGTGTATTTGTGCTATATAAATAAGTATAATAATGTCCTAGGGTAGTAGGTTCATATCTATATCAATCGATTAGTTGAATCGATAGTGAGATGATATAGAGAACACTACACTTAATTATTCCTAGTCAAGTATTAACATAGAAGGACAATGTTAATGCATTGAGACTAGCATGTAGGTCAACATGATGACTTGATCTCACAAGTCATGGATATGAGATATCAAGTTGGCACATGGGTATACATTGGAGAATGTATACTGAATGACCCGCCATGAGAAAGTATCATGGATCGTTATATGAGTGTCATATACTTTCTCAAGTGACTATTAGTATGACTTTAGTCCTTAGACCTGAAGTCACCATGGTTCCCTACATAAGAAGTTATGTACTTTGGTTTCGTCAAACGTCACCCATAACTGGGTGGACTATAAAGGCGATTACTGGGTATGTAACAAATTATGCGGAGGGATGTGAGTGATGTAGATGGGATCTATCCCTCCTATATTACAGGAGTGATATCATAGTCTTGATAGAGTGAGATCACTAAGTGCATGGCCATGCCCAAATAAGGCAATATGTGATATTGTGCTTATTTGATTATAGTGAGTCTACTTGGAGTTCAAGACACTTAGATTGATTGGAGGATGACACGGTCTATGCCTCATATAAGATCAATCTAGATATCAAGGATAGAAGGACAATGTCACATATTGTGAGAGTCACAATTATTAGTCATATTGGTGATGTTGGATCTCAACATTCTTGTAACTTGGGTAGCAATGATGTGTTGCTAGATACCTCTCATTGCTTATGTCCCTAATTGGATTTAGGGACATTGCCAACGTTGACAAGAACCTATAGGGTCACACACATAGAGCAATAGATGGAGACTAGTTCATATGATGAACCAAGAGGAAAGATGAAGTCAAGTTTGACTTGGCTAAATATGGAAAGTCTATAAAAGGCAAGTTTGACTTGACCTAAATCCACAAGTTTGACTTGACTATGAGTTAGACTCAAGTATGATCCAAATGTTGGATAAATCAATTAAGGGAGTTAATTTGGTCATGTTTGACTTTGGCCAAATTAGGAAGGTTGAAAGTCAATATTGACTTGACTTGGATGCCACCACATTTGATGAGGTGGCATGGGAGAACCAATGGGGATGCTACACATCACCATGCCACCTCATGCTTGCCACCTCATGGGAGGTTACCCATGAGTGGCCGGCCACATTAAGGGGGCAATTAAGAGCATTAATTGCCCACTTAATGACATTTATGTGGCCGGCCACATGATATGGTGGATTGATTGAATTTTTGAATTCAATTTTTTTTTATTCTTCTTCTTCCTTGGTGCTCTCGGCAACTTCTCCCTCTCTTCCTCCTCTTCTTGGCCGAAAACGACATAGGTGCTTGCACACCTTGTTTCGGTCATCTTCTCCACCTAATTGCTTGTGTGGACACATATAGAGGGGCTCTACTTTGTGCCCTCTAGATCCAACTTCAACCTTAGTCGAGCGGGATAAGCGAAGGGCACGCATCAAAGGTAGTTTTTCTTTAAACTATAGATCTAGGAGTAGATCTAACATATTCGGGTATTAAGCATGATATAAATACGTGGAATTTTTCGAATCGGATTTTTCTTTGCACGAGATCCTTGGCTAGGGTGTTTCGGGGTTTCCGCGACGCGAAAAGCGGTTTTCGTGGCCCGAAAAATTCTAACATGAATAGCGCTCGTGGCTATTTGTTCGATTATCGGAAAACTATCGGAGTAATTAAAATGCAGCGGAATAAAATAAACACAAAGACACAAAGGGATTTACTTCGTTCGGAGCCTAAGGCGACTCCTACTCGAAGGCCCACGATCCTTGATCGCTTCCGGTGGGCAACAACTATAAGCTCGATAAGAATTACAGATTACAAAATGTAACAACAATTAGAATAACTTTGTACCGACAACTTAAAGAAGAGAAAAACGAAGCTCCGGGTCGTCGGAATGTTGCAACAGCACTTCAGAATGACTTTGTTAGCAGCACGTTGAAGAAGGAAAGCTCAGAACTTCATTTCTTGAGATGCTGGTCGAAACCCCCTTATAAAGGGTGTTCAAGGCGCCTTGAAGGCTGTTCAAGGCGCCTCCATGCTGCCTAGTCTTCCGCATGGATCAGATCTGAACTGGTCGAACTTCATCCCTTGGAGGCTCCTTATACCCTGCTCAAGGCGCCTTCCAAGGCGCCTTATACTCCCTTCAAGGCGCCTTCAATGAACTTTCGCAGCCATCTCAGCTTTTGCACCCGAGGCGCCTCCAAGCTCCATGGAGGCGCCTCGGACACTGTTCATCCGAGGCTTTAGGTTGCTCCTTTGCACCTGCAAGATACGTTAGTCCCAAACAATATCCTGCAACACAAAGTTAGCACAATAAACATGATAAATGAAGTATAGACAGTCTCCGGACTATCCGAGTCTGACTTCGGGTTTCCTACCGGAAACCCTAGGTCGACCCGACGCCTACTGTTCCCTCTACGGGGAACGCGTCCTCACCTAGTCCACTCAGGAGATTTACCTGTTGCCAGTCGATCCTCCAGATCAACTGGACTTTTGCTCAGCACTCGATACTTCCGGACTTTCTGCTGGACATCCACTTCCCCGGCTAGTCCAGTCTTTCACCTGGTTCGCGACACCAGGACTTTCCACCTAGGGTTACCACCCCCTAGGACTCTTGCCTGAAGCCATCGACCTGCCAAGACTTTCCGCATAGGGTTACCACCCCCTATGACCTAGAGTTACCACCCCCTAGGGTTTTCCCTTTGCCTAACCGCAGCTAGGACTTTTCTCCACCTAGGGTTATCACCCCCTAGGGTTTTCACCTGCCTAACCGCAGTTAGGACTTTCCTAAAATACTCATTCAACATGTTAGATAACAGAGAATCTTAACTTTGAATCCCTTTGCCATTATCAAAACTTAGGTTCGATCGTCGGATGCTTCCTGCACCAACATTCTCCGGCCTCCTAAACCTCATTTTCGTCATCGATCCACCCTTAGCTTCCTCTCTTTGCCCGTTTGGTTCTTCTACTGTGTCTCACAGCCTGTCATCTTTCCCTATTTCCTCGCCACACCTGCTTCTCAGCCATGGAACGAAGGTAATCTCTCTTCCACGCTTTCCTCAAAGATTCAGTTGTGATTTAAACCCTAATATTTTTGTTGTTCTATGTTGTTTCTGCTGTGATCTTATTTGTGTTCTTCATTTGGGGCTGTCCTTGGATCATTTGTATTGCATTCATACACTTAGGGTTAGGCAAAAACATAGGGCTGGTGAGGGGACCTCCCGGCAGTCCGCTCCCGTTCCCTCGGTGGATCGGTTTCGTTCCGAAGCCGCACGGCAACGGTTTGCGAATACTGATTTCGCCATGATGCCCTGTCGGTATCTGAATCAGACTTATTTTACTCAGATTGTGCCAGATATCATGGATACTCTTCTATATTTTGGGTTGGACAAGTTAGTGCATTGCATGCATATGGTAAATCTGGATTTGTGTAAGGAATTCTACACCAATCTGCATCCTAGTGCTAGCGGAGGTCGTGCATGGGTGTCTCGTGTAGGTGGTGTCGACATTGAGTTCTCTCCCAACATTCTTCGATCCTTCTTAGAGTGTCAGGCTTCTGATAGCTCCTTTACTTGTTTTCCTACAGTTGTTGAGCTCTTCACTGATTCATTCTCTCATTTGTCGATTGAAGTGATACATCAGTATTACTTTAATGCCCCTCGAGCTCCTCTGCAGCGCATCTTTGATGCCACACGTATGTCTGCCGCAGTAACATTCTTTATAAGATTGTTATTGCGTGTATCTTACCCATAGTCACTCGGGGGCAAGCCAAGATTCGGCTGCCCCATCTGGTCATGATGTATGCTTTGGAGCACCGGCTTGACATCAACATCGCTCTTCACGTCTTTGAGTCCATCCTGCACTTCACTAGTCCTATCCATGAGAAGTTGTACATGCCTTACTGCCACATCCTGACTTCTTTCTTTGCCTCTCCGGGTATCAATGTCATGAGGGGTCAACAGCATCATTTATCTAAGGACTATGATCAGATAGGGGCCCGCCAGCTATCTCTTGCAGGTATTGAGAGACGCCAGAGGGAGATGGTATGGCGTGCTCAGGGGGCGGATGATTCTGACGATGAGGAGGAGGTGGACGTACCTGCTCCTGCACTGGCGTCGGATCCAACCCCTATGACTGTCGAGGCTCGATTGACTCAGCTGGAGGAGACAGTACGCCAGGGGTTTCAGGAGTTTCATGGTTTCCAACAGGATTGGACTGTGTCTCAGCAGCATCAGACAGAGGTGTATGCGATGATGCAGTGCTAGGATCTGACATACCAGGCTCCTCCCCCTCCTCCTTCCAGTGATGATCACTAGGATGCTGCTTCTTTTGTTAGTGTCGAGATATGTTTTGGTTTCGATAGCGATATCGTTTGTTTATCTCGAACACGTGGTTGTCAGACTATGATGGGTGTATGCTGTTATGACATTATCTGTCTAGCGTTTATTATGTGCTGATACTTCTCTATTTTTCTATTGTTGTCTTGTGAGCTCCTCTATGTCCGGCTGTGTCTTATCTTATTATTTGTCATGTGTCCATCTCTATCTCTTGCTCTTCGAGGATATTCTGGATTCAGGGGGAGTTGTTCTAGATCTTTTTGTTGTCTGTCAAAAAGGGGGAGACTTGGATGGTTTAAGTTTAAGTTGGATATTTTATATGTTTCATGTTATATGTTTCATGTTATATGCTTCATGTTATCTGCTTCATGGATATTATCATGCTTTATAGTTATGGTACATTTGAAGACCTAACTTAAACAAATTTTGCCAAACATCAAAAATGGGGAGATTGTTGGAGCAATCTTGCTCAAGACATTACTCATTGTTGATGTTTGATTAAATGAGTTTAAGTTAGGCATTAATTGTGATCTAACATAAGTATTGAGTAAGCAGATATAAAGAGAAGACCAAGTATGAAAACTTGGCAAGGAAAGTTTCGGAGGTACGATCTATTGTCAAAATAGAGACTTAGCATGACAAAGCCAATGGTAGCCCTTGAAGGCAAGCGCAAGGATGAGGAGTCATGGAGACGGAAGCATCCTAAGGGCGCAAGGCTAAGGGAAAGTGCTTGGAGGCATAAAGTCTAAGCTAAGGAAGTATTTCAAGTATGTAAATAATGTAAAACTGGAACTATACAAACTGTTGTAAATCTCAAAGGTATAAGGTACCAGTCGACTGGTACCCACACCAGTCGACTGATACCAAGGCACAGAATGAACAGAATGTCGACAGGCTGATTGGAGGCAAGTACCAGTTGACTGGTGTTAGTACCAGTCGACTGGTAGACGACCGTTACAAAATGGCGGCTCAAAATCTTATCAAATCTTTAGTGTCGTTGAAGCCCATCAGTCGACTGATATGTATACCAGTTGACTGATGTCGGGAAAACTATAAAAGCTACTATCAGAACTTGAAGAAAGACCACTGTTCAAAACTGGAAAAAGTGCTCATCAAGTGATCTTCAAGTCTACAGATATTCACTCTCTTCCTCCTGATTCTACTCTCCATTCTTGTAAAGAGGAAGAGAAAATTGTGCAAGGGTTTCTCCACCTTCGATTGTGATTCGTGAAGGAGAAGTTTATAGTGAAGTTTGATTGTGTGGGTGGGTGCCTTGGATTAGTCACCTCAAGAAGGTGGAGACCAAGTAAACAAAGGAGTTAGCATTGTTCTCTTGTTTTCTTGTATTTTCTTTATTTCCATTTGCTTCCGCTAACAAGATTGTAGGAAAAATCGAAGAAAGGCTATTCCCCCCCCCCCCCCCCCCTCTAGCCAATAGTAAAGGTCCTATCAATTTATACTTATCAAATAAATAAAAAAAAAATTGTAAAGTGATTGCCTTATGATATCCCTCAAATTCTAACACTCCCACTTGACCTAAAGTCAATCGCCATCGCGCCCTAAACCGTAAACATAGACATGACTCTTAAACTTTCTTTGTCGTGGAGCCTTTGTTAAAGAATCCGCTAGATTCCTTTCAGTGAGAATTTTCTCAAGTTGTATTTCTTTCCTACTAATGATTTCTCTGATCAGATGATAACGGCGAAGCACATGTTTTGATTATTGATGAGACCTCGGTTCCTTTGCTTGTGCAATGGCTCCAGTGTTGTCGCAGTAAATAGGTAATGCTTCAACAATGGATGGAACCATTCCAAGTTTAGTAATAAACTTATTGATCTAAACAGCTTTCTTTGCTGTTTCTGAAGCTACAATATATTCCGCCTCATAGGTAGAATATGCAGCAGTGTCTTGCTTAGAACTTTTCCAACTAACTGTGCCTCCATTTAATATAAATATGAATCCAAACTAGGACTTGGAGTCATCCTTATCCGTCTGGAAACTAGCATCTGTATATCTATGTATGGTCATATCACCATCTCAATAAACTAAGAACATAACCTTAGTTCTTCTTAAGTAGTACTTAAGGATTATCTTGATAGCAACCCAATGATCCATTCCTGGTTCAGATTGGTATCCGCTTGTAACACTTAGAGCATATAATGTATCGGGTCTTGTACATAACATAACATACATGATAGATCCTATTGTGGATACATAAGGTATCTTATCCATGCAAATCCTCTCATCTTCTGTGTGTGGGCACATAGACTTCGAAAGTTGAATTCCATGCCTCATAGGTATAAAACCTTTCTTGGATTCAGACATGCTAAACTGTTTTAGCACTCTGTCTATATATGTCGACTATGAAAGACCAAGCAACCTTTTTGATCTATCTCTATAGATTTTCATCCCAAGGATGTAAGTTAATCGGTTATGATTCTTGACTAGGCATCTCATTTGTAACGACCCGCCTCCTACTGACTAGGCTGCGAGGCCGATCGTTACGTAATGCTGTGCTAAATTACTATTGCGGAAAAATCTGGATTGATTAAAATTTTACTAAACTAATTACTGTAATCTGAACTTAATATTCTAGGTGTACCTAGGAGTCGTACACATGCTAGGGGAGATATTCTATGCCTCTCGGGTGTCCTGCTAGCTGTAATCAGGCATTTCAATCGATCCATGAGTCGATTGGGCTGTCGGATCTTTCCAGTGATCGATCCAACTTGATACTGGCAACGAGAAAAGCCCTGGATCGGTCGGCTGACCGATCCACAAGCTGTCTTGTTTCTGTACGCGGCTGGATCGGTCTACCGACCGATCCAGGAGTGCACTGATCGGTCGGTAGACCGATCCAGTGACTCACTGATCGGTCGGCTGACCGATCAGTGAGCTTTTGCACTCACTGTTCGCCTCTGGATCGTTCGGCTGACCGATTCATAAACTCTCTGTTCATGACTGGATCGGTCAGCTGACCGATCCAGTGGCACAACTTAACTCTGATCGATCCGTGGATCGATCGGAGTTTCTGATTTCGCACTGAAACTCTGATTTCAGCACTTGTTCGTGCCAAAATCTCACATTTCACTTATACAATCTATAGAATATATTCTAATGACATAAAGCTAGCATTCTAAACTGGATATAAAGCATGGTTTACTAGTTCATAGCATTTAACAATTAAAAGTGCGTGAAAATAGAAATACTAAAGGTTCAATTGTTTAAGCTTGCTAGATCCCCTAAGGATCTTTTATTCCAGTTCCTGCCACACACACCATCTTTGCATTGAACTCCAGCTTCCACTGCTAGTCCATTTTCCCTTTACCTTTATCTGCAGTATAAGGAAAGTAGAATCTGTAAGCTTAAAGCTTAGTAAGAAACCAACTACCTCACTAAAACATGCTTTTAAAGAATGCTATTTGAAAACATGTACTGGCATGGCATACTATGGTTGCAAGCATAAACTGAAATAACTGAACATGTAAGCTGAAGCATGGTATAGCAGGCTAATCACATAGAACAATAATAGAGAACTAAGCTAACTGAAACTAACCTGAAGCTGAAATCAAACTCAACTAACATAACTGATTTTATGAGTTTTGAAAACTAATAGCATAGTAGATCAAAATAATAATTATGTGCTGTTGGGACCGGCAACTGTACTTACTGTGCGCGCATCCCTAACTAAACCTGGGTTTGCAAGGCCTGAATTTAGTAGGATTTACTAGGTTATCTGAACCTAGGGACGACTGTGGGAGTCCAACCCAATGGATATCTAATCTGGTACAGTGCCAACTGAAAAGTAAAATACTGAATATAGCTAAACTGTTCTAAATTGCTGTTTCTAGGTTATCTGAACCTAGAGCTAGGTTGTCTGAACCCAGAGGCGACTGTGGGAGCCCACCCATTGGACCGTAGTCCCATATAAGCTAGAATAAACTGATTTACTGATTTAGATGCTTCTAATGCATTCAACTGAGCTGTTAAAATGCCTAGTTTGCATTTTTACTTAACTAGTTATTTTATCGAACACTTAGTGTGCCCCAACTCTCCTCTCTATTAGGGAGACCACTTCTAGGCACCCGACAACGTCTAGAAACCCCCACTGAAGAGGGATTACATGTCCGGCCCGTCTAGAAGTGCTCACTAAATCCCTAAACCTGCGAGGAGGGTCAATTTCACGGTATGCGTCGATAAAAATCTGCATATAGCTAAACTAATGCGTAGAAAACTCAAACAGAGCTACTTATACTGCAGGTGAGGGGTTTCTTACCTCGTACGCTAATTTCCTTACAATACTATTCGCTAGAATTCCGGTGGAGACGACTTCTCGACGATCTTCTCACGTCTAAGCGTTCCTCTCGCGGAGGGGAGCGTCCTCGTGCCCTTGATGTTGCCGGGAGGTGCTCCTAGAAGCCCTTGGCTTGATGCGCCGAGAGAGGGAGGAGAGGAAGGGGGCGGCGTGAGGTTAGGTCTCGGTGGAGAAGTTGCCGAACCAAACCAAATCAAATAATCCAAACCCCACTTAAACTTCCTATTTATATTAAGTGGGTACTTTGGCCCAACTCTAATATAAATTAAATTGAATCCTCTTTCTTTCAGCACGGCCCTGCTGGGTTCACCGGTTACTAAGGCTAACTAAAAGTTATCGGATCCGAGGGGTTCCGGGTTCGATTCCCGCCTAAGCTATTTTGCGGTTCTAATTATTTTTGCTGCTTCCGCTACTCGGAAAATTCCGGAAAAATATCTAAAAATCCCAGAAAAATCATAGAATATTTATAGTGCTGTTTCGAGAATTTTCGAGTGTTACATCATTAGTATTTATTAGAGTCTCTTAAACTTCATCAAGTTCAACCATACTCCCACTTGCTTCCTGTAAGAGAAATTCTTTCTCTAGAAAGGTAGCATGCCTTGAAACAAACACTTTTTGTTTCAAGGGGTGATAGAATTGGTAACACTTAGTTTCCTTAGGGTATCTAATAAATAAATACTTATCAGACTTGACATCCAACTTGTCTGATATAGTCCTCTTCACATAAGCAGGATATCCCCATATCTTTAAATAAGATATAAGGGGTTTCTTACTAGTCTATACCTCATATAGAGTAGTTGAGATTACCTTCATTGGGACTCTGTTTAGCAAGTAAATGTCTATCATGAGTGCATAAACCCAAAAGGCCTTGGGAAGATCTGCACGATCCATCATTGATCTAAGCATGTCTAACAAGGTTCGATTATTCCTTTCTGATACACCATTATGTTGTGGCACATAAGGTGGAGTCCATTGAGACAATATACCATATCCCTTAGATAATCTAGAAACTCTTGGCTTAAATATTCACCACCTCGATCGGATCAAAGTATCTTAATATTTTACCAAGTTGTTTCTCTACTTCACTTCTGAATTCTCTAAACTTTTCAAAGGCTTCAGACTTGTGTTTCATTAGGTACACATACCCATAATAAGAGTGATCATTAATGAAAGTAATGAAGTAGCTATAACCTCCTAATGCATGAGTTGTCATTGGTCCACATACATCGAATGTACGAGCCCAAGTAACTCATCAACTCGTTCACCCTTTCAAGAAAAAGATAACTTTGTCATCTTTCCTTTTAAACATGAATCACATGTATCAAATGTATCTAATTCAAATGATTCAAGAATTGTAATCTTTTGTAATTCAGACATGCGTTTCTTGCTTATATGGCCAAGGCATTAATGCCACGAGTAAGAGGTTAATTGATTATCTATTTGGGTGCATTTATTACTATTTTCAATATTGAGTACGTCACTAGATATATCTAACATGTAGATGCTATTGCATAAAGTTCCAGTGTCATAAAGAACGCCATTTAAGGTTATATAACAACAATTGTTACTAAAAGTTAAATGAAAACCTTTTCTATTTAAGCAAGAAATAGAAACAATGTTCTTTATTAATACTTGAACACAATAATAATTATCTAGTTCTAAGACAAGTCCACTAGGAAGCTTTAACAAGTATGTTCCATTGGCGACTGCAGCAACCTTTGCTCCATTCCCAACTCACAGACTTGTTTCTCCCTTAATGAGTCTTCTGCTATTCCTTAGCCCCTGTATATAATTACATATATGTGAGCCACACCCAGTATCCAATATCCAAGTGCCTGAGAAAAATAGTATGATAATCAATAATGAAAATACTTGAAGAGGATGGGGCATCAGATGCCTTATTCTTCTTCAAAGACTCAAGATAGATCTTGCAGTTTCTTCACCAGTGTTCCATCTTGCCACAATGATGGCATGGGCCTTTTTGTGTCGGTTCTACTATCTTGGCCCTTTTGCTCTTCCCTTTAGCCTGATATTTTGGATTCCTCTTAAAACCTTTCTTCGAGGAGTCTACTAACATTACAATTTTCTGTTCACCCTTAACAAAAAGATTTACAGTTTTGAGCATATTTAGCATCTCGGGGATGGTTGATTCTAAATTTTTCATCTGATAGTTCATTACGAATTATGAATGACTTTTTGGTAAACTATGTAGAATTAAGTCAATAATTAACTCATGATCCATCGTAAAACCAAGTGATGTTAAACGCTCTATGTAGCCATTCATCTTTAATATGTATTGCACTGCAGACAAACCCTCCTGCATCTTTAAGCAAAAGAGAAGCTTGGAGACCTTGAACCTTTTGGATCTAGCTTGCTCATCAAATAGCTCATGAAGATGATAGATAATATCACAAGCATCCAAATTCTCATGTTGTTTCTGTAATTCAGGAGGCATAGTGGCTAGCATGATGCAACTAGTAAGTATAGAATCATCCTTATGTTTCTGAAGTGCCAACAGTTGGTCCACAATTGCATCAGCATCAAGACTAGTGGGAAGAGGTTGATCAAGGACATAAGCTAGCTTCTCAGCTTTGAGAACAATTCTCAAATTTTGAAATCAGTCCAAGAAGTTCGACCCAGTCAGTTTGTTCGAGTCCAAAATCAAACGTAGATTAACAGAAGTCATAATTAAATGATCAACCTATAAATACAAAAATGAGAATATATAAGAGACATGATTTTATTTATATAAACAATTTATATAAAAACCCTCTTATTTATCAAATTGAAATACCCTTATTTTGAATTTGGGAGATGGTGGTTTTCTCCAAGTGGGTTGATATCCACCATAGATAAGAATAACCATGACTTTGGCCAACAAGACATTCTTAGCTATAGCGGTAGATAACATATTTACCTATTGAATATTGCTTATATACAACTATCACATTATGCTAACAACTAATTGATCTTCATATAAACATCAGGTTGTTAACACATTGTTACGCTCCGCAAGTGTACAGAAATGTCGCAAGTAATATAAAAGATTATCGTATCCACAGGGACTGGAATAAGCACTAGAAATGTCTCAATGCGAATTAGCTAAACAACTATCCAATCGTTTCAAAAGCAAAGTAAAGGTAAACAAATCTAATATTAGAGATCAACAAACAAGAGTTTAGTGTTTTGGGTTATGATAAAGGGAGATTCTAGGAGTTTCGGTTTCTTTGTAAGATTTCTTGAATGTAAATGGTTCACCAATTCTTATTCCTCAATTGCCAAACATGTAGAAAGTTGTCGGTTCCCTCTTACAATAGACAACCGGCTAAGGACTGAGAAATGTATCTAAATAGGATTAATTAGACATGAACCTACGTTGTCCTTACACAGAAGCGCGCCTATTACTATGCCTTCCTCGGATATCAACATAGAAGCCCACACCTTATTAACCTATAAAGATACAAGAAGCTAATCATAGAATCCATCCTACTCTCTTGAATATTCCTATTTCCTCTTCAAGATTATCTCTCAAACGTCCTTACACGGGCTTGCACCTGTCACGTGGATCCCTCGGATGATCGAGTGAGAGTTTATCCTTACCAAGTCCATAAGAAATCCAAACAATCAATCAAGAATGAGAATTAAGCACAAACCACCATCAATCATTCAAGATCTAATTGATACAAGCAAGATAATGTCATTGAAACAAGAAGATGGCAAATCCATAAGAGATTACATCAATCCATCATACAAATACTCCCTTAATCCTAGAATACAAGATCTACTCCATGAATCGAGGAAGAAAACCCGAAAGAATAGAGATTACAAGCATTCCTTGAATCCCCAATCCAAGAAAACAAGAAGAGGGGAAAAGAGAAAACTTATCTACAAAGAAGCTTCGTCTTCGGATCCAATCCACGCTCCGAAGTCGAAATCGTCGAGATCTCCCTAAGAATCGCCCAGAAATCCTCCCAAGAATGGGAGGAAACCACCAAATCTTGCTTTCTCCCAAAGGGGGAGAGATCCCCTTTCAATTCATGAAGAAGGGTTTAAATAGAGGAGGGAATCGGGAGCCACACGGCCCCGTGACACGGCCGTGTGAGATTCACACGGCCATGTCCAGTTCCCTCTCTGCCAAACCTGCACGGCCGTGTGACTCCACACGGCCAGAACCCTTCTGCTCTCTGGAAATGATACACGGCCGTCTCTGCAAACCTCACACGGCCGTGTAGATCCACACGGCCATGTAAGGCTTCTGCTCTGGTTGGCTTCAAATCTTGACACGGCCGTGCGAGGTTCACACGGCCATGTCATCTTCCTCTTCTGTTGGTGCCAAACTCCACACGGCCCGAGCTCCATCCCAGTGCATGGCCGTGTGAGGTACACGGCCCGGTGCTTTCTCCCTTCGTTTCCTCCAATGCATGCCCAAAGATGTAGATTCTTCACCAAATCGACTCCTGTGTACAGAAAATGCACAAAAAGCAGATCTCCGAACCAAAAGAGTAAATATGCTAAAAGGAAAGCTGGAAGTATAAAATGCATAGATCAAGCATGCTCAAAGTATGTAAATGTGCGTAAAAACATGCATAAAAGAGTATATAATCTACGCACATCACACCCCCAGACTTAAACCTTTGCTTGTCTTCAAGCAAAATGCTACAGTCTAAATTCATATGTTCTACAACACATTCATAAAACCCAGTGCACTTTCCTAATTCTATCAAAAAGTTTCATTAACAAGCTTGATCATGGAAACAAGTAAAGTATGGTTCAAGCATAAGAATCTTGTGCATGTAAAAGTAACTCCACACCCTTCCAGTTTCAATCCATGTCCTAGTCAAGTCGTCATCAAATTTGAATTCCTAATGTTTCCAGTGAAAGACAAGTAACCAGTGATAGGCACTTACTTACCATTCACTTAGTTCATATTTCTCAACTAACCCAAGGTCTCAAAGGTGTGCTCAATCTCAAGAGAAGCTAAACAGTCATTTCCCCAGTAACCTAACTCGGTCTCAAAGGGGTGACTTGCTAGATTCCACTCATGACAACTGTTTTTTATATCCCTTATTGTGTTTTTTTTTTATAAGTGTTTGCATTGTGCAAAACTTATTCACAAATGTACTTTTAGCATACATGTTGGGATATTTTAATTTTTCCAAATGAGCTTTAATGATTTGAGCCTCATCCAGTAACCAAAATGAAAGTTGAGAAATCACCATGGAAACCAAGTACTAAGCAAACAAGATGAATCATGACTATTTCAATGACATCAACTATTCAAGCATCAAGCACAAGTGTAGTGAAGATAAAATCCTTAAGGTTGAACCAAAACTAAAACTCATCACCATAAGATTCTTAGCTTATTAATGCTTCCCAAGATAGAAAAAAGAACTACACAAAGTTTACTAGTAGCATCATGCGAACATCATAAATCGAGACAATAATCGTGCTAACATTTCACTTGAATCCAAGAAAGCATATAAGTGAAGATTTGATGTTCTCAAAAATTTTTTTGCCATGATTATTTCAAAAACAAGCAATGAAAATAAGAACCAACCTGAAAAACTAATCAAAAACTAAAAACTGAAAACCAAACTAAACAATACCTGACACCCCCCCAGACTTAAACTTTTCATCGTCCCGATGAAATCAATATGGTGGAGGAGGTGGAGGTGGATGAGGGAAAGGAGGTCTACGACGTGGTTGGCCAATAGGAAAACTAGGAAAACCTGGAATCTCACCCAAAGATCTATGATACTCATATAAAGCATCAACTTGTTGGCTAGTAAGCGTCATACTCTGCATAAAATCTCTCATCCTAGCCTGATCAGTATCATAATCCTGCACAAACTCAGCCACTTGACCTTGAAAATTCCTCGTAAACTGAAAATGATTTTGTACCTCCCTAAACTGATCATCAGATAAAGAGAAGCGCCCCTCCAACATTTTTCGTTGGGAATCTTGCTTCTCATGAAGTGATTCTAGAGACGTACGAAAATCTGAAAAATCAAACCTAGAAGATCCCGTGCCATATGCAAAAGAATGCCTAGCAGGCTCCATAAAACTAGAAGGCTGCGTATGTCCAGATGATGAGGGTTCATTATGTGGCTCGGTGTCTCCAGGTATAGAAGGGTTATCCTCAAAATCTAACTCAGAAATTACCCAATTAGCCCGGTTACGAATAGTAGTTCGTTCAGGAAAAGGAAGGGGTAAAGGAGAACCACTCCTCCTAGGAAACGCGAAACCATTCTCATCCCGAACGATCATTTTCATAGCAAGACATGTATCAATGTCAATCATGTCATTACCATGAATTATTTCCAACCCATCAACATCAAGATTTAAATTACAAGCTATTCGGGTAATCAAACCACCAAAAACAATTGATCCCGATGATGCCCTAACTGATCTCAATAAGGTTTGAACAAAATGAAAACCAGAGTCAAATTCAACCTTATAAAGCATAGCCCATAAAGCATAAAGCTCTATCTTCTTAACCACCCCATCACTCTCTCCCCTACCAAAAATAGTTTTACTCATGACTCTATGTAGATACCTAAAGATGGGGTTTTGCATATGGGAGGCCTTAGCTCTTGAAGGCTCATAAGGTTGATCTAACCCAGTTATTACATTCCAAAAATGATTCCAATTAAACCTTGGGTCAAACCTACGAGGGCTACCGGTGGTTATTCCAAAACAAGAATTAAAGTCACTAAATGCCCATAGAAATTCTTGATTCATTAATCTAAAAGAGATTTTTCCAAAATAATCATCGTCATTAGTAAAATGGACATCCAATGAACTTAAAAATTCCAAAACAAGACGAGGATATGTAGGCAAATGTGTGTACATAATATCACTCCAATCCAAAAACCCAATCATCAAATCTACATCTTCCCTAATTCCAAGCATATCAAGAATAGTTGGGTCCATATATCTAGTACACACTATCTTTCTATTGACAAGAATTGCAAATCTAGTTACTTGATCATCATTTCTGAACACAATATTGAATTCATTGTCATTACCTTCGTTGCGTGAAGTCCTTTTGCCTTTGCCCTTCACTGGTTGTTTTCCTTTGTCTCTTGATGGCTCCTTCTCTTTGTCTCCACTAGATCCACCACCTCCTTTGCGTAATCTCTTCAAAATATTGGACATCTTGATGAGTTTAGATAGGGGAAGAATTATTTAGAGTTGTGGAACTTCAAAGAACAAAACTTCAAAGAATAAAAGATCTTAGGTTAAGAGAACAAAAGTCCAAGTCTTAGAGAGGAGGAGAATCAGATCTAAAAGATCTTGAGAGATTAGAGAGGAGTTTTTAAGAAATTGGGAGAGAAAGATATGTTTTGGAGAGTTGGGGGTGTGCGGAACACGGCCAAGATCTGGCCGTGTGAGGTAGGAGGTAGACTTTAATAGTTCTCCTACACGGGCCGTGTAGATCTACACGGCCTCCCCATCTTTCCTCTCGGGATTCTTTGCACGGGCCGTGTAGATCCACACGGCCTCCCCCTCTTCCTTCTCTGGATTCCTCGCACGGCCGTGTCTGGGACACGGCCTCTCCATCTTTCCTCTCGGGATTCTTTGCACGGCCGTGTCTATGACACGGCCTATACCTTTTTCTCCTCGGGAGATCCCACACGGCCGTGTCTGGATGACACGGCCCAAACACTTCCATTCTCTGCAACCTTTGCCTGGCCGTGTATAGCACACGGCCTGACTCTATTTTGCACCTAACCTGAAAACAAAATCAAAAGAATGCATCAAACTAAAAGAAATTACAATACAAATCAAAACTAACAAAAAAAACCCTTGGGTTGCCTCCCAAGAAGCGTTTGTTTAAGGTCTTTAGCTCGACCAAACTTAATCATTCGCTCCTTTTCCTCGCCCTTGGAGGACAGATATACTTTTCATTTCTGTTGGGAGATCTTCTCCCAACATCTTCCACCACATTGTCTCCTTCATTTGGTGGCCTTCCATGAGGATGGAAATTCCATTCCTCAAGTTTATAAATGCTTGTCCTGCTACAAGCATTTAAAAGAGACGAGACATGGTTAGAGATATTAGATAAATCATATTCCAACTTTTCCTTACCAATTACCAAAGAAAGCTTATGATTTTTTACATCAATTATAGCTCCAGCTGTAGCAAGGAAAGGTCTTCCTAATATGATAGGAATCCTAGGGTCCTCTTCCATGTCCAACACAACAAAATCTGTGGGAATAATGTTCCCATCCACCTCTACCGGCACATCCTCTATTATACCCAAAGGGTACCTGCAGGAATGATCGGCAAGTTGAAGTGCCATAGTAGTAAGTTTAATATTTTTGAGACCTAATTTATTACAAATTGAATAGGGAATGAGGCTAACACTCGCCCCCAAATCACAAAAAGCTTTTTCAAAAAATTCTTTTCCTATGTTGCAAGGAATATAAAAGCTCCCCGGGTCCTTCAGTTTTGGAGAAGTGTTCTTCTCAAAAATAGCACTACATTCCTCACTAAGCGCAATGGTCTCGACCTCTCCTCTTCTTCTCTTATTTGACATGAGATCCTTCAGAAATTTGGCAAATCTAGGCATTTGTAGAATAGCATCAATAAGAGGTACCTAAACACAAATTTCCTTAACCTTCTCTAGAAACTTGCCAAATTCTTCATCCTTCTTGAGCAGTGTAAGTCTCTGAGGAAAAGGGACAGCTTTGCTCTGATGGTTCAGTGGAAGAGTCTCTTCAACCTCAATGGTACTCTCCTCATTAGCTTGAATCTGATTCGGTATAGGAGGAGGGAGCTCTTCTTCTTTTTGTATCCCTTTTGAAGCAGTCACTTGGGAGTCTCCCAAGGTCCGTCCGCTCCTAAGCTCAATCCTATTGCAATGCTCCATAGGATTCACATCAGGTTTTCCTGGAAGTTGTCCTGGTGCTCTGGATGATGAGGAAGCTAGTTGAGCAATTTTACTATCCTGAATCTTTTGATGCTTTTCAGAATTATCCATTCTCTGAATGAGCTTTGCTATATCTTGCTTCATTTCATTCTGAGTTGAGATAATTTCTTCAAGCATCTTTTCAACATTTGACTTTGGTAAGCCTTGAGAAGATAGATGTTGAAAATTTTGTTGCCCAGCTTGAAAATTTGGTCTTGCCCCCATAGATGGTCCTTGATCTTGATTATTTCTGTAAGAAAAATTTGGATGACTCTTCCATCCAGGGTTATAAGTATTTGAGTATGGGTTGTTCTGCCTTTGATTGTAACTCATGATTGCATCACATTGTTCAAGTTGATTGATTTGTGCAATGATAGCTCCCAATGGACATGAGTCATTTGAATGCTCTGAACTCCCACATACTTCACAAGATGTACTAATAGCATTGACCATATTAGCACTAGTCCCCATATTCTCAAATTTCTTTGTAAGAGCGTCCAATTTTGCAGACAAAAGAGTGACTGCATCTACATCAAACTTCCCTGATGCTTTAATTGTTGGGTTTACAGAGGAATAGCCACCACTTCTTTCATTTGCCCATTGATGATGATTTTGTGCTACACTTTCAATGATTTCTTCGGCTTCATCTAAGCTTTTGTTCATAAGTGCCCCTCCAGCAGCTGAATCAAGGGACACTTTGGTATGATAATTGATACCATTGTAAAAAGTGTGCAACACTAACCATCTTTCCAACCCATGATGTGGGCATTGTCTGAGCATACTATTATATCTATCCCATGCTTCAAAAAGAGATTCTGAGTCGGTTTGCTTGAAGCTTGCAATTAAATTCCTCATATGAGCTGTTTTGCTTGGTGGATAGAACTTATCAAGAAACTGTTGCTCACACTGCTCCCAAGTGGTGATGCTATTTGGGGCCAAAGAATTCAGCCATTGCTTTGCCCTATCTCTTAGAGAAAACCCAAATAATAATAATCTAACTGCATCTGAGGGAACTCCATTCATTTTCATGGTACCACATATTTCATAAAAGACCTCTAAGTGTTGATTAGGGTCCTCATGAGGTCCTCCACCAAATTGGTTCTGCTGCACCATAGATATAATTGCGGGTTTGATCTCAAAGTTATTAGCTTCCACTGAAGGTCTTGAAATACTAGATCGAAAACCTCTCGCATAGGGTACTGCATAATCCTTAAGTGGTCTATTTGCCATATTCAAATATTCCTGTTCTTCAATTTGCCTTTGCAGAATTCTTCTTTTATGGAAAGTTCTATCAATCTCAGGGTCAAAAGGAAAGAATTCCCCTGCAAAGTTAGATCTTCGCATACACAAGAACAAGATAGCAGATAGCAATTCGACACAAAAAGGAAAATAGAAGAATCAAAAATGCAGAATTGAATTTGTACAAAAGGAATTAACAAGAAGTGAAAGTTATACAAGAAAGTAAAAAAAACAGAAATCTAATGATTAGTTACAACTATGCAATATGAAAGGAAAACAAATGTTATGTTTAGTCTAGCTCAATTGATAATTCCTAATGTCCCCGGCAACGGCGCCAAAAACTTGTTACGCTTCGCAAGTGTACGGAAATGTCGCAAGTAATATAAAAGATTATCGTATCCACAGGGACTGGAATAAGCACTAGAAATGTCTCAATGCGAATTAGCTAAACAACTATCCAATCGTTTCAAAAGCAAAGTAAAGGTAAACAAATCTAATATTAGAGATCAACAAACAAGAGTTTAGTGTTTTGGGTTATGATAAAGGGAGATTCTAGGAGTTTCGGTTTCTTTGTAAGATTTCTTGAATGTAAATGGTTCACCAATTCTTATTCTTCAATTGCCAAACATGTAGAAAGTTGTCGGTTCCCTCTTGCAATAGACAACCGGCTAAGGACTGAGAAATGTATCTAAATAGGATTAATTAGACATGAACCTACGTTGTCCTTACACAGAAGCGCACCTATTACTATGCCTTCCTCGGATATCAACATAGAAGCCCACACCTTATTAACCTATAAAGATACAAGAAGCTAATCATAGAATCCATCCTACTCTCTTGAATATTCCTATTTCCTCTTCAAGATTATCTCTCAAACGTCCTTACACGGGCTTGCACCTGTCACGTGGATCCCTCGGATGATCGAGTGAGAGTTTATCCTTACCAAGTCCATAAGAAATCCAAACAATCAATCAAGAATGAGAATTAAGCACAAACCACCATCAATCATTCAAGATCTAATTGATACAAGCAAGATAATGTCATTGAAACAAGAAGATGGCAAATCCATAAGAGATTACATCAATCCATCATACAAATACTCCCTTAATCCTAGAATACAAGATCTACTCCATGAATCGAGGAAGAAAACCCGAAAGAATAGAGATTACAAGCATTCCTTGAATCCCCAATCCAAGAAAACAAGAAGAGGGGAAAAGAGAAAACTTATCTACAAAGAAGCTTCGTCTTCGGATCCAATCCACGCTCCGGAGTCGAAATCGTCGAGATCTCCCTAAGAATCGCCCAGAAATCCTCCCAAGAATGGGAGGAAACCACCAAATCTTGCTTTCTCCCAAAGGGGGAGAGATCCCCTTTCAATTCATGAAGAAGGGTTTAAATAGAGGAGGGAATCGGGCGCCACACGGCCCCGTGACACGGCCGTGTGAGATTCACACGGCCATGTCCAGTTCCCTCTCTGCCAAACCTGCATGGCCGTGTGACTCCACACGGCCAGAACCCTTCTGCTCTCTGGAAATGATACACGGCCGTGTGGTGCACACGGCCACAGCCTGCTTGGTCTCTGGAAGTCTCACACGGCCGTGTAGATCCACACGACCATGTAAGGCTTCTGCTCTGGTTGGCTTCAAATCTTGACACGGTCGTGCGAGGTTCACACGGCCATGTCATCTTCCTCTTCTGTTGGTGCCAAACTCCACACGGCCCGAGCTCCATCCCAGTGCATGGCCGTGTGAGGTACACGGCCCGGTGCTTTCTCCCTTCGTTTCCTCCAATGCATGCCCAAAGATGTAGATTCTTCACCAAATCGACTCCTGTGTACAGAAAATGCACAAAAAGTAGATCTCCGAACCAAAAGAGTAAATATGCTAAAAGGAAAGCTGAAAGTATAAAAATGCATAGATCAAGCATGCTCAAAGTATGTAAATGTGCGTAAAAACATGCATAAAAGAGTATATAATCTACGCACATCACACATTAACAAGTATACATCAAATTCACATCATCCAACTTCACCTCTATCCACATTGATTATGGCTTTGGCACAATAAATCAACGCTTCAAGTTTAAAACCAACCCGTTAATCATGAGATTGCATCTCTATGGTTTGAACATGTTTAATTTCAAGTTGAGCTTGACTTTGACCAACAACTCAAACAAGAACTTAAACTCTGGTTCTTACTATATTAACAGAAGGTGTAGGTTTTAATATTAAGGGATTTAATACTCATCTATATGATACAAAATTCTATCTACATGACATTACACGCATGACATAAATGATGACATTACACGTTGCACGCATGACATAAATGATGACATGACACATCACACGCATAGCATAGCATGACACATCATACATATGGTAAGATCTAACCACATGACAAAATCTAATCATGTCATAATTAATGCATCTACAGGGCATACAATATGGTATGTTCATGGCATAAATCTACATATGTCATAATTTTATTTTGAAAATAAAAATATGTTATAAATCTGATTTTAATAAATCAAGATTTATCTAATCAAATTAGTAAACCAATTTCCAAATTTAATTAACATATCTAAATATTTCCCAATTTGGTATTTCCTAACAATTTAAGAAACTTTCCAAAAATATAATATTTTAATAGATCCAAAAATTTCATAAAATATTAATTCTATAATTTAATTTAGAATATCTCAAATCTTGATTTTTTTATGATTTTTAAATATTTCCAAATTTGGTATTTCCTAACAATTTAGGAAACTTTCCAAAAATAGAATATTTTAATAAATCCAAAAATTCTAGAAAATATTAATTTTATAATTTAATTTCTCAGATCTGGATTTTCTTTAAAAAAATTTCAGAATCTTTTCATATTTGATATTACCTAACAAATTAAGAAATTTTCTCAAAATAGAATATTTCTTAAAATTTTAGAAAATTATAGAAATAATAGTTTCTAAATTAAGAGAATATTTCTAGATTTAATTTTCTGAAATTATATCATAAACTTTCCAAAAATGTAATTTCCTAACAATTTAGGAAACTTTCCAAAAATAAAAAAATCTTAATAATTCCAGAAAAAATCTAAAATTAATTACAACACAAATTACGAACTGTAAAATAATTTTACGATCATGTCGAAGCACAATCAAACTCTAATACCACTGTTGGGATATGCTTGATACGATGTGTGCTAAAACACATTTTGTAAACATGCGCAGTGGAAAATAAAACAATAATAATTTCTAAATTATTACATCACACGCACCACACGCATACAAGGATATAACTCACCAAATATGATCACATAATTAAATTTTTACGGAAAGTATATTTATGCTACGTGTACCTTACGGATGATCTGTAATGAGAAGGGCATCAACCCTAGCGATGTTGTCGAACCTCACCTCTATTCATTTCCACGCCGCTCCTCAAGACAACTCCTTGAGTACAAGCTGTTAGGACCAAAAGTAGCTAGAGGGGGGGGTGAATAGCTCGTCGCGTTCGCTCGATGCGCTTCGTTGCTTGGCGTTGCTTGTTGCTTCTTGGATGTGCAGCGGAAAATACAGAAACAAACACAAGCACGCTAACACTAGGATTTTACTTGGTATCCACCTCACAAGAGGTGACTAATCCAAGGATCCACACCAACGCACACACCCTCCACTATGAATAACACTCCTTTATGGTAACTACCAAAGGCGGAGAAGCCCTACAACACTCTCAATACAAGAAGAAGAAAGGGAAATACAAGTTAAGCAAAAGCTTACAAGATGTGCAGTAAAAACCCTAACCCTAACTTCTTCCTCTTGCAATAGATCCGCCTCTTGACTTGGAAAGCCTCCAAGAACCTTCAAGAACTGGCGATCACGTGCTTGTAGAGAGCTGTGGAGGAGCTGGAATGAATTTGAGAAGAGCTCGTGAAGAGATTGCCGAAGACCACGCTCGCCTGCGGCTTTAAACCCGACGCAACGGTCGGATCCTGATCGATTCGAATGTTCCGAATCGATCGGGGAGGCTTTGGATCGATCCACGGATCGATCCGTGGCTCGATATTGGGACGCGCTGGATCGATCCACGGATCGATCCGGCCAGCGAAGAAGCATCGTCCCGATCGATCGGTGATCGATTGGGACCTCCGATCGATCCACGGATCGATCCGAGCTTTCTCCGGAAGAATGCGGATCGATCCACCGATCGATCCACCTGATCGATCCACGGATCGATCCAAGACTTGGTTTTACCCAAACCAAGTCCCAAACCTCTAACCAACATCCGGTCAACCTTGACTGTTGGTACATCATGCCTCGCATCTGGTCACTCCCTTGACCTGCTAGGACTCCCACCAAGTGTCCGGTCAATCCCTTTGACCCACTTGGACTTTTACTCGTCGTGCAAGTATCCGGTCACTCCATTGACCTACTTGGACTTCCACCGGATGTCCGGTCAACCTTGACCCATCTGGACTTCCTTCCTTGCCAAGTATCCAGTCAATCCTTTGACCTACTTGGACTTCCCAACACCAGATGTCCGATCATCCTTGATCCATCTGGATTTCCTTCCTTGCCAAGTATCCCGTCCATCCTTTGACCTACTTGGACTTCCCAACACCAGATGTCCGATCATCCTTGATCCATCTGGATTTCCTTCCTTGCCAAGTATCCAGTCAATCCTTTGACCTACTTGGACTTCCCAACACCAGATGTCCGATCATCCTTGATCCATCTGGATTTCCTTCCTTGCCTGGCTTCACTCACCAGGACTTTCACCTAGCTTCACTCACTAGGGTTTTCCATCTGCCTAGTTTCACTCACTAGGACTTTCACCTGGCTTCACTCACCAGGACTTTCACCTAGCTTCACTCACTAGGATTTCCTTCTGCCTAGCTTCACTCACTAGGACTTTCACCTGGCTTCACTCACCAGGACTTTCACCTAGCTTCACTCACTAGGGTTTTCCATCTGCCTAGCTTCACTCACTAGGACTTTCACCTGGCTTCACTCACCAGGACTTTCACCTAGCTTCACTCACTAGGATTTCCTTGCCTGGCTTCACTCACTAGGACTTTCACCTGGCTTCACTCACCAGGACTTTCACCTAGCTTCACTCACTAGGATTTCCTTCTGCCTAGCTTCACTCACTAGGACTTTCACCTGGCTTCACTCACCAGGACTTTCACCTAGCTTCACTCACTAGGATTTCCTTCTGCCTAGCTTCACTCACTAGGACTTTCACCTGGCTTCACTCACCAGGACTTTCACCTAGCTTCACTCACTAGGATTTCCTTCTGCCTAGCTTCACTCACTAGGACTTCCTTCTGCCTAACTTGCCAGTTAGGACTTCCCAGTCAAGTATCCGGTCAACCTTGACCTACTTGACTCTTCTTCGATCAATATCTTATTGTCAAACATCTAAACCCAAACCAAGACTCAGCTTGGTTAACCAGGTCAACCTTGACCTGAGGGATGTTGCACCAACAATCTCCCCCTTTTTGATGTTTGACAATACCACAATAACACTTACAATCCCACATGTAAGTTAGGCTAATCCTATAGCCTCCTTCTTCATGCCACTAGGTAATGAACCCATAAATTAAGCTTTTCATTCTCCCCCTAAGAGGGCAAACTCCCTCTAGGTAATGAAAACCTAACTTACTTCCTTTCATTCTCCCCCTATTGGCACACATCAACCTCCTACTAATAAAACACATCAACCCGTCTTTGGACACACATCAACCTATGCTCCAATTTTGGGCACACTTCAACAACTCCATTTGTTGAAGACTCTCCCCCTGAAGAGTTGCTCATCGTGATCACAATTTCACTCATTGTGATCAACACAATAATGAAGGTCCCATACCCTTCATTTATCCTTAACTTCTTCCTCAATGTAGACAAATACCCAACCTTGAGCATTTTCTAACATCTTGAGTTCCCACTTGAAATGATGAGGATATCCACTCCCCATTTATCCCCATTTCAAGTTTAAATGCTCAACCTTGAGCAAGTTCACAACAGAAGGTTAACCACCTTCCAAGGTTCATGAAAAATAATTTTCATGTCTTTAAAGAGTCCCTCCCCCTAAAGACATGGTGGAAACTTCTGTCATTGCACCAACAATGACTTGGAATCCCTAAACCTTTAGGAAACCCAGATTTAGAAGTTTTGAGGTTCAAATGTTCAAAATTTGAAACAAACCTCAACCTAAACTTCAACTTAGCCTTCCTTTACCATTCCATCCTTGTTTTCAACACGAAAACACCCTTTTTATGTATACAAATGTATTTTAAGGGTTTGGAATGAGTACCTAGACTAAAAATAGGTTCAAAGTGCTGAAATCAGGCTTTCCCAGCCAAAATCAGCAACTTGGATCGATTGGAGTTGGGTTCCAATCGATTGAACCTTTTCCGAATCGATCCATCGATCGATTCACACTACCGGATCGATCGGCTGATCGATCCACTGCTGGTTTTGCCCGAATCGATCCATGGATCGATTCAGCACCCAATCGATCCATGGATCGATCGAGACTCGATAGTTGCTGAAATTCCATTTCGGTCAACTGAAACCCTAGAAAATTCTACAAAATCCAAAATTATGAAATTTCGTGTAGACATTGTTTAGGGCATATATTATCAAGGAACAATAGTTTTCTATGAAAATACATCATCTTTTCAAAGATTGACACAAACTTGAAAACTTGCAAAAACTTTAGTGTTTTCTTCAAGTTTGTGTCTAACTATTCAATGGTGATTACTATCAAAAGATAGCCTTCACCAAGGTTTTCCAAAATCATTTTGAAAACTTTTCAAAACCAATATCCCACCATGTTCCTTGGGCATAATGCACATGACTTGTACATTAGCTTTCCCAGTGATGGGAAAACACATATCTATGTGTTTTGATGAAACTAAAACTCAAAAGAATGCACTAAATCAACATCTTGAGTTTTGTTCATCATCCTAACATCTCACTTGTATCTAATGTGCACTAAAATACATACAAGTCATCTTATAGGTCTTTGTGAGATGTAGATTTTGGTTTTGCCCTAATCTAGGGATCATGCATATCTATCTAGGCATTTTGGAGATATTAGACACCCACCTAGGATGTCACTTGTTAATAAGTGTTGTTAAATGCCTTTTGTCCTTAATTACAAGGAATTAAACTTAATGCATGATAATGTTATGACATACATCAAAAAGAAATAATTTTCAAAAGAAAATATCCTATAATTACATGATGTATGAATGTCATGACATGGTATTTTTGGATTTTTCATAATAAAACATGAACGCAAAAATAGACATGATGTCATGACATATGATGGGCAAACAATCATGGCAAGATTTAGCATAAATAAAATATACCTAGATTAACTATCTAAGTATCCTTAAAACCTTAGCTAAACTTACAACTTAAACCTAGATTGCCCTAAAGTGCTTCAAGAAAATGTCAAAGCCTAAATTGGCATTTCTAATTCCCTTGATTAATTTATGCCAGTTGAAATTAAGCATATCCTCAAATGTTGGCATATTTCATTTTTCCACAAGAGTAGCACTTCAACATAAGGCTTCAATTTCCTTTAATTTTCTAAGAACATACCAAAATCCCAACTTGGTAGCTCTTATGAATTTCCCAATATGTGCCTTTTAAGATTAAAATCAAATTTTCACCACTAGGCACATTTTACTCTTTCAAGGAGTAAATAATAGTTCCATTTCATTTTCAAAGGTTAACAAAAACTTTGAAAATGCTCCTTGAGTGTCAATTTCCTCAAAGTTGGGTTAACTACCCTTCTAATTGGAGTTGACACTCTCTAACCCATTTATGGGGTAGAGAAGATGCTCCTAGGAACCCAACACCTATTGGTGCTCCTTGGATGCTCTAGGTACTCACTAGGGATAACTTCCCTAGATACCTTCCTAGTGACCTTGTTGGGCTTCTTAGAAGCCTTGGTCACATTTTCTAGGTCAACCCTAGGGATAGCCTCCCTTGTGACCTTGTTAGTGACTTTCTTAGACTTCTTAGAAGTCTTAGTCACTTTGGTTGCAAAAATACTCTTAGGGATGACTTCCCTAGTATTCTTGACTTGACCATTAAACCTAGGGTTTGTTCCATAACTATATGGAACCCTATGATAACTAGGCACATCCTTCTTAGCCTTTGGTTTGTATCCCAAACCTCTATGGCTATTTGATGGCTTTGACTTTCCTAGCCCTAGGTTTTGCTCATTCTGCCCTTTTAGGATATTTTCCATCCTTTTTAGGGTCTTTTCCATTTTATCAAGTCTTGATCTCAAGACTTGATTTTCTATCATTAAATCCTTAGAATTTGGTTTTTCATTAAGTCCATGAGCATTTTGGTTTCTAGGCTTGTATCTAAAATCCTTAGAGTTATTGCCTAGACTTTTACCTACATTCCTAACCCTAGGAGTGATAGTCTTAGCATGTAGGGCCACATGCTTTTCCTTAAAGCCCTCATGCTTTCTATTCTTATGGTAAATTGCATTAAAATGATAAAAATTTGAACTATCATGCTTTTTACCATTTTGCAAAGGAATAGGCTCAATGAAAGTTACCTTCCTTTTTACCTTGGAGGCTCCCCCTTGACTAGTGCCTCCTTGAGCCTTGACCTTCTTCTTCCCCTTGGGGCATTGACTACGATAATGCCCCTTTTGATTGCAAGAGAAGCATATAATATGCTCCTTGCTCTTCTTTGTGTTGGGGATGGTCTCCTTGGGCTTCACCTTGCCCTTTTGTGCCACTTGGCCCTTCTTCTTGGCTAATTTAGGGCACTTGCTCTTGTAGTGCCCATGTTCCCTACATTCAAAGCATATAATATGATTTTTATTATTAATTGAAACATTTATACCTTTGCTTGTAGGGGTGGCATCTTTTTCTTTGGATCCGGAGGTAGAAGCTTCCTCTTGATCGGACCTTGATTCTCCTCCATTTGATTTTTCTTGACTTGTGGAGGTAGAAGCTTCTTCCTCCTCTTCTTCTCTTGACCCGGATGTAGAGGCTTCTCCTTCTTCTTGATCCGGTGTCACCAAGGATTGCTCCCCCTCAATCCTAGAGGTGGAGGCTTCATCATCTTGAATATGAAACAAGGAATATGCTCCCTCCTTGTTCCTTTCGTTGCATTCCCTTGAGGATGAAGCTTCTTGGATTTCCTCTTCTTCGGAGGTTGAGCATCTCTCAACCTCGGAATCCTCCTCTTGGTCTTGCTCCACAGAGTCTCCCTCTCTGGATTCTTCTTGATCTACAGTGGAGGATCTCTTCATGAAGCTTGGCCAATTTGCTCCAAAGCTCCTTGGCATCTTCGAATTCTCCAACTTGAGCCAAGATGTGGCTAGGCAATAAGTTGACCAAAAGCTTGGTCACTTTGTCATTTGCCTCGCCCCTTTGAATTTGCTCCGAGCTCCATCTGCTTTTCTTTAGAAGCTTGCCCTTGGAGTTTGTTGGAGCTTTGAAGCCTTCCATTAGAGCAAACCATTGCTCTATCTCCATCATAAGAAAGGTTTCGATTCTTGATTTCCAAGAATCGAAGCTTGTGGATGTGTATGGTGGAGCCACCCTTGTGTCAAATCCAAGTCCATCTTGGAATTGCATCTTGAAGTTGAGCTTGATAAAATCTTGAACTTGAAGAATTTGCTCCAACTTCTTCACCCTCTAGCTTTTCTTGATATGCTTGACCCTTCCGGCGATGATTCCGGTGAAGAGCAAACTGGCTCTGATACCACTAGGGGGGGTGAATAGCTCGTCGCGTTCGCTCGATGCGCTTCATTGCTTGGCGTTGCTTGTCGTTGCTTGTTGCTTCTTGGATGTGCAGCGGAAAATACAGAAACAAACACAAGCACGCTAACACTAGGATTTTACTTGGTATCCACCTCACAAGAGGTGACTAATCCAAGGATCCACACCAACGCACACACCCTCCACTATGAATAACACTCCTTTATGGTAACTACCAAAGGCGGAGAAGCCCTACAACACTCTCAATACAAGAAGAAGAAAGGGAAATACAAGTTAAGCAAAAGCTTACAAGATGTGCAGTAAAAACCCTAACCCTAACTTCTTCCTCTTGCAATAGATCCGCCTCTTGACTTGGAAAGCCTCCAAGAACCTTCAAGAACTGGCGATCACGTGCTTGTAGAGAGCTGTGGAGGAGCTGGAATGAATCTGAGAAGAGCTCGTGAAGAGATTGCCGAAGACCACGCTCGCCTGCGGCTTTAAACCCGACGCAACGGTCGGATCCCGATCGATTCGAATGTTCCGAATCGAGGAGCTGATCGATCCACGGATCGATCCGACCATTTGATCGCTCCCGATCGATCCACTGATCAATTGGGAGGAGTTCTGTGTGATGATGATTCCCTCCCAATCGATCCACTGATCGATTGGGAGGAAGTGTTGTCGCGGGACTCGCCTAATCGATCAACCGACCGATTGAGCATGAGTCAATCGATTGGTTGATTGATTGGCTCACTTGTGACTTGACAAATCAAGTCCAAAGTCCCTAAAACCAACATCCGGTTAGCCATGACCTGTTGGAACATCATTCCTAGCATCCGGTCACCCTCAACCTGCTAGGACTTCCTAACCAAGTGTCCAGTCAATCCCTTTGACCCACTTGGACTTTTCTACTCGTGCCAAGTATTCGGTCAACCCTTTGACCTACTTGGACTTCTCAATACCAGATGTTCGGTCAACCTTGACCCTCTTGGATTTTCCTTGCCAAGTATCCAGTCAATCCTTTGACCTACTTGGACTTCCCAACACCAGATGTCCGATCATCCTTGATCCATCTGGATTTCCTTCCTTGCCAAGTATCCAGTCAATCCTTTGACCTACTTGGACTTCCCAACACCAGATGTCCGATCATCCTTGATCCATCTGGATTTCCTTCCTTGCCTGGCTTCACTCACCAGGACTTTCACCTAGCTTCACTCACTAGGGTTTTCCATCTGCCTAGCTTCACTCACTAGGACTTTCACCTGGCTTCACTCACCAGGACTTTCACCTAGCTTCACTCACTAGGATTTCCTTCTGCCTAGCTTCACTCACTAGGACTTTCACCTGGCTTCACTCACCAGGACTTTCACCTAGCTTCACTCACTAGGGTTTTCCATCTGCCTAGCTTCACTCACTAGGACTTTCACCTGGCTTCACTCACCAGGACTTTCACCTAGCTTCACTCACTAGGATTTCCTTCTGCCTAGCTTCACTCACTAGGACTTTCACCTGGCTTCACTCACCAGGACTTTCACCTAGCTTCACTCACTAGGATTTTCCATCTGCCTAGCTTCACTCACTAGGACTTTCACCTGGCTTCACTCACCAGGACTTTCACCTAGCTTCACTCACTAGGATTTTCCATCTGCCTAGCTTCACTCACTAGGACTTTCACCTGGCTTCACTCACCAGGACTTTCACCTAGCTTCACTCACTAGGATTTCCTTCTGCCTAGCTTCACTCACTAGGACTTCCTTCTGCCTAACTTGCCAGTTAGGACTTCCCAGTCAAGTATCCGGTCAACCTTGACCTACTTGACTCTTCTTCGATCAATATCTTATTGTCAAACATCTAAACCCAAACCAAGACTCAGCTTGGTTAACCAGGTCAACCTTGACCTGAGGGATGTTGCACCAACACAAGCCTCTCTTTCGGAAGTTACTGTTGGGATGTATACTAAAAGCCTAGCTTTTGGTATAAACGTTTATTTTGAAATGAGAATCACATTGGTCAAATGTCTACATTTATGTTAAGTGTAGTTACCCATTTAATTTATATTGTAGATAACATGGTATGAGGTGACACACAGAAGATCATGTTATCAGTTCCTTATAAATTATAAATAGTAGCTCACAACCAAGATGGAATGGGACAAACCATTGGAGTGGTTGTAGTGTAATTTGATATTAGTTTATCTTATCTATAAAATTACATTAGTACACTATGAGTGTATTGAGTAGGACCATTTGAGATAGTTTGTTTTTATACAGACTACATAAAAGGATAAAATCTCTGTTATTATGGAAGTACGTTCTCTTAATCATAATATAATAACAAGCACGTATACTTAATATTTATTTCTTTAATTTTTCAGAAGGTGCGATTTAGTTTGTTAAATCAATATGCTCGATAAGTTGGGAAATGATATTATTTATATGATGTGTTGTTGATTATAGAATGAAACTATGTCCTAGTAATCTAGGTTGATGATACCCCCTTGAGGAGCTCATAAGGATTGTCATGTAAATCCTGCAGGTGGACTTAGTCCGACATGACAATAAGGTTGAGTGGTACTACTCTTGGAGCAAGATATTAATTAAGTGAGTTGTTAGTAACTCATTTAATTAGTGGACATACGATATCTTAAACACAGGGAGACTAACGCACACATGATAAGAAAGAGCCCATATTGTAATATGGGATTGGTGCGGTAGTGTAATAATAACTCTTTAGTGGTATGAGTTATTATTGATGAACTTGAGTTGGGTGTTCGGGGCGAACACAGGAAGCTCAAGCTCATCGGGAGACCAAAACCAATTCCTCCTCTCGGTCCCTATTGTAACCTCTTATTTATAAAGCCTTATATCCACTTAGAGCCAAGCTTCTTACCCATCTCATTGTGGCCGGCCAAGCCAAGCTTGGAGCCCAAGCTAGGGTCGGCCAAGCCAAAAGATGGAGCCAAATTTATGGCCGACCAAGCTTGGAGCCCAAGCAAGGTGGCCGGCCACATTAAAATAAAAGGGTGTTTTAATTTTTTAAAATCTTTCCTTTCGTGGAAGCCATGGTTTTAAAAGAGAGTTTCAAAATTTTAAAATCTTTCCTTTTATAGCTTTCTACAAAGGATTAAGAGAAAGGTTTGATATCTTTCCTTATTTATAGTTAAAAGGAAGATTTTAATTTTTGATAAAACTTTCTTCTTTTTGTAACCATCCACATGTTTTAAAAGAGAGATTTTAATTTATAAAATTTTCCTTTTATAACCAACATGGGATTTAAAAGAGAAATTTTTTATTAAAAATTTCTTACCAAAAACAAATAAGTAAGTTTTAATTTTATGTTTAAAACTTTCCTTGTTTGGAGCACAAGTAGGTGGCCGACCATGACAAGTATAAAAGGAAGTTTTAATTTTTATTGTTTTAAACTTTCCTTTTTAGTCATTGGCAAGGAATATAAGGAAGTTTTAATTATGTTTAAAACTTTCCTTTTTTGCCAAGACCAAGGTTATAAAAGAGATGGAGGGGTGCCTCATGAGATAACACATCTTCTATTCCTCTCTTCCAATCCTTGGTGGTCAGCCCTTGTCCTTCTCTCTTCTCCTTTTGCTTTCTTTCTTGGAGGCTGGCGGCATCAATTGTGGTAATCTCTTGGTGGCCGGTTGCTTGAAGGAGAAGAAGAAGAGAAGGAAGCTCTCTTGTCTAGCATCCCTTGGAGGTTAGCTGGTGGCCGGATCTTGGAAGCCTTGGAAGAAGCTTGAGTGGATTTCATCTTGGAAGATCGTCGCCCACACGATATCCAAGAGAAGGAGGGGAATACAGCAAAAGATCAAGAGGTCTATAAGCTACAAAAGGTATAACTAGTTATTAGTTTCCTCTTCATAACTAGTTCATCTTTTGTATAGATCTTGAAAAACCAAATACAAGAGGTTATCAGTTTTAAGTTATCATTTTTTATTATCGATTTTATTTTTCGATTTCATGTTTCGATAATGTGTTTCTATTGAGGTTTCTATAGTTAAACCTAGTTTACTGTAAGAAGTTAAATATTGATTTCTTTAAAAGGCTTTATCTAGGAAATGGTGGATGATCTCATACCTAAGAAGGCCTAGTGCCTCGCCATGTTTAACCTGGAAGCCGATCTTTGAAATATATATTTGATAACTTCTGTAATATGGTTTAACTTTGGAAGATCACATCGGTTAAACTTGGAGTAAAAATGTTAAGTATCGTTTCCAATCCAAGTTTAACTTCTGAAGGACGATTTGGATTAATAATGTTAAACATCGTTTGCAATCCAAATTTAACTTCAGTAGAGCACAAGGGTAGCTATGATAGTTCTATGCTTGTACAAATTTTTGTACAGGGAAACTAGGACGGTATTCCGAGTAGCATCCAATAGTTACTAGCCACAAGCGAAGTAGAGGGATCAACAGGAAGAGGAAGAGAAGCACACAAGAAAGAGATTTCTGTTGGGTTTTTCGGGCTGCGAAAACCTCGTTTTCACGTCGCGGAAACCCCGAATCACCCATGCCACTGGATCTCGTGTGAAGAAAACTTTCGAAAATACGAGTACGAGTTTAAAACTTCGATCTACAATAGATCTACAAAAGAAAAAAAACTTTTATACCTTTGAAGTGAAGCCCTTCGCATTCCCGCTCGTCCAAACGGTGCCGGATCTCAAGAGTATCAAGATAGATACTCCTCTAAAAGTATCCACATGAACATGTAGGTGGAGAAAACCACACAAAAAGGTGTGCTAGCACCTATGTGTGGTTCGGCCAAGTTGAGGAGGAGAAGGAGAGGAAGAGCTAGAGAGGAAGAAGAAGGAATAATGAGGCTTGAATGAAAAAATCAAATTCTCATCCACACTAAAGTGGCCGGCCACATTCACCATGTGTAACTCCCATTCTCATTAAATGTAGCCATTAAAGAGAATGACATTGTAACTCCCATGAGGTGGCACACTTTGATGATGTGGAGCATCATCATTGGTCCACATCTTGCCATCTCACTAATGATGTGGCAATTAGTCAAGTCAAACTTGACTCTTCCTCTTCCTCTCAAGTCAAGTCAAACTTGACCAAATCTCTTCCATGGTTGATCTAATCTAACCATTTGATTCAAGCCAACTTAATATAATGAATCTAATTCATTAAATTAAGTTGATTTAATGAGTCATAATCTAAATTAGACTCATTGAATACATGAATCAACTTGAGTCCAACTCAATTAGCCCAATTTGGATTACTCTTAATCCAATTTGATTCATCAAATGAATCTAATCCTCTTGGTTCATCATATGAATCCAATCTCCATCTAATTGTCCTTAGTGTGTGACCTTATAGGTTCTTGTAACGTTGACAATGCCCCTAAACCCATTTAGGAGCATAAGCAATGAGTGTTATCTAGCAACACATCATTACTACCCAATGTTACAAGAATGTTGAGATCCAACATCACCTTGTGACTACTAATTGTGACTCCTCACAATATATGACAAGTGTCCTTCTATCCTAGATATCTAGATTAATCAATGTGAGACATAGACCGTGTCATCCTCTGATCAATCTAAATCCTGAACTCCAAGTAGACTCACTAAATCAAATGAGCTCAATATCTCATATTGACTCATTTGGGCATGGCCATGTACTTCGTGGTCTCACTCTATCAAGAATATCGATGTCACTCCCGTCATATAGGAGGGATAGATCCCATCTACATCACTCACATCCCTCTGCATAATTCATTACATACCCAGTAATCGCCTTTATAGTCCACCCAGTTACGGGTGACATTTAACGAAACCAAAGTACATAACTCCTTATGTAGGGAACCATGGTGACTTCAGGTCTAAGAACTAGTAGTCATACTAATAGCCACATGAGAAAGTATATGACACTCATATAACGATCCATGATACTTTCTCATGGCGGGTCATTCAGTATACATTCTCCAATGCATACCCATGTGTCAACTTGATATCTCTATATCCATGACTTGTGAGATCAAGTCATCAAGTTGACCTACATGCTAGTCTTATTGCATTAACATTGTCCCTGAATGTTAATACTCGACTAAGAATGATTTAGAGTAGTGTTCCCTATATCATCTCACTATCGATTCAACCAATCGATTGATATAGGTAAGAACCTTCTACTCAAGGACATTATTACACATAGTTTATTTGGCACCAATACAAGTAAGTATAATAACCAAAAACCAAATGCCTTTATTTATATAGAATATGATACAACAAGTCCAAAAATACAATCATCAAATGATTGGCTCTAGGGCTCTAGCTAACAATTTCTTCCTTATGGTAGTCACGGCAACAAGGAGAAAACTTCTCCTTGTTGTTGTGTGGCCGACGACAAAGAGAAGGGGAGAGGGAGAGGAGGATTGGGTTTTTAAAACCTAATCAACAAAATAATGAAACTTATTTCTATGTCTCTCCCAATTACATCTATATATAATCCTCATTAATGAGTTATATTAGAAAGTCCAAATCCAACCCATTATCCCTTAACCAAAAATTAGCCCATTAACCCCTTGGTTTGGTTCACAACTAAACCAAGTTGGTTTATGACTAATTCATGATTAAACCAAATATGGTTCAACTCTTCCATAAGAGATGTGGCCCATCCGCGTTTCCATTGCGATAAATATTTCCATATTTGTTTTATGTATGGTCTAACCAAACATTTATCTCTTGATCTAAGAATCCTATTTTAAACTTGTTTTACATCTTTTAGAGACTCGTTAGTGCGTGTGATGTAACGCCCGCCCCTTTATACTACTACCACTCCTGCCTAGTGAGGGCGGGGTTACTTTCTTACCCTTAGACTTAGTAAATTTAAACATTCATACATACATACAGCGGAAGACATACCAAGCATATGAATATGAAATAACATGGTTCAACTTAAATAGTCATAGTATCCATTTCTAGCACATGCATAAGGAATCATAAAAGACATCACATAACATAACATATTATTCTAAGTTCATTTCAGCAGGTCATTTTATTTCTTTAGCCAAGTCACCATCACACATCTCTTGCCCCTTCCCGCTGCTCCTCTAGTTTCTCCATTCTTTACCTTTATCTGTGGTACAAGGAAAAGTATCTGTAAGCACTCAAGGCTTAGTGAGATCCTTTCCTACTTACAAAACCAACGTAATCATGCAACATCATCAAATCATACATTAGAGTAATTGATGCTCATCACATCATGAAATTAAAACATATCATATCATGGCATGAATCTCAATAATAACATAATGTAAGGTAGACAACATATTATGGCATAAATCTTATCATAATACATGTAACATCATATCCTAGCATGAATCACATCATAACATAAGAAATCATCATATCATGGTATAGTTCATATCATAGCATGGAGGCACTAACATAACATAAGAAAATCATCATATCATGGTATAGATCATATCATAACATAAGTGTACATCATAGCATGAGTAAATCATCGTATCATGGTATAGATCATATCATAACATAAGTGTACATCATAGCATGAGTAAATCATCATATCATGGTATAGATCATATCATAACATAAGTGTACATCATAGCATAAGTAAATCATCATATCATGAGCATGGATGCAAGATGTCCTTTAAAACATGAGAAATGTCATGTACGATATGCCTTTCAAAACATGATTTATGTCATGGGTGGGATGTCTTAAAACAATATCATATAGTACTTGAAAATAATCTCAACATGAAAGGGGCCCTGACTTAGTACCACATACATACATAATGCGCGCATCCTAAGTAGACCCAAGGTAGCTAGTCTTGAACCTACTAGGAAACTAGGCCCGTAGCTCGACCTAGGGGCACGTAAGGAGCCCACCCTTTACTAGGCCCGTAATTCGACCTAGGGGCGCATGAGGAGCCCACCCTTTTGGTACAAGTCATTCAAAGTAAAATACATGTCATATCATATCTCTATCATTTAATAACATAATTATGTCGTTCATAGCATATCTTATTCATGTCATTCATAGCATATCATGTTCATGTCATTCATAGCATATCATGTTCATGTCATTCATAACGTATCATATTCATGTCATTCATAGCATATCATAATCATGTCATTCATAGCATATCATGTTCATGTCCTTCATAGCATATCGTTGTCATTCGTAACATATCATATTCATGTCATTCATAAGGTATGCATAAATGGGCACATAGTCATGCATACTTGGGCACACAGCCATCATACTTGTCTTGGGCACATAGCCATCATATTTGGGCACATAGCCATTTTTAAATATCATTCTCATGCATGGTTCATAAGCATATTCAAATGAGCAATATAACACAAAAAGAAAACATAATCATGCATGGTTCACAAGTTAACTTCTTCTAATTCATGTCATTGCAAGGGAAGTACATATTGAGTCATAACTTAGTCTAAATTCTCAACCCACTAAGGGTGGCCGAAACATGCATAGGCTCACTTAGGTTTCATGAAATCATACAAGCAAATGAACCCACATTCATTTCCATAACATTTAACATAGGGAACATCATAAGCATATGTGATTTTAGGTTCTATGCTTCCTAGGGTTTTAAACCCACCTTGGCCGAAACATACAAGGTCCCAACTAGGTTACATATAGCATGTAAGCATGTGATTCTAAATAAATTTTTCCATGCATTTATCATAGGCATTCACATGAGCATATTATGTTAAAGTTCAAGCTTCCTAAGTTCACCAATGTAAGTGGCCGAATGCCACCAAAGCATGGATTCTAGACATGTGGGTACTCATAAATTTCATAGCATACATGGAGAGGAACATAAACATGTTAGGGTTGAATTTAGGCTTGCCTAAGTGTAACGACCCGCCTTCTAGGTACTAAGCTGTAAGGCCGATCGCTACAGTTATGCTGAGCTAACTGTGCGGAAAACTGATCTAATTTAAATTTTAGTTGCTAACTGATAACTATTCCTGGTTCTACATGTACTAAAGGATGTAATCTAAAGTATACCTAACATATACTACATCCCCTATGGTCAAGGAGCTGAAATAAATGTTCTCCGGCTGTTATCAGACCTCCCAATCGATCCGTTGATCGATTGGAACGTCGGATCGATCCAGGGATCGATTCAGCCGGCTACTGTACGCGGGACATAAGTTGGATCGATCCAGTGATCGATCCAGCACGCTACTGTGCTCGGGACGATATTCTGGATCGATCGGCTGATCGATCCAGACTGACCAATCGATCCAGGGATCGATCCCCGAACCTTCTGTTCGCGACAGAAATTGCTGGATCGATCGGATGATCGATCCAGAAACCTACTGTTCGCGGAGCAAGTTGCCCGATCGATCAGCTGATCGATTGGGACCCCCCAATCGATCCACCGATCGATTGGGGTGTCTGATTTCGCACTGAAACTCTGATTTCAGCACTGGTTCGTGCCAAAACCTCACACTACAACTATCTAATGCATAATAAACACTCTAATAACATATGACTAGCAATCTAACTTGTTATAGTGCATGGTTCTTTAATTTCTAGCATTGAACAACTTAAAATGCATAAAAAGCAAAATACTAAAAGTTCATAATTCTAAGCTAGAATGTTTAAGTCCCCTAAAGATCTTTGATTCCAGTTCCTACCACACACACCATCTTTGCATTGCCCTCCAGCTTCCTCTGTTAGTCCATCTTTCCTTTACCTTTATCTGCAGTATAAGGAAAAGTAGAATCTGTAAGCTTAAAGCTTAGTAAGAAACCATCTACCTCACAAAAACATGCATTCGATGCAATATGCTTTTAAAACATGCTGGTTGAAATATGTACTGATTGAACTAAAACATGGCGTACCATCATACAATACATAACAATCAAAGCTAGTCATGGCATACTATCATCTAAAGCATGTGTACATGAACTGAACATAGAGCTATCATACCCAATCATAGAAAAACTGGCTGAACATATAATGAGCTAAACTGAAGCTAAACTGATACTGAATTCAAACTCAACTAACATAACAAATTTTGAGTTTTGAAAACTAATTCATAATAAGTGAAAATACATAATCATGCTGTTTGGGCCCGGCAACTGTACTTGCTGTGCGCGCATCCCTAACTAGACCCGGGTTTGCAAGTCCCGAATTTAGTAGGGTTAACTAGGTTATCTAAACCTAGGGACGACTGTGGGAGTCCAACCCAATGGATATCTGATCCAGTACAGTGCCACTGAAAATAAAATACTGAATATAGCTAACTGTTTAACTTGCTGTTTCTAGGTTATCTGAACCTAGAGCTAGGTTATCTGAACCTAGAGGCGACTGTGGGAGCCCACCCATTGGACCGTAGTCCCATAAAATTGGACTAAACTAATGTGCTATTTTAAATGCTCCTAATGCATTTAACTGAGCTATTAAACACAACTGAGGTGGCATTTAGCTACACTAACATTTTACCGAACACTTAGTGTGCTCAAACTCTCTCCTCTAATAGGGAGATCACCTCTAGGCACCCGACAACGTCTAAAATCTCCAACTAAAGGGGAACAACGTGTCCGGCCCGTCTAGAGATGCTCAACTAGATCCCTAATCCTCGAGGAGGGTTAAAACACACCCTATGTGCCGAGAAACCTGCATATAGCTAAATCTAAAAGTATGCAATCAAACGAAAGCTATTATACTGCAGGTGAGGGGTTTCTTACCTCCTATTCGTAATTTCTTACGATTCTATTCGCTAGAACTCCGGTGAAGATGATCTTCTCGACGATCCTCTCGCGTCTACGGGTTCTTCTCGCGAAGGGGAACGTCCTCGTATCGAAGATCTCGCCGGAAGAAGTTCCCTTGGCCCTTGGGCTTGGTGTGCCGTGAGAAGGAGGAGGAAAAGAGGGGCGCCGGCGTGAGGGTTTGAGAGGAGGAAGTGGTGTGAGGTTTCGTGAGGAGAGGGCTGCCGAACCAAATTAAACCAAACCCAACTTAAGTTCTTAATTTATATTAAGTGGATTATTGAACCCAACTCTAATATAAATATAATTGGTTCCTCTTTCTTTCAGCACGGCCCTGCTGGGTTCACCAGTTACCAAGGCTAACTAAAGGTTTAGCGGACCCGAGAGGTCACGGGTTCGATTCCCGCTTAAGCCTTTTTATTCTTCTAATTATTTTTGCTACCCTCGCTACTCGAAAAATTCCGGAAAAGTATCTAAAAATTCCAGAAAAATCAAAGGATAATTCTAATGCCAGTTTGAGAATTTTCGGGCGTTACACTAAGCCCTACATTTCATGGTGGCCGAATGTTTAACATGTGAAAAACATAACCCTAAGCAACTTGAAAACTCAAGTGCATAATGTTATCTTCATATCTTTTCATAAGGTAAAACATAAGCAAGCTAGATTTGAGGTTGAGCCTCACTAAGGTATTTAAATCCCTACATGGCCGAAACCTTGTGATAGGGTCCTCCTAGTTCTAAGCAACATACAAGTTATAAACAACAAGAGAACATTAACAACATATGGTGGAAAACTTCATACTTAATACCTCTTCTAGAATTTACAAGCATGTGAGTACCTTATGAATTTCATAGCATATCATGGGGAGGAACATAAACATATTAGGGTTGAATTTAGGCTTGTTTAAGCCTTACATTTTATGTTGGCCGAAAGTTTATCAAGTAAAACCTAACCCTAAACAACATGAATTCCAAGTGCTTTATGTCATTTTTCATATCTTTTCATAAAGAGAAACATAAGCAAGCTAAATTTGAGGTTTAACCTCCTTAAGGTATTAAGTCCCTTCTTGGCCGAAACCTTAAAGTAGGGGTCTACTAGTTCTAAGCAACATACAAGTACAAACATCAAGAAAACATTCATATAACATCATAGAATAGGTCATAGACATGTTAGTTTTTAACTTGAGCTTTCCTAGGTTTTTAAACCTCTTCATGGCCGAACCCTAAGGTAGGGTATTACCTAACCCTAAGCCTTATACAAGCATGAATTATCAAGGTTATATTCATAACATATCATGAGGAAAACTTAAACTTATGTATTTTGGTTTTTAAGCTTCCATAACTTCACAAGCATCATAACCGAAATTTCTAAAGGAGAGCTCTAGGTTAAAATTTCATATAAACTCAAACGAAAACCATAGAACCACTTGTACCACAGGTGAGGGGATACTCACATCCTCTTGCTTGGTCTTTTCCTAAGAGAAGGTACCCTTGGTGAAAAGAAAGAAGAGAGCTCCTCCTCCTAGTGCTCCTTTGTGTTTTTCTTGCTTGTGAGAGGTAGATCTTGAGGGTTCCTCCTTATAGTTTGGTTTTCTTAGGGAGAAAACCTTAGTTAGATTTTTGGGAAAGAAAAGAGGGGGCTCTAGGTCACGGCAAGGTGAGGGAAGGGAAGAAAAAATGAAGTCTCTTCTTGATTTTTCCCTTTATGCTAGGTGGAAGTAAGAAGCAAAAAGAGGCTTTGCTTTCCCCTCTTCTTAACTCATCTTTTAGTCTCTTAATGATGAAGAAATGTCTTCATTCATCCCCCTACTTCCTCTCTTCTCCTTCTCTCTTGTTATCCATGAAAATGAAAAGAAGAAGAAGGAGACAATTTGTCTTTTTCTTGCTTTCTTCTCTTAATCATGGTCTTACTTTTATCTACAATATCCATCCTCTATTTAACAATAACTCATGATGGTCTAGTGGTAATTCTATAATTCTTAGCTTAAGAAGGTTCAAGGTTCAATCCTTGACTAATTCTTTATATATATATATATATATATATATATATATATATATATATATATATATATATATATATATATATATATATATTTCTATCTTATTTCCTTTTATTCTAAAAGAAATCTTCACCTACTTAGCTTAAGAAATTCTTGGGTGTTACACGTGACCCAATAGGTTCCCGGTTTATCTTGACTGTCCATAATTAACTACTTAATTATAGAATGGTCATGAGTGACATCTAGTAGTATATCATGATCCCCAATTAGTCAGAAAATCATAGTTGATCTTAGAATTAATTCTAAACTCTTCAGCAGCTACAGTGAGTCATGTCTCGTTCCTTTCACTCATCTTGTACCCACTTGATTCAGGACATAGTCTATGTGTCTTGTCCCCACTAGGCTGACTACGTCACACCAAGCCCAAGTAATACTTCCTTGTTCTATGGATTCAAATTACTCATACGTATGTACAAGAGTGTCACACTTTTAACATGTGATGCTTTGGCCAAAGACTTTGAGTAATAATCCTAACGAGTGGTCATAGGGTATACTACAAGGAGTGGTGAATCCTCAGTGGGTTATCCAAATACCTTCGAGCACTTCAACTTATACTCAATCATCCCAGATCCACACCTCAATGAGATGTTTGCTAAAGATGTCAAAGTATAAGTCTCCATGATCAAGATGACTTGTATAACTCAAGTCAAAGGAAAGTTGCACTCGTACTGCAATAAGAACTTCACAGATATATCTATATATATGTAAAGAATCATATGAAGTCTTACAGTGAGTCACTCCAATGAACTAGTTACCATGATCAGCATCCCTGTTTAACTCTCGACATCCCAATGTCTCTAGCCAATGAGAAAATAGTTGCTTGACCGAACCAAGGAGTATAACCTGTGCTAGTCTTACAGAATTGATAATGTTCAAATGCATCAATTTTCCCACTAGGAAAATTTCAATATATTCATAATTATATATATAGAGATAATCACCAATTGCGATCCAATCACAAATTCTCTCATCCTATGAATTATATTATGAACATTTAGTAAATGAGTTTAAGACAATCAAACATATAATATTCACTCAAATAGTGAATTTATACTTATCAAATAAATAGAAAAAAAATGTAAGGCGGTTGCCTTAGGACATCGCTCAAATTCTAACATGATGGTCATGTGAAAAGGGGGTGAATCACGTATATTTAGAAAACATTTTTGTCAAACTTAAAGAAAACTTAGTGAGCAGTGAAATTAAAAATAAAATAGAAAACAAAAAGCATGAGCACAAGCGGTTACTTAGTTCAGAGCCTTTAGCAATTCCTACTCTAAGACCCATGATCCCTCGGACCGTATTGATAGGCAATCCACTAAACCTTCTTCTGAAACTACCAGAAAAGAGAATCGAGTACAAGAATAAAGGACAGTGTAACAACCTACACTGCCTTAATAATAAAGTCAATATTTTAAAACAACTTGTTACGAACACAGGATTCTCAAATGTGCAAGCTCGTGTCTTGGTGTCGGTTTGCTGGTAGCAGTCAGATGTCATAGAGAAGTAGCGCAACATCAACACAGCATATTAGATGTGGTCAGAGTAGCAGACAAATCTTTGAAGCTTGAGGATGAGTTATGCCCTTTCTCCTGGATGAACAACTCTTTTAAGGAGCGTTGAGGACACCTCCAACCCCATCTGAGGCGCCTTTGACCTTGAATTTGATCCCCAAAACTTCAAACTCGATAACCTCCAATACCTTTGGTTTCTATCCGTGTGAGGGTGCCTCCAAGCTATTCGAGGTGCCTCCACACCAAGCTTCAGGGTGACTCCACCACACAGGAGGCACCTTCGTTCCTTTCTGCATAGAGTCTTCAACTAAGATAGCTGAGGCACCTCCAATGCATAGGAGGCGCCTCAAATCATTGTTCACCTGAGGCTGGATTTTGCACTTAGCTCTAAAAAATTCATGTTAGTCCAATAATAAAAAGTAACATGCAAAACTAAGTTAGCATAATAAAGAAATAATATTATTAATTAGATCTTATTTTACCAAGATCAGGATTTAGTTATAGTCTCAATTTAGATTTTTAAAATGGACCTAAACTGGACCAGTGCCTACAGTCCCAATTGGAACTCATCCTCACTAGATCACTCTCCTCTAGTGACTCACCTTTACTTACCATTTATAGTCACTTGACTTGACTCTTGACCCACTAGGTATTCCTGCCAATTGTCAGGTCCCCAGACCCAACTGGACTTCGACTCACTGTCAAGTCTCACAAACCTAACTGGACTTCTTACTAGATATTGAGTCACTCCTTGATCTATCTGAACTTTATGCTAGTTATTAGGTCCTCAGACCTAACAGAGCTTTAGCTCGATGTTAGGTCTTCTAGACTTGTCAATTCCTGCACACTCGGTAAAGATATCAGATCATGGTAAGCTCATGGAGGATACAACAAACCTAAAAATAAAATTAAAGATGCATTAGATAAACTAACAAGGAAAGTAAAATGTGAGCAAAGAAAAAATAAAATCCTCGGGTTGCCTCCCAAGCAACACTTGTTTTTGGTCTTTAGCTCAACCCCATCTCATATCAAGTTAGAATTATGTCCATGGAGGGACGACTTTTTCCTCCTAAGGTTTGTGCCTCTTGTTCTTCCTTCATTTTTGCTCTTGCAGGGCAGATGTATTTTTTATTTTTAGTTGGGGGCCTTCTCCCAATGTTCGGTGGATCATGCACATCATCCGGTGGCCTCCCATGAGGATGAAAGTTCCATTCCTCAGTTTGGTAAGCATCTGCCCTGCTACATTTACTTAGAAAAAGAGAGACATAGTTAGGAGATTTAGATAGATCAAATTCTAACCTTTCCTCACCTATTACCATAGATAGCTTATGATTTTTAACATCGATAATAGCTCTAGCGGTGGCAAGGAAGGGTCTTGCAAAAATTATTGGGATCTTAGGGTCCTTCTCCATGTCCAACACAACGAAATCGATGGGTATGATACAACCACCCACTTCTATTAGCACATCCTCAATGATACCTATAGGATACCTGCATGAATGATTCGTTAGCTGTAGTGCTATAGTAGTAAGTTTAAAGTTTTTGAGACCTCATTTATTATAAATCGAATAAGGAATGAGGCTAACACTTACCGCCAAATCATAAAAAGCTTTGTTAAAAATTGTAGTTCCTATGGTGCAAGGAATCAAGAAGCTTCCTGGATCTTGAAGCTTCGGGGGTATGATGTTCAGAAATAAAGCACAACACTCCTCCGTTAGCACCACTGTCTCATAGCCTTCTCCTTTTTTTCCTTCTATTGGACATAACCTCTCTCAGGAATTTGGCAAACTTGGAAATTTGGTGTAATGCATTAATTAGTGAGACTTTAATACAAAGTTCTTTGATCTTCTCCAAGAATATGTCGAATTCTTCATCCTTTTTAGTGATGGCTAATCTTTGGGAGAAAATAATTGCTTGACTTTGAATTTCTAGTGGAGGAAGCTTTTCAATCTTTTCAGTACTATCATCCTTTGTTTGTGTGCCACTTGGGTGTGATGAAGAAGGAGAGGGCTCTCTAAGAATATCAATTCCCTTGTCGAGAACAATCGCTTAGGGATCTCCCAAGGTCCATCGGCTCCGAAGCTCCATTTTGTTGTAGTGCTCAACAAGGTTCACATCGGGTTTTCCTGGAAAGACTTCTGGTACTCTTAAGGAAGATGAGGATAACTATACTATTTGACCATCAAGAATCTTATGATATTTTTCAGAATTTTCCACATGTTGAGTGAGTTGCTTGATTTCATTTTTCATCTCTATTTGTGTTGCATGGACTTCTAAATGAGATTATTAATAGCCTTGTTATTACCGTGGATAGCTTTACTGTTACTATGATTGGTAGCTCTACCTTTGACCCATAGGTTGCCCCTAGTCTTGATTATTTATGTAGGAAAATTTTGGAGGATTCCTCCAACCCAGATTATATGTGTTAGAGTATGGATTATTTTACCTTGGGTTGAAACTGGCTATGCCATTGTATTGCTCAAATTATTCAAGTTGAGAGAAAAGAACCCCCAAGGGGGCAAGTTTCTTGCGCTTGCTCCATACTTCCACAAGAATTGCATATTCCTACTATAGCATTTACCATACCGGTCCCCATTGATTTGAGCTTTTTGTTAAGTCATCTTTCTGTTGGTGTGGTTTGCACTAACGGTCTGACTTGGGTTTTGATGAATGACAAGTAAGTTAAGTTAGATTATGTTGTGATCTAATCATATGATTAAGTGTAAAGTATGAACTCCAGATAGGTCGATGAGATGACCGGATATCTGGCAAGAAACCCAACTAGGTCGACCGATCGACCGGATAGCTAGTACGAAGTCCAAATAGGTCTATGGGCTGACCGGATATCTGGCAACAAAATTTAGCTAAGTTGATGGGCCGATCGGATAGCTTATGCGAAGACGAGATAAGTCAAGGGGCTGACCGGATATCTGGCAAGAAGTCCAGCTAGGTTAACGGGCCGATCGGATAGCTAGCATGAAATCCAGACAGGTCGATGGGCTGACCAGATGTCTGACAAACTGGTAAATTAAGATAAGTCACTAGAGGAGAGTGACCAAGTGAGGACACATCCGGGTTAAAGGGACAGTAGCCGTCGATCTAGTTTAGGTCCATTTCGGATCCCTAAACTGAGACCCTGACTAGATTATGGTCAGGAAAATAAGATCTAACTCATAATATATATAAACTATTCATGCATATATTTTTCTAACCCTATGCTGTAGAGAAAAACGTAGAGCTTCGAATTTTGCACGCGTGGGAATGGACAGAGCTTGATTCCAAGTTCGGAGTCAAAAGATATGGCCTCCGGAAGATTGCTGTGTCAAACTAACAGTTGGAGGTGCCTCGGAGCATTGGAGGCACCTCGGATCAGCCAGATTCGAATAGTAACATCTTTGACAAGGATAAGGCCGAATTCTTCTAATCAGATTCGAATTTTTGGGATCTGATAAGCTCTATAGACCTCTCCAAAGGGCTATAAAAGGAGGGGTTGAGCAAGCTTCAGCGACGCAACTTCATACTGAGCTTCTACGATTCTTTTGTTGCTTCAACTACGATCTACTGCTACTGTGCTACTACTTTGTGACATCTGACCACTGCAGGCAGACCGACACCAATACACAAGCCTATTTAGATTCCTGTCTATTATAGTATTGGTAACGATTTTTATTTATTGTTTACCTTTCTTACTTGCAAAAAGGAAGTGTAGGTTGTTACATTGTCCTACATTCATCTTGTATTCGATTACCTCTTCTGGGAGTTCCGAAAGAGGAGTTTAGTGGATTACCTATCGATAGGTCTGTGAGACCTGGATCTTGGAGTAGGAGTTGCTGAAGGCTTTGAACTAAGTAAAACCTCCCGTGTTTTCTCGTGTCTCATTCCGCTTTAATTTTCTACTGGTACTTAATTTTAAAAAAGTTTTAAGACACATGATTCACCCCCCCCCCTCTCACGTGCATCTCGATCCAACACTATCTTTGCTGATATCAGTGTTACTGCATCAACATCAAATTTATCCGATGCCTTCATTAGGTTTCTTAAGAAAGAGCTTCCTCATTGCTCAGGTGCCCACTGGTGGTGGTTAAGAGCTGCACTTTCAATGATTTCTTTAATTTCATCTAAACGTTTGTTCATTAGTACCCCTCCGGTTACGGAGTCTAGAGACACCTTAGTGTGATAGTTGATGTCGTTATAAAATATGTGAATCACTAACCATTTTTCTAGACCATGGTGTGGATATGTTATGAGCATGTTTTTAAATCTATCTCAAGCATCATATAAAGATTCTGTATCAATCTACTTAAAATTGACAATCAAATTCTGCATATACGTTGTTTTGCTTGGTGGATAGAACTTGTCGAGGAATAGATGCTCACACTATCCCCATGATGTAATAGTGTCAAGCGATAAAGAAGTGAGCCACAGCTTGGCTCTATCTCTCAAAGAGAACTTGAATAGCATTAATCTCACTGTCTCTTTTGGGACTCTGTTCATCTTCATGATCCTGCATATCTCATAAAAAACTTCCAAATATGGGTTTGGATCTTCATGCAGTCCGCTCCAAATTGATGTTGTTGTACCATTATGATTACCGCAGCTTTTATCTCAAAATTATTGGCTTCAATAGATGGTCTGGTGATATTAGACAAAAGCCCACGTGCATAAGGCGCTGCGTAATCCTTAAGAGGTTTTTGCACCATTTGAGATTTTGCTTGTTCTTCTTGTTGTCTTTGCAGGTTTCTTCTTCTTTAAAAGGTTCTATCTATCTCAGGATTAAGTAACAATAAGTCTCTTGCAGGATTAGATCTTCGCATACAAGAACAATAATACTAGAAATCAAACTTACAAAAATTCAAAATTGTAGAAATTAAGTTGCAAAAAAATAGAGTATTTAATTGGAAAACAAAGATCAAAGTATAAAATTGAAATACAAGAAGGAAATTGTAGATATATTTACAAAATAGAAAAGAAGACAATGTTTAGCATAACTCAAGTTGTTGTCCATTAATGTTATATGCGCAGTGTCTAGTAATGACATTAAAAACTTATTATGTACAATCTGTAAGTGCACGATTGTCGTCAAAAATAAAATATATCGAGCCCACAAGGACTGAATATAAGCACTAGAGATCAATCATAGTGAATTAGCTAAACAATCGATGATTGAGAATTTATACACTAAAAAAAGAGAAGTAAGATTGGGAGAAAGAGGAAGAGAGAGAGAGAGAGAGTTTGAGAGAGAGTTGAGGAATGATTGAGGATTTTGATTGAAGGAAATGTTCTAAGAGTTCGATTTTATTGTGATGTTAATCAATGTACTAAGGATCACCAATCACCTAACCTCTATCCCTAAGCACATATAGGAAGTTTAATTCATTACCGACACTTTCCTACGGTGGTCATGTCAGAGTGTCATCTATATTAACATTCAATGCTATCTAATGGAAGTAATTCCTATGAAGTCCGATTCAAGGGATACCTTTGTCACTAGGACCACCCGGTCATACATCCATAAGAATACACAAAACACTTGATAACATAAATATAGAAATAACCCAATAAGCCTAATTCTATACTTATAAAGAATTACTTCCCCTTTCAAGGTGATGCTCTAGATGTTCGGTTAAAGGATTACCCTTGTCACTAGGCCCCCCCCCCCCCCCCGGCGGTCATACGATATAGGGCATCCCCTCTACGAGGTGAATAAAATCATACAATCATTCAACCATATATGAGATTTAAGTATAAACATATCACACACATATAAGATTGAATGAATACAAGGCATAAGCAATGCCATATGGATAAGAAATTGGTAAATCCAAGAGTATACATCAATCATACATCACAATTACTACCTTAATCCTAGAACAATAAGATCTACTCTATAATAGGAAGGAAGGAATCCAAAGATAATGAAAGCATAAGTTCAAAACTTAATCTAAAGAGAAGAAGGGAGAAGACACTTATCCAATATGTTGAGTGATCTTTGGATCCAATCCCATGCTTCCGAAGTCGAAGAAGATAATGAAAATGACTCTAGATCTTCAATCAGAGTGTAGAGAGGACGTAAATCTGAACCAAGATAGATCTCTCCCTTGAAGAAGGGGAAGAACTCCCCTTATATAGAGTAGGGCACGATCCTAGGCATGACCCGTGTCATGGTCGTGCCCTTTGGCACAACCTGATCTTGAAGCTGCACTGCCTGAGTGACACGGTAATGCCTTTTGGCATAGCCAGAGCTTGATCCAATTCTAGTTACTTGACACGATCCTGTCTTTTGGCACAACCTTAGCTTGATTGTGTTCTGGTGAGCAGGAACGGCCGTGTGAAACCACACGGCTAGAGGTTGACTCTTCTCTAGATGAATGGCATGGTCATACCCTTTGGCATGGTTGTATGCTACTTGCCCATGCGTGAAGGGTCACGACCATGTGAAACCACATGACCAAAGCTCTGCTCTTCTTGTTTGTCTCTCTGAAGCACATTTCAGCACCATTTTTGCTCCAAAAATATATCCTATCAATAGAAACAAAACAAAAGTAGATCTCCGATAAAGGGAATAATTATACTAAAAATATGACTAAGAGGGGTGAAAATGCATAGAATATACATAAAGAAAGCAAGTGAATGTGAGTTAAATCATGCATAAAAGTATATATATTTTATGCACATCATAAGTCCCTACACACTTAGACACAAGACATCAAATCTTCATAACCTAACTTAACTCAGTTGATCAACATTAAAACTAACTTGGGGTACTTACAAGAGGAACACGTCCGAGTCTTGAGATATGGTTAGAGCGTGTTCCTTGCTATAGCTTCTCGTTCCAAGGCCTAAATGCTCTATTTTTACTCTAAAAATTCATCATATCAATAAAAACAAGCAAAGAGCATTTCTTCAAATTAAAAAATGTTAAAAAGAGTAAAACAAACAAAAATGAAGATGCAAGAATATAAATTATGCTCATGAAATGCCACAAAATGCACGCTAAACAATGCTAAAATTCACGTAAGAAATACACACATTACTGGGACACGAATAAGGGGTCGACGTGGCATGCACTTGCAGTATAAAAGGGATCCTACTCCATTTTTTGTACTTGCACTTCCTTCGGTTTGAGGTCTTGTTGCCCAATATTCCTCATATTTGTAAGAAGTCTCACTTTAGGTTCTTCCTCATTGGCACATGTCTTGCTTTTCTCAATTTAGTAAGGCTCTCTTAAACTTTTCCCTCTACTAAGAAACTCTTGAACTTCTTTATCAACCAACTCCTTGTTATACTTTTCATTTGTGAAGGCCACCTTGAAATTCCTTATCCCACAAATACTTGCTTAAATCACTTAAATCTGTTAGGACCAAAAGAATTTATATATCTCTATGATAGTATGATATTGTCCACTTTGGGACTAAGTCCTCATAGTTTTATTTTTAGGCTCTACACAAAATGTCTCATACCAATGGAGATATCTTTTCCTTATAAGCTCATGATCTTTCTCATATGTTCTTAATATAAGGATTTGTTTGTAATCTTGCAACCCCAACATCCTCCCTCAAATGAAGGGACTCCTTCTCAAGTAAAAAGTCTATCCGTTTGATGTTTGATCCTCGACCTAACAAGTCTTCCTGGTCTCTGTCCAAATGACTGTTGGTTGCTACTCGGAAAACCTAATGGTTCCTCTGTACAAAAATTTTGTACAAGATCTGAACTTTTCCTAGCTACCATGTGTTCTTTTAAATTAAACTTGGATCGCCTGCGGAACTTGACACGTTTGATCCCAAGTTTAGCCTATATGTTATTTTAGGTTTAGATTTGGATCTCTTGCGGAACTTAACACGTTTGATCAAAATCACCTAGGTCACAAAGTTGATTAAATATTAATTTCCAAATTTGGCTTCCAGGACTGCATGACGAGGCACATGGCCTTCTTGGATATGGGAGCAACCACCACCGCCTAGACAAAGCCTTTTAAGGAAAGTTAATATTTAATTTCCTTAAATAACTCTAGGTTAACCAAAAAGAACAATCGAAGCATAAGTTCAAAAAGAAAACAAAAGAACACAACATCAAAAACTAATTCGAAACCTAGAATCACATGCCTCTTGTATTTGGTATTTTTACAAAGAAATAAAACTAGTATGATGCGGAAAACAATTACTAGTTATACATTTCTTTGTGAACTTTTAATGACCTCTTGATCTTCTACCGTATTCCTCTTCTAACCTCGAACATTGTGTGGGCAATGATCTTCCGAGATGAGAACCACCAAGGCACCTTCTTCTTCCTTCCTTCAAGTTTCGGCCAAGCAAAAACTTCCAAAGGATGAAGAACTTTTTCCACCAACCAAGCTCCAAGGGATGCAAGAAACAAGCCTCCTTTCTCTCTTTTCTCCAAACTAGATCCGGCCACTTCTGTCTCCAAGAGGTGATGAAGTCTCGGCCACAAGAAGGAGAAGAGAGAAGGGGAAGGGGAACCTCTAGGGGCCGGCCACACCTAGGAAGAAAAAAGAGAGGAAGAAAAAGAATAGAGTCGTTAGCCATTAAGGCACCTCTACCCCCTCTTTTATAATCCTTGGTCCTGGCAAATAAGGAAATTTTAATAAAAACTTCCTTAATTCTTTTGCCATGAAAAAGAAAAATTAATTAATTAAAAATCAATTTTCTTGGCCGGCCACTTTCTCCCCAAAACAAGGAAAAGTTTTAATTAAAACAAGAATTAAAACTTCCTAATTTGTTTCCGGAAATTTATAAAAATTTCTCCAATAATTTTTATCCCTTCATGATTGGTTAATAAAAAGGAAATTTTATAAATTAAAATCTTTCTTTTAAACATGTGGATAATTTCCAAAAAGGAAAGTTATCTCTAAAAATTAAAATCTCTTTTCAATCTACAAATAAGGAAAGATATCAAATCTTTTCTTAATCTTTTGTAGAAACTAATAAAAGAACATTTTTAATTTTTAAACTTTCTTTTAAATCATGATCATGATTAAAAGGAAAGTTTTTACCAAAATTAAAATCAACCTTTTAATCTACAAATAAGGAAAGAGATTTAGCTCTTCTCTTAATCTTTTTTAGAATCTTATAAAAGGAAAGATTTAAATTTTTAAACTCTCTTTTAAATCTTGTTATCCACATAAGAAAAATTTTAAAATTAAAATTCCTTTTTATTTTAATGGAGCCGGCCACCTAAGCTTGAGTTCAAGCTAGGGCCGGCCACATGAATTCACCCATGAACCAAGTCATGGCCGACCTTAGCTTGGTCTCCAAGCTAGCTTGACCGACCCCTATAGGATGGGTAAGAAGGTGGGTATAGGTGGGTATAGTACACTATAATTAAGAGGCTACGATAGGGACCGAGAGGAGGAATTAGTTTTGGTCTCCCGATAAAATTAAGCATCCCGTGTTCGCCTTAAACACACAACTTAATTTTATCAATAATAATTCATTCCACTTGAGAACTATTATTGAACTACCGCACTAATCCCAAATTACATTTTGGGCTCCTTCTTATTATGAGTGTGTTAGTCTCCCTGTGTTTAAGATGTCGAATGTCCACTAATTAAGTGAGTTACTGACAACTCATTTAATTAATATCTTAGTCCAAGAGTAGTACCACTCAACCTTATCGTCATGTCGGACTAAGTCCACCTGCAGGGTTTAACATGACAATCCTTATGAGCTCCTCTTGAGGACATTCTCAACCTAGATTACTAGGACACAATTTCCTTCTATAATCAACAACACACACTATAAGTGATATCATTTCCCAACTTATCGGGCTTATTGATTTATCGAACTAAATCTCACCCATTGATAAATTAAAGAAATAAATATCAAATATATGTGCTTGTTATTATATTAGGATTAAGAGCACATACTTCCATAATAACTGAGGTCTTTGTTCCTTTATAAAGTCAGTATAAAAGAAACGACCTCTAATGGTCCTACTCAATACACTCTAAGTGTACTAGTCTAATTATATAGTTAAGATAAACTAATACCTAATTACAGTACGACCTTCCAATGGTTTGTTCCTTTCCATCTTGGTCGTGAGCTACTGTTTATAATTTATAAGGTACTGATAACATGATCCTTTGTGTGTGACACCACACACCATGTTAACTACAATATAAATTAATTGAACAACTACATTTATCATAAATGTAGATATTTGACCAATGTGATTCTTATTTCTAGATAAATGTTTATACCTAAAGCTAGACTTTTAGTATACATCCTAATAATCTCCCACTTATACTAAAAGACTAAGCTGCTATATTTGCTACCATACATCTAATTCTCATCCCTTCAACATACCCATCAAAAGCTTTTGCCTTAAGGGCCTTAGTGAAAAGATCTATAGGTCATCATCTGATGTAATCTAGGTAGCAACAACTTCTCCTTATTTATACGATTTCTCGTATTGGGTGGTACTTGCGCTCTATTGTATTTCCTTGCCTTATAGACTCATGGTTTCTTCGAGTTTGCTACTGCACCACTATTATTACAATAAATTGTAATAATCTTTAGACAAACCAGAAATCATATCTAAGTCTATCTTGAGGTTATTGAGTCATTCAGCTTTTATGGCTACCTCAGAGGCTTGCCATATACTCAGCTTCTATGGTGGAGTCTAGAAAAATACCTATGTTTATCACTCTTCCATAGTTATGACTTACCTCCTAAAGTAAACACAAAACCCCGAGGTTTACTTACTATTTTCCCTATCTGATTGAAGTCAAAATCCGTGCAACCCACAGGGACCAAATCAACTGCCTTGTAAGCTAGCATATAATCTCTAGTGCCTCTAAGGTACTTCAATATATGCTTTACTGCAGTCCAATGTCCTTGTCAAGGGTTACTTTGATATCTGCTAACAATGCCCTTGGCAAAACAAATTTCTGATCTCGTGCATAGCATACATTAGGCTTCCGATAGCCGAAGCATAAAGAATTGCCTTCATTTCCTTTATCTCCTTTGATGTCTACGGAGACATCTCTTTAGATAAAGTTACTCCATGCTAAAAAGGTAAGAAACCTTTCTTGGAGTTTTGCATGTTTAAAACGAGCAAGGATTTTTTTCGATATATGAAGCTTGGGATAAGTAAAATATTCTTTTCTTGCGATCCCTTATTACTTTGATCCCAAGAATATATACATTCTCCCAAGTCCTTCATATCAAATTGTTTGGATAACCATACCCTTACTTCTGACAACACTTTGATATTGTTTCCAACTACAAAAAATGTTATCTACGTATAGTACAAGAAATACCACCACGTTTCCATCACACTTTTTGTATACACAAGACTTATCCGGTTACTAAATAAATTCATAGGTCTGTATTACTTTGATGAACCAGATGTTCCAAGACCTTGACACTTTGCCTCAATCCATAGACTGATTGAGCTTGCACACAAGATGCTCTTTGCCCTTTGCAATGAATCCTTCTGGTTGCTTTATATGGATGCTTTATTCAAGACTTCCATTAAGGAATGATGTCTTGACATCTACTTGCCAAATAGATAAAAGAATCCGGATAAACTTAAGCATGACTACCAGTGAAAAAGTTTCCTTTTTCATCAAGCCTTGCTTTGAAAGTTTCCACCTTCCTGTCTATCCATCTTTTCCTATTGTAGACCTATTTTCACCCAATGGCTTTTACACCATCTGGTGGTTTTACAAGCTTCCAGATTTTATTAGAATACATATATTCTAATTCTGTATTCATTGCTCTTTGCCAAGATGCTGCATCTTTATCTTGGAATGCTTCATCATATGTCAGGGATCAGGCTCATATTCATTTGGGATCAAGTCCAAAAACTCTCCCAAAATATGAATCTTTTATGTTTGCTTGACAACCCTCCCACTACGATGAGCCACTGTCTGTAATCGTGTATCATTTATGATACGTGTTGCAGTTTCTTGTGATATTTCATCTTGTACAGTTGGTACTAGATTAGACATGTCCTTTATAATTTCTTTAAGAACAAATTTACTTATGGGCTTGTGGTTTATTACATAGTCCTTTTCTAAAAATCGGTCATTGATGCTAACAATGACCTTCTGATTTTTAAGACTATAAACCTACTTTCATTTCTCTAGGATAATCCACAAACAAGTGAATTCCTGTCCAACTTTATCAGTGTCTCTCATGTGCTAGACCTCCCAAATCCGAATATGCTTCAGGCTAGACTTACGCCCAATCTGTAATTCTATGGGAGTAGAGAGTTCTGACTTAGAAGGTACTATGTTCACTTCCGTTTCCAGTGTATATCCTTAAAACAAATTTGGTAATTTTCTGAATAACTCATCATCGATCTAATTATTCCATAAGATCCTTATACCTTCTTTCTACTACACCATTCTGTTGGGGTGTACCAGGTGCAGTTAGTTGAGATTAAATCCCGTCTTCTGATAAGTGACTCCTAAACTCTCATAAGAGGTTCTTGCCACTATGATCTAACCGTAGTGTCTTGATACTTTTACCTTTACTCCACATCAGCCTAGTACTCTTTGAACTAATCAAAGCACTTAGACTTGTGGTGCGTCAAGTAAATGTATCCTTATCTCGAATAGTCGTCTATGAAATAGACGTAATATTCGAAACAACCTCTTGCCTGGATAGTCAAAGGTTTACACAGAATCAGAATGAACCAATTCCAACATATCTTTGGCTCCTTACCCCTTAAACTTAAAAGCTTCTTGGTTATTTTTCCTTCCAAATAAGACTCGCAGGTTGGAAAGATTTTCACCACCAATGAGCCCAAGAGTTCATTATTCTTTGAATCCTACTCAAGATAATATAACCTAGCCTTAGATGCTAAAAATATGATTGGTTCATTTCCAAAGGTTGTTTTCTCTTATTAAAGTTAGAAGATGTGTTATAATTTCCATTTATTGCATCGTGGGAATTATTGGATTATAAATTGTCAACCAACATACCAGAATAGATAACTTCTCTATTTTTCTTGATAACAACTTTGTTATCAAAATAGACACAATATCTATTCTATAATAGTTTAGAAACTGAAATCAGGTTCTTTCTAAACTTAGTATGTAAAGACAATTTCTAATAATCCATATTTTATTCCTATTAGAGAATAAACCTCTCCCACTGCAACAGCTACTACTTTTGCAGTAGTGCCCATGCAGACATTATTTTCCTTTTCATATAGTTGTCGGTTTTCCTGGAACCCTGCAATGAATTGCAGACATGATTAATGGCATCTGTATCTACACTCCAGGTTCTGGTAGATAACACCACTAAACATGTTTCAACTAATGAATTAAATACACCTATATTGTTCTTAGTTCTAAGAAGACAGTCTACCTTAATGTCCAAGTCCTATTTCCAATCATTACAATTGGGACTACTAAGTCTTTTCTATAGTATAACAACTAGGGGATTGACAAACATTTTAAATCCTAAGAATCACAAAAATATTTGGTCAAGACCAACACTTTTAAAATCCCCATGAATTTTGTATGCCACGATAGTGTGGACGTATACAAAATCAAAGAGGAGATTTTATCCATTAATTTTATTATCTCGTCAACTTTACTTTATGATGAATAAAATTAATAGTTGATCTATCTTTGATCAAATATTTGGTCAAAACTTTTGAATTTAAAATAACATTGATTTCTCAAACAATATTATTTAAATTCACCAACACCTCAAACACCGTGAATTTTACATGCCACGATAGTGTGGACGTATAGAAAATTGAACATTTGTAAGAGGAGGATTTTACCCATTAATTATCTTGTCAATAAATTTTTATGACAAATAAAATTACCTCAAACACCGTGAATTTTGTATGCTACGATAGTGTGGACGTATACAAAATCAAACATTTATAAGAGGGGTTTTTAATTTTATTGTTTTGTCAACCTATTTATTTGACAAATTAATAGTTGGTTTTCTTTGGTCACACAAATAATAGCAGTGACTCCGATGGGGAGGATACTATTAGACGTGTCTAAGTGTATACCATTACTTGACACTAAGTCTATTAATAAGATTATGCCCCTTCCGATGGAGAAGATCACACGCTCTTAATTAATTTCCTATAGTCATCCTAAATGGAAGTTTAATCTAGTGATCCGCAAACAAGCTCATCCGATATGGAGGAAGGCACTCAGAGCCAACGCGCAAGCTTGTTGCATCACTTATAAACCAGTAATGGAGACCGTGAAATTTATTTAAAAATAAATCCCTCTCCCACTTAGTTATTTAAAGTGAGCAATTTTGACTATGCTAGCCTACTTAACATGCATACTAACAAGCACACACAGCACAACATAAAAAGCAATAAATAGAAAAACTAATTTTCAACTATTATGGCTTTTATCTATTGTTGTCCTCCGTGTGTCGCCAACCCTAGCTGCTGCCATTTTTGGCCACCGCCACCGGGTCTAGTTGTCGCATCCATCTTGCTCCTTATTCCGCTACGTCTCTGGTCCTCAAAAGGTTCCACGCCTTGCAAGATTCGATCCGCGACATAAATAGAATTTTACATTTTTTGATCCTATATTCTTCGAAAGAATGTACATGTAAACTAGATCGACCATAAAATAAAATTTACATCCATCGATCCTATATTCCATAAAAGGAATGTACATGTAACTAGATCAAAAAATAAAATCCTAATAAAACTAAATACAGCTCCTACTGTATTTTATAATACAATCATACAAATACAATAAAATGCCCTTGACATGTCCAAAGGTCCAATCACACACACAATATCTATAAGCCATAATAGTTGGATCCTGCATCCATAAAGTTAGCACATCCTATTATTATGCTACCTAAATTATGTATGACATGTGTATAATTAAACTAATACTAAATACACAGAGGCAAAACCCTAGCTTTGATACCAATTGTTGGTTGCTACTCGGTAAATCTAATGGTTCCTTTGTACAAAAATTTTGTACAAGATCTGAACCTTTCCTAGCTACCATGTGTTCTTTTAAATTAAACTTGGATCGCCTGCAGAACTTAACACGTTTGATCCCAAGTTTAACCTATATGTTTTTTTAGGTTTAGATTTGGATCTCCTGCGGAACTTAACACGTTCGATCCAAATCACCTAGGTCACAAAGTTGATTAAATATTAATTTCCAAATTTGGCTTCCAGGACTGCATGGCGAGGCACATAGCCTTCTTGGATATGGGAGCAACCACCACCGCCTAGACAAAGTCTTTTAAGGAAAGTTAATATTTAATTTCCTTAAATAACTCTAGGTTAACCAAAAAGAACAATTGAAGCACAAGTTCGAAAAGAAAACAAAAGAACAAAACATCGAAAACTAATTCGAAACCTAGAATCACATGCCTCTTGTATTTGGTATTTTTACAAAGAAATAAAACTAGTATGATGCGGAAAATAATTACTAGTTATACCTTTCTTTGTGAACTTTTAATGACCTCTTGATCTTCTACCGTATTCCTCTTCTAACCTCGGACATTGTGTGGGCAATGATCTTCCAAGATGAGAACCACCAAGGCACCTTCTTCTTCCTTCCTTCAAATTTCGGCCAAGCAAAAACTTCCAAAGGATGAAGAACTTTTTTCACCAACCAAGCTCTAAGGGATGCAAGAAACAAGCCTCCTTTCTCTCCTTTTCTCCAAGCTAGATCCGGCCACTTCTATGTCTCCAAGAGGTGATGAAGTCTCGGCCACAAGAAGTAGAAGAGAGAAGGGGAAGGGGAACCTCTAGGGGTCGGCCACACCTAGGAAGAAAAAAGAGAGGAAGAAAAAGAATAGAGTCATTAGCCATTAAGGCACCTCTACCCCCTCTTTTATAATCCTTGGTCTTGGCAAATAAGGAAATTTTAATAAAAACTTCCTTAATTCTTTTTCCATGAAAAAAAAAATTAATTAATTAAAAATCAATTTTCTTGGCCGGCCACTTTCTCCCCAAAACAAGGAAAAGTTTTAATTAAAACAAGAATTAAAACTTCCTAATTTGTTTCCGGAAATTTATAAAAATTTCACCAATAAAAAGGAAATTTTATAAATTAAAATCTTTCTTTTAAACATGTGGATAATTTCCAAAAAGGAAAGTTATCTCTAAAAATTAAAATCTCCTTTCAATCTACAAATAAGGAAAGATATCAAATCTTTTCTTAATCTTTTGTAGAAACTAATAAAAGAAAATTTTTAATTTTTAAACTTTCTTTTAAATCATGATCATAATTAAAATAAAAGTTTTTACCAAAATTAAAATCAACCTTTTAATCTACAAATAAGGAAAGAGATTTAGCTCTTCTCTTAATTTTTTTTAGAATCTTATAAAAGGAAAGATTTAAATTTTTAAACTCTCTTTTAAATCAAGTTATCCACATAAGAAAATTTTTAAAATTAAAATTCCTTTTTATTTTAATAGGGCCGGCTACCTAAGCTTGAGTTCAAGCTAGGGCCTGCCACATGAATTCACCCATGAACCAAGCCATGGCCGGCCTTAGCTTGGTCTCCAAGATAGCTTGGCCGGCCCCTATAGGATGGGTAAGAAGGTGGGTATATGTGGGTATAGTACTCTATAATTAGGAGGCTACGATAGGGACCGAGAGGAGGAATTGGTTTTGGTCTCCCGATAAAATTAAGCATCCCGTGTTCGCCCTGAACACACAACTTAATTTTATCAATAATAATTCATTCCACTAGAGAACTATTATTGAACTATCACACCAATCCCAAATTACATTTTGGGCTCCTTCTTATTATGAGTGTGTTAGTCTCCCTTTGTTTAAGATGTCTAATGTCTACTAATTAAGTGAGTTACTGACAATTCATTTAATTAATATCTTAGTCCAAGAGTAATACCACTCAACCTTATCGTCATGTCGGACTAAGTCCACCTGCAGGGTTTAACATGACAATCCTTATGAGCTCCTCTTGAGGACATTCTCAATCTAGATTACTAGGACACAGTTTCCTTCTATAATCAACAACACACACTATAAGCGATATCATTTCCCAACTTATCGGGCTTATTGATTTATCGAACTAAATCTCACCCATTGATAAATTAAAAAAATAAATATCAAATATATGTGCTTGTTATTATATTAGGATTAAGAGCACACACTTCCATAATAACTGAGGTCTTTGTTCCTTTATAAAGTCAGTATAAAAGAAACGACCTCTAATGGTCCTACTCAATGCACTCTAAGTGTACTAGTGTAATTATATAGTTAAGATAAACTAATACCTAATTACACTACGACCTTCCAATGGTTTGTTCCTTTCCATCTTGGTTGTGAGCTACTGTTTATAATTTATAAGGTACTGATAACATGATCCTCTGTGTGTGACACCACATACCATGTTATCTACAATATTAATTAATTGAACAACTACATTTATCATAAATGTAGACATTTGACCAATTTGATTCTTATTTCTAGATATATGTTTATACCAAAAGCTAGACTTTTAGTATACATCCTGACAATGACCTACTAGGTCTTTCCACCATTCGGTCCACCTGACCTACTAGGACTTTTTTGCCTAACCACAATTAGAGTTTCTCTATCTGGCTGTCCACCAAGACTTCCTACTTGGTATTTGTTCCTTTTGATCCAGACATGGGAACCTTCACTTCATTTGTTCGAAGTCAATATTTTACTCATATGACTTGATTAGACCATAGCTCTTGTGTACTGTTAGCGGTTAGACCTTTTGATAGTCCAGACTCTAATACTAATTGTTAGGATTAAAAAAATTCACATATCTCCATAATGGTACGATATTATCTACTTTGAGTTTTAGCCCTTATAATTTTATTTTTAGACTCTGCTTAAAATATTTCATACCAATAAAAATATTTTTTTTATAAAACTATAATCTTTTTCATATATTTTTTAATACATAAGACTTTATTTATAATCTTGCAATCCAATAAAATAAGACTTTATTTATAATCTTGCAATCCAATAAAATCATCCCTGCACCAATAATATATGCTTTCCCTTGACCCTTTTGGGTCATCTACTTATCAAATTCCTACTCTGCACATTTGATAAAATATTTTGGGTGCCACCAATAATATGGTATTTTCTAAAGAGTTATCTTAAATTGCTCAATTTTCTATATTTTACTTTAAACAAAAAATAGTCAAAGAATAAATATGCTAAAGACATGAACGAAATATTCTTTTAACTAATAACAATAACAATCAAATAATTATCGATGCTGGTTATATAAATCTTATTGGGCGAATGTTTTTTTTAACTAAAAGAATAAAAAGAACTCTTTATTTAATTAACTTACATATATATGAAAGCTATAATGAATAATTCTAATGATTATGGTTGTCTCACACTTTTAAATTCAACAATAACTTGTACACAAATTCATAATCATATTTTCTCATGTCTAGAGAAGGATCAAACTATTTTAATTTGCAAATTATAATTCTTTTAATCTTATGCGAATTAGGTGATCAATTGATCCTATAGAACCCCTAATGTGTTTATTGATTTGCTAAATGCCATTAGATATTATTTTTTTTTTATAAAAAACATAATTTGTCCACTAGTTGAGTACAATTTATCAAATTAACACTTATTGGACTTACGAAAATCCTATTGTCGATGTGTTCAAACCATTAAGGATCAAGACAAACAAGAACTTATTACACATTGGTATGAAATGAAAAGACAATTGATGAAAATATATATCTTATCAAATTTTAATAGACAATTATCTAACAAGAATGTAAACGTTAAATAATTTTCCCTAAGTGAATTAAACTAAAAGAGAACATAAGAAGACCTTAACTCACTTACAATCAAAGATCTGCAATTATGTATGCTAAAAAAATCTAATATCATAGGAAAGCTCTCCAATAAATATTTTAAAATAATCTTCTGATTTCAAATTAAAAGTCCTCTAATGACACTTTAGATGAGCTACTTAATGATGCAAACTTAGAAAAACCTCCTATTAATTTGATCTCTTTAGAGAATATTTGTTCTATAATATGACCACAACTTAGACTCATATCATAACTCAATTATGTCATACATAAAAGTCAAAAGAGAAATGTTTGATATCGACTTTAAAATTTATAAATCACCATTCTTTTCATGATTATTTATGACTTTAATACTTGTTAACTAATTGATTTAGTTTCCATCTTTCATTCCATCAACCAAATTGTGAGTTCTAACTAACTTGTATAAAAAGTTAAATCCCTTGGTACTAGAGTGAAACTATAATGAGTCATGATTACTAAAGAATCTAGTCTACCTTTTTTTGTCATATTAAGTAATAAACTAATTATAATACTTATTTATTTAACTTTTAATTTATTTAAATAAAAGTTTAATTTTTAAATGGAAGATATGCTAATTTTCCTAAGAAATTTGAGCATCCAACTTTGAATATTCAACATTATCATCTTTACATATTATAATCTTTAAAATGGTACCAATTTCTTACCTAATGAAAGGGAGTGTTAGCAAAACTTTTTTTTTTCTATGATTAAAAGTGAAGAACCAAGATGAGGAGTCCACTCAAGTCAAGTTCTTCCCAATTAAGATTTTTACAAATCTTATTTAAAATCATTAAAAAATTTTAAAATTGTGTAAGTAATTAAAATTTGTAAAGTTAATTATATATGTATGAAGATCATTTAAGAATTTTAAAAAGTTATCTAGCTTCTAAGAAAAAGTAAATTAAAATTTTTATTAGGATAAAATTGAACATTATTATTATTAATCTTTAATCAAAGCTATCTAAGATGGAGTATAAAAAATATTTTATATTATTTTAATAATTTATCTTACTATTTTATTAAGAATCTAACTCTTTACTAACTAATTTTGGTAAAACCTAAAATTAAATTATGTTAATATCTTTTTTTCTTTTCACATTTAAAATAAATTTAAGACTTATTAGTAATATGCGAGCGTAAAAACTTCTATAAATAATTTGAATCATATTAGAAAGTATATATTTATTGATCTTTTGACTAAAATAAAATATAGTATCTATTTTTATCAATTTAATATCTCGTATAAAAAAAATAAATCCTAATATATCATTACCAAATTTAATTTATAAGTTGAGTACTAATTTACATATATTTATGTACTAGCAATAATTAAGAATGATCATTTAATTTTAAAGGTCACACATATCTAGATGAGGAATGGATAAAGTATCAAGACTATCAAATTCCTTAAAGTTACTCTAACGCGTACGTGAGTTGACAAAGTAGCACAACAACCCAATTCGTCTAATTTAAATTGTCTTATTTGGAAAATTAAATATGCAGTGAAGTCGACAGGCAATCCCACGTTAGATAAGATAATTTTCCTTTGCCGGATCAATACATAGTAGAGCATCGATTTTGATCAAATTCAAATAGTTTTAATAAAGTTGATAAAAAAATTTTGATATAAAAATGTTTGTGTATAATATTTTTGAATTATATCTTCATCATCATATCCCTGGTTCTATTTAATAAGAGAATTTCTATTCCCAAGCTCATGAAGATTAAATCCTCATTCCTACTTTTCATCCTCAACAACAAATCTAGAAGGATAGTCATCTTCCCTTCAGCACCCTTCCATGCCATGCTTATCTAGGTGTGATCACCAAATCATTAATTAATGTGCTTAATCTTTACTCTAATTTTAGATTGACCTTGACATTGTAAAAAAATATATATCTGTTATTTTAATGATCCCTTAATGTCGATGTCATGGATATGGAGGATTAAATACAAATACATAAATCATAATCATAGGTACAGAATAGAATAAATCCTATGTCTTCTGCGCCGTGGGACGAGCTTAGCTTGACATCTTCAAAGTCAACACGGAAGTATGTTTTTTTTTTTTTTTTGGGTCTGATTAAAATTAGTTAGATCACCGTTAGATTGACTTAGGCTTCGCTTCTTTGAAGTTAAAGTTTGTTTGGTTTGATGACATTTTTTTTTAATAATTTACGTTGACAATTTACCCAAAGGTACTCATAACTTTTAGGATAATCCAAATTTGGCACTATAGTATTTGTTACCAGGCATATTGATTCCACAACAATATAGATTTAATTTGTTATCCAAAGTAGTCGCCTAAAGAACGACGGTCGAATTAATCACCAAACAATAAACAACAAAAGTAGTGTTGGCGATCTTGAAGTGTTCAAAGTGTTAGATTTCATATATCAAAGTATGGTGTAACTTCTCAGCACTTTCAATCCCATCTCCTTAAGTTCGTCCATCATCTCCTTCTCATTCAAGAGAAACCCTTCAAATGTCTCGTAAGACTTTATTAAAAATCTACTTCCTTTACTAAGTAATTTTGATGAAGCTCAAAATAAAATTATATTAATATCTTTTTTTTTTATTTCGAAAATAATTCTAAGTTTATTAGTAATTTTCACAAACACATTAATTAATGATCTAGAGTTCGAGACTCAGTTATGGTGTATTATTGATAAATTTTCTCATTAATCAATCAGAGATCTAGAATTCTCTTTAGTCCTATATTTTAGAATTGGGAACACTGCAAGCAGAAAAGTTTTTATAAATACCTTGGATCGGCGATATTAAAAAACATATTTTTCTTAATTTTTTGGTTAAGATCAAGTATGATATTAAATTATTTTTTTTAAGGGGGAGTTCGTTATAGTAGCTTGCTGCTGAATTTTTTAGTATCACCCTAGCATTATACTATTGCATGGGTTTAATATCTTATATTAAAATTAAATTAATTTTTTATGAAGAAGAGTCTGTTATCCAAAGTCTTACCCCACTGACAAAAATATACTTAAAAATTAAAACTATTTTTTATAAACTATTTTATTAAGAATCTTCTCTCTTTACTAATTAACTTTAGTGAAGCCCAAAATGAAATTACGTTAATATCCTTTTTTCTATTAAAATAATTCTAAGATTTATTAGTAATTTTCACAAACACATCAATTAGTGGTTTAGAGTTCGAAACTCAGTTGCAACGTATTATTGAAAATTTTTTTCATTAGTCAATCAGGAATCTAAAGTTTGAGACTGCAACGAATTATTGAGATTTTTTTCTCATTAATCAATTAAAAATCTAGAATTCTCTTTAGTCCCACATCTTAGAATTAGCAATACTGCGAGCAGAGAATCTTCTATAAATATCTTGGGTGGATGATGTTAAAAAACATATTTTATTTTTTTGGCTAAGATCAAGTATGATATTAAATTATTTTTTTTATAAGGGGGAGTCTATTACAGTAGCTTGCTACTGGATTTCTCGAGTGTCACCCTAACATTGTATTATTGCATGAGTGTAACACACCCTTACCAAATTTATGGGCATTCTTTTGCCTAAGATTATATTTTTTATGGAGAATCCGTCTCCCAACTAGGCGGAGCGAAGTATAGCTTTGGTGGGACAGTTGCCCCACCTTAATTTTTTATAAGTACCTCTAAAGCTATATAAAATTATAAAAATATTAAAGTCATGCGGACAATATAAAAAATAAAAAATATTTTTATAGGACAATTCTTATATATAAAATGATAAGGATTAAAATTTGATATAAATGAATTTATTTATGAAAATAATAACACAATAATTGATAATTAACAAGGAAATAAGTTTATGCAAATTTAATGAAAATTACAGATTTTTTTTTAGATTTTAAGTATGGTTTATTTATATTTTGTTGGAAAAATGGGTTGGAGATAAAATCTATTTAGAATATAAATTTTAAAATAGGAGTTGATTGAATTAATTTATCTAAGATCTAAATCCAAAAACTAAGTTTCAATTATAATCCATAAGTTCGGCGTCGTCTCCCTCTTCATGAACACGCACCGCCGTCGTCGCGCGCTGGACGCCCGCGGGTTCCAGCGCCTCTGCCTCCCTGGCTGTTGGAGCAGTACGACGGCGATAACACAACCCTCCCTTGAGACCCCACTGTGAGCAACCGACGAGCTGTCCGTTCTTTGCCGATGACTGACAGGACGCTATCATCGCTGACTTGGGCCGTTGTTACTCCGTCTCCTTTACTGCCACTTAGACGTCTTGTGCTGGCTAATGTCCCTTTGCATGAGCCGCTAACGTTGGCTACCGGAAGTCGCTGCCTCACGCTTGGGGGTCTTCAGCGGCGGATTCAAAAATTTAAACATTGAGGGACGATCTAAGCTAAGCGTAGCCAATTTTACATTTGAACAAGGGACGGTATCCTCAATGAAATCCCATAATATTACGGGTTAAACCGCTGACAAAGAGGGACACCCACCGATGCCACCCCATGTGGATCCACCCCTTGGGGGTCTCAAGCAGCAGCTGCTACTGTTGCAATCCCCACCGTCAGGCAACCAAGGCCACTGTTGTGATTGCACAGGCCACAATAACGATCGCGACACCCAACCCATGGTCGGCCACCTATTGCCGAAGTCTAACGTCGGAAAACTATGATTTTGATAAATATAACTGAAACTAATTTTGGTTAATTGATTGTTATGTTAATTAACTTGATTAAGGAGTATAATGTTTGATAATTAATGTTGATTAAAACCTTACGGATTAATTGAGTTAATTTATTCAAACTGTAGGTGATCTTTGGTATAATAATCAATTAAGATATTAATTAATCAAATTAAGAATTTATGGGGTCAATCCAAAGTTAATTAACTTGATAGTTACATGATTAGTTGGCGGATTGAGTTAACAAATTGTTTGATAAGAGATTAATTAATAAATAAATATATGAATTAATACTACAATAAAATTGTACAAAGACAACACCACAAAGACAATGATTTTAAGAAAAACTGTTGTAAATTTGGTAAAAGACAACAGTTTTTGATAAAATCGATGTCTTTGATCTAACAATTACCCCAAAAGATAATTTTAACAACAGTTAGGACAACGGTGCAATGAACCATTGTCAATGAGAATATTTTTACAATGTTTGGAACAATGGTGCATAAATCGTTATCGTTGTGATAATAAAACAATAGTTATAAACTGTTGTCAATGAAATTCTAATCGTTATGTTTTTCCCGCCTCAAAATCCTAAACCAATAAACTCTTAATGACTATACTTCTCCTCACTTTAACTTCGGTGTGACACATCTATCCCTATAACCATTTTGTTGGTACAATCGACCTCTAGGTTTTGATGTTTGATAATATATCTAAGTTTGGTCAATTTGACCAAGGGTTGATCCAAACAGGACTTAATGTTTGGAAGAGAGAAGTCTAGTCAGGACTAGATGACTAGCAAAGGTAAGTCCTAGCCAAAAGATAGGCAGGTGAGAAGTCTACTGAGTGACTAGTCCTAACTGGAGGTTAGGTAAAGTGGAAGTCCTGGTGAGTGAAGTTGGGCCCTAGTGAATGAAGCTAGATAGTGGAAGTCCTAGTGAGTAAAGCTGGGCTCTAGTGAGTGAAGCTGGGCTCTAGTGGTGGAAGTCTTGGTGAATAAAGTCAGACCCTAGTGAGTGAAGCTAGGTGATGGAAGTTCTTGTGAGTGAAGTCGGACCCGAGTGAGTGAAGCTAGATAGTGGTGTTGGTGCAACCTTAGGTCAAGGTTGACCTGGTTGACCAGACTCGAGTTGACTTGACTCGAGTTATGTTTTGATGTTTGACGAGTTATGTTTGACAATGTTTGACGTGAACAGAAAAGTTGTATCTTGATGTTTGACAAGGATACAAGCTTGGGAGATTGTGGGTGCAACCCGTGGTCAAGGTTGACCTGGTTGACCCGAGGTGAGTTGACCTGACTCGGAAAAGTCCAAGCAGGGAGCTTGGCACGGGAAAAGTCCAAGCAGGGAGCTTGGCATGGGAAAAGTCCAAGCAGGGAGTTTGGCATGGTGAAAGGGAGCTTGGCACGGGAAAAGTCCAAGTATGGAGACTTGGCACGGAGAAGTCCAAGTATAGAAGCTTGGCACATGGGAAGTCGGAGAGGGCTCGGTAGCTCGTTCTCCGGACTGTGGTCAGAGAGGGCTCGGGAGCTCGTTCTCTGGACCGGATGGAAGTCGGAGAGGGCTCGGTAGCTCGTTCTCCGAACTGTGGTCAGAGAGGGCTCGGTAGCTCGTTCTCTGGACCGGATGTGGAAAGTCCTGGTGAGTGAAGCCAGGCAGACGGATAAGTCCTGGTGAGTGAAGCCAGGCAGTGGGAAAGTCCTGGTGAGTGAAGCCAGGCAGTGGGAAAGTCCTGGTGAGAGAAGTCAGACAGTTGGAAAGTCCTGGTGAGTGAAGCCAGACAGTTGGAAAGTCCTGGTGAGTGAAGCCGGGCAGATTGGAAATCCTGGTGAGTGAAGCCAGGTGAAAACCCTAGTGAGTGAAGCTAGGTGAAAGTCCTGGTGAGTGAAGCCGGGCAAGGGAAAATTCAGATGGATCAAGGGTGATCGGACATCTGGTGTTGAGAAGGTCAAGTAGGTCAAGGGAGTGACCGGATACTTGACACGAAGAGAAAAGTCCAAGTGGGTCAAAGGGATTGACCGGACACTTGGTGGGGAGTCTTAGCAGGTCAAGGGAGTGACCGGATGCTAAGCATGATGTACCAAGAGGTCAAAGTTGACCGGATATTGGCTTGGACTTGGTTTGGGCAAAAATTAAGACCTCGATCGGTCTGGAGAACAATCAGAAAGCGATCAGTGTGCCTCTGTGAGCTTACTGATCGGTCTAGGGACTTATCAGTAGGAAGCCTGATCGGTCCCCGGGACCGATCAGGGTATGCACAGAGAGTTGGGCAACTCTCTGTGAAAGCAGTCTGATCGGTCTGGGGACCGATCAGCATAGAGCCTGATCGGTCCCCACGACCGATCAGATCAGCCCCAGATCGATCAGGGTGATGCCTGATCGATTTGGCCATAGCCGTTGAGAGACAACAGCTAGATTCTTCTACTGTCTTTGGCCTCTGTTCTTCTCGCAGGTGGATGCAGGCTATAAAAGGGCTGAGGGCTTCTACAGTGGACCCTCTCTGAGACTTCAACTTCTCCGAAGCTTCTGCTTCTTCTTGATCTTCTTCTTGCTTCTGCAAGTTATTGCTTCTGTTGTTCTAGAGCTTTGTTAAGCTCGCTTCCGAAGCTTCGCGTGAGCTTCCTCGACTTCTTCGACTGGTTTCAGCTGCTGCTGTGATTCTGTGAAGTTGGTGCTTCATCTACAGATTTCAGTCGACGACGAGAAGGCAAGCAAGAGTTGTTACATTCATCTTTATATTTGTATCTTGCTGTGCTTCTTGTACTTGTACTCTGATCTTGCTGTTGCAAGAGTTTGTGGTGAGGTTTCTCCACCCAGAAGGAGTTCTTATTAGCCGATTTTCCGGGGACTCATCCACCGACGGATTGATAGGCTTCGTCCACCTTACGGACACGCCGAGGAGTAGGAGTTTCATCTCCGAACCTCGTTACATCGTCGAGTTCGAGTTTGAGGTTTGATCTTTCCTTTTTGTGTTTCTATTTAGTTATTTCCGCTGCGCTAACCCTAATCGTAGGAAGAAACGAACAATTTGGGGTCGGCTATTCACACCCCCCTCTCTAGCCGCAATCCATCGATCCTAACAAGTGGTATCAGAGCGAGGTCGCTCTTCGCCGGATTAACATCCGAGGGAGCATAAGCTAGAGATGGATCAATTCGGAGAGGACATCACGATTCCACCATTCTACGATCGCGACGACTTCGCGTATTGGAAGGTAAGAATGAAATATTTTCTTATGACTAATCTTGAGAATTGGAGGTGTGTGCAAGTAGGTTTCACTCCTCCGGAGGATGAAGAAGGAAAACCTCTCAAGAAGAAGAAGTGGACGAAGGAACAAATCCACCAATTCACAATCAACGATGAGGTAATGAAAGTTTTGGAATTTTCTTTACCTAATGATATTTTGTGTAGGATAGATAGATACAACAATGCCAAGGAGTTGTGGAACAACTTGGCTAAGTTCCATGAGGAGAGCTCCAATTCAAGCCATGAAGAGGAGTCAAGTGAGCCGAGTAGCTCACATCATGGAGGCATGGATTTAGAAGTTGAGGGCTACTCAACATCTAAAGAAGAAGAGGAGGAGAGTTCCTCTTCAAGTTCGGAGCAAGGAGAAGAAGCTTCTACCTCCGGAAGGGATGAAGGAGAGAGCTTACATCCCACCTCAACCCTAGGTAACTCAAGCAATTTAAGTTCTAGTAAATTGCATATATTATGCTTTGAGTGTAGGGAATTTGGACATTACAAGAGTAAATGTCCAAAGAGGGTTAGGAAGACTCCACCGGCGCCAAAGATCAAGGAAGCTGGAGTCCCGATATGCAAGAGCAAGGAGCACGTGGTGTGCTTCCAATGCAAGCGAAGGGGACATTATCGGAGCCAATGTCCGAGGGGGAGGCAATCTCACAAGGACAAGAGACCGAGCACATCGATAGGGGGAGCTAAGGCAAACCCTAAGGTAATCTCTAAGGCACATTATTGCAATACTAGTAAGATGCATGCTAGTAGTTTGATTGCAATTGACAATAATGATAAGCATGATAATTATAGAAATCGATACACATGCTTAGGTGCCAAACATGTGAGCCTAGATAAGGATAACACTAGGAAAGCCAACCCTAGGATCAACTCATCTAAGGTTAAGGATAACCTAGGTAGAAATCCCAAAACAACTAGACATATGCCTAGGAATACCTCAAAGACAAATGACAAGTTAAAACTTGAGGCCTTAGAAAAGGAGAATCAAGTCTTGAGGTCAAGACTTGATACTTTAGAAAAGACCCTTAAAAATTTAGAGAAGTCAACTCTATGGTCTAGGGGTCAAAAACCCAAGTCCAAGGATAAGAAAAGTTTGGGTCACAAACCTGAGTCCCAAGTGGTCAAGCCCACTTACCATGATGTTCCATTCGATTATGGAACAAAACCTAGGGCTAGGAAGAACAACACCAAGGTCACAAGGGGAGTCACCCCTAGAGTTGATCTTGATGAGTCCCAAATGACCAAGGCTTCAAAGCCTAGGAGGGTCATTAGGTGGGTTGCTAGGGAAGTCATCCCTAGTGAATATTTAGTGAACCCAATGAGCTCAAATAGGTATTGGGTTCCTAGGAGCGTGATTTCATCACGCTAGATGAGTTAGGGTGTGTCAACCTTACTTGAATAGGTAGTTAACCTAATCATGGCAAAAGGTGGCACTTTAGGATTTTTCAAGGTATAATCAAGCCTTGAAAATGAAATTAAGAATTATTCCTAAGGTGATTAGAATGTGCCAATCATATTTGAGGAGTTGTTTAGAGTCAATCTAATTGGCACATAGTGATCTAAAAGTCTTGAGGATATGATTTTAGGTCTATTACACTTAGGAATATAGAATTTATGGCAAAATGATCAAAAATATCAAAAATGGTAACTAAGGCTAGAATTAGGTATTTTCTATACCTTGACATGTTATTTGCCATATATTGTTTGCCATATGCCATGTCATGACATCATATTTAATCTATGATCATTTGAAATGTCATGATAATGCTTAGGTTATTTATATGTCATGCTTTATTTAAGTTTCATACTTTATGCCATGACATCATGACATTGACACATGTTATTATGTATGATATCATTTTATGCCATGTCATCATTTCTTGCATTTATAATCAATGAAATTGATTTAAGGTTAAAAACATAATTTGATATGGAGATCAAATTGATGTTTAGAAAATGCATGAGACCTTAGCCTAAGATAACCTAAACCCATATCTCACATCAAAATTGACTTGGATGTGTTTGATACACCTTAGATGTGTGTGAGATATTAGGATGATGAGTTAGGATCAAGGTGCATAGTTCTTGTGCCTAGATGAGCCTAATTCGAAATTGAGGATCATAGGGAAAGCTTATGTACAAGTCATGTACATTTAGCCCAAAGATTGTGGTCCTAAATTAAATGGTTTAAAATCATTTCAAAATTGATTTGAAAAACCTTGATGAAGCTTTTCTAGTGATAGCATTCATCATTGAGCAAAGTGATACAAAGATGAGTTAACTTTGAGCTATTTCAAAGACTTTTGAACTTTGTATCAAGATTTGAAAATGGAACTTATTTTCATAGAAAACTATTTTTCCATGATAGTATATGTTATGAGGAGTGTATCCTCAAAATTTTACAATTTTTAGAATTTTCTGTGATTTTCTAGAGGTTTCTGAATTTCGGGAGAAGAAATCAGAAATCAGAAATCAGAAATCAGAGTTGTGGACCGATCAGAGGGGATTCTGATCGGTCCAGGGGCGCCTGGATCGGTCACCGTGACCGATCCAGGGGGAATCCCTGATCGGTCTGGTGACCGATCAGGGCATGCCAAGTTGCTGAATTTCAACTGTTGACTGAAATTTCAGCTACGGAAGTTGGTGGTTTAGAGTTATAAAGGTTTGAAACTCACCAAGACATTGTTGGTGCAATGGTCAAGGGGGAGTTGACCTTTAGGGGGAGTTTTTACTCCTAAAGACTTGAGTGATATAGGATTATCACTAAGTTAATTGTTGGACCTTAGTATCAAGGGGGAAATTAAGAGTTTCAATGAAAGGTATGGGACTTTCATTAGGAAGAAACTCTTGACCTTGATTCACTCTTTTGATGTGTGTCAAAAAGGGGGAGAGTAGAAAGGAGAATGGAGAATGTCTAGAGAATGTTCAGGGAAGAACATTGGAAAACCTAAGTTAGGTTATTGGGTTAACCTAACTTGATTATGGGTTTTGTCAAACATCAAAAAGGGGGAGATTGTTGGTGCAACCTTAGGTCAAGGTTGACCTGGTTGACCAGACTCGAGTTGACTTGACTCGAGTTGTGTTTTGATGTTTGACGAGTTATGTTTGACAATGTTTGACGTGAACAGAAAAGTTGTATCTTGATGTTTGACAAGGATACAAGCTTGGGAGATTGTGGGTGCAACCCGTGGTCAAGGTTGACCTGGTTGACCCGAGGTGAGTTGACCTGACTCGGAAAAGTCCAAGCAGGGAGCTTGGCACGGGAAAAGTCCAAGCAGGGAGCTTGGCATGGGAAAAGTCCAAGCAGGGAGTTTGGCATGGTGAAAAGTCCAAGCAGGGAGCTTGGCACGGGAAAAGTCCAAGTATGGAGACTTGGCACGGAGAAGTCCAAGTATGGAAGCTTGGCACATGGGAAGTCGGAGAGGGCTCGGTAGCTCGTTCTCCGGACTGTGGTCAGAGAGGGCTCGGGAGCTCGTTCTCTGGACCGGATGGAAGTCGGAGAGGGCTCGGTAGCTCGTTCTCCGAACTGTGGTCAGAGAGGGCTCGGTAGCTCGTTCTCTGGACCGGATGTGGAAAGTCCTGGTGAGTGAAGCCAGGCAGACGGATAAGTCCTGGTGAGTGAAGCCAGGCAGTGGGAAGGTCCTGGTGAGGGAAGGCAGGGGGTTGTGAAGGCCCTAGTGGGTGAGGCTAGGGGAAAGTCCTGGTGAGTGAAGCCAGGCAGTGGGAAAGTCCTGGTGAGTGAAGCCAGGCAGTTGGAAAGTCCTGGTGAGTGAAGCCAGGTGAAAACCCTAGTGAGTGAAGCTAGGTGAAAGTCCTGGTGAGTGAAGCCGGGCAAGGGAAAATCCAGATGGATCAAGGGTGATTGGACATCTGGTGTTGAGAAGGTCAAGTAGGTCAAGGGAGTGACCGGATACTTGACACGAAGAGAAAAGTCCAAGTGGGTCAAAGGGATTGACCGAACACTTGGTGGGGAGTCTTAGCAGGTCAAGGGAGTGACCGGATGCTAAGCATGATATACCAAGAGGTCAAGGTTGACCGGATATTGGTTTGGGCAAAAACCAAGACCTGGATCGGTCTGGAGACCGATCAGAAAGCGATCAGTGTGCCTCTGTGAGCTTACTGATCGGTCTGGGGACCGATCAGCAGTGATCGGTCCCCGGGACCGATCAGGGTACGCACAGAGAGTTGGGAAACTCTCTGTGAAAGCAGTCTGATCGGTCTGGGGACCGATCAGCATAGAGCCTGATCGGTCCCCACGACCGATCAGATCATCCCCTGACCAATCAAGGTGATGCCTGATCAGTCTGGCCCTAGCCGTTGAGAGACAACGGCTAGATTCTTCTGCTGTCTTTGGCCTCTGTTCTTCTCGCAGGTGGATGCAGGCTATAAAAGGGCTGAGGGCTTTACAGTGGACCCTCTCTGAGACTTCAACTTCTCCGAAGCTTCTGCTTCTTCTTGATCTTCTTCTTTCTTCTGCAAGTTATTGCTTCTGCTGTTCTAGAGCTTTGTTAAGCTCGCTTACGAAGCTTCGCGTGAGCTTCCTCGACTTCTTCGACTGGTTTCAGCTGCTGCTGTGATTCTGTGAAGTTGGTGCTTCATCTACAGATTTCAGTCGACGACGAGAAGGCAAGCAAGAGTTGTTACATTCATCTTTATATTTGTATCTTGCTGTGCTTCTTGTACTTGTACTCTGATCTTGCTGTTGCAAGAGTTTGTGGTGAGGTTTCTCCACCCAGAAGGAGTTCTTATTAGCCGGTTTTCCGGGGACTCATCCACTGACGGATTGATAGGCTTCGTCCACCTTACGGGCACGCCGAGGAGTAGGAGTTTCATCTCCGAACCTCGTTACATCATCGAGTTCGAGTTTGAGGTTTGATCTTTCCTTTTTGCATTTCTATTTATTTATTTTCGTTGCGCTAACCCTAATCGTAGGAAGAAACGAACAATTTGGGGTCGACTATTCACACCCCCCTCTCTAGCCGCAATCCATCGATCCTAACAAGTGGAAGTCCTGGTCAGTGAAGTTGGGCCCTAGTGAGTGAAGCTAGGTGGTGGAAGTCTTGGTGAGTGTAGTCAGACAATGGAAGTCCTGGTGAGTGAAGTTGGACAATGGAAGTCCTGGTGAGTGAAGCCAGACAATGGAAGTCGTAGTGAGTGAAGCTGGGCAACCCTAGGGGAGGTAACCCTAGGTTATACGATCGACCAAATTAGCGAATTTTGAAATCTGTTAGCACTGTCTTACTTTTTTGTTTTATCTATTATGCTTACTCAGTGTTACAGGGAAGTACAGCTAGGTCAACGAGCCGATCGGATAGCTGACATGAAGTCCATATAGGTCGACGGGCTGACCAGATGTTTGGCAAGATGGTAAGTTAAAGTAAGTCACTAGAGGGGAGTGACTTGGTGATGACGCGTTCCCCGTTTGAAGGAACAGTAGGTGTCGATCTAACTTAGATCCATTTTGGAAATCTAAGTTGAGATATTGACTAGATTCTGGTCTCTATGAGACAGAATCTAATTACTGCTCTACTGTTGGGCGTTACACTTGGCAGACGAAAGGGTTCGTCCCTTTCACTGCTGCAAACGCCAGGGAGACGAAGGGGCGTCCTTTTCCCCTTCGTCTTCCTTAGTCTTCTTATAAGAAGCATCCAAGAGCAGATCGTAGAAAGAGTTTTTTGGCGAGGTGATCAGGGAGCATCGAGAGATCGTGTGAGAGCAAAGGGAGAACATTCGGCTGGGATTTGGTTCGTGAACATTGAAACACTTTCCGGTTACTCCGTGATCGTGCTTTCGACAGCGGTAACCTCTTCGTCGACCGCCAGCGTCTTCAACAACACTTCGGGAGATCACTGTAAGTTTATAATTACCGCATCGTTTTATTTTATCTTTGTATTGTTTTAGTTTTCATGCTCTCAAAACTATCTACAATGGTATCAGAGCATGTATAGTTTTGAAAGTATGGAAATCAACGCGAAAAAGCTCGCGTTTTTTCTTCTTCTGTCGCGAAGAAGAAGGTGAACAGTAAATTGAATCGATTGAATTTTCTTTCCAATCGATTCAAAATTGTGACAGAGAAAAAAAAATAACGCAAACTGTGCATGAATCGATTCATTAATCGATTCGATTTAATTAAATCGATTGAAATAAATTTCAATCGATTCAAAATCGTAGTGCACAGTATGTCCATTTTTTTTCGAATCAGTAAGAAAAAAACTCGCTGAATCGATTCATGAATCGATTCAAGATTTGAAAGAAAACGAAATGAACAGTGCTGGAATTTGACGAAGCACAGTGCCACATGCATATTTTTTTTTATTTTTTGAATCAATTAAAAAAAACGTGTAAGAAAAAAAAGGCATGCACACCTTTAATTTTTTTGTTCGAACAGTAGGTAAATTTAATTAAATATTTTTATTAATTAATTAAATACATATAGGAATGTATTATTAATTAATAAATAAATATTTAATTAAATTATGGTTCAATTTACCGAAAATAGAACCCTACCAACTTGATCAATCAAACCCAGGTCTGGTTTAAATTATTAATTGATTTAAGCATACCATTTTGATTCAATAATGCCTAAAGCTGGTTCAAATTATTTGTTGGTTTAACCAATTCGGTTTATTATTGAATTAATTGGGGTAATTTTGATTACAAAAGTTGGGCTGATCAAATATGACCGGATTAGTTCCGTTGTGTCAGATTTGATCAAAAACATTAGATTTGTTCTAATGAGTCAGACTTAATCCAATGGGCAATTGGACGAGTCAAACGAACCTGAGTTTGATTAATAAGTCTGTGATTGACTCAAATGGTCTTAAACGAGAATAGAACATAGGTCCAATTAGATTAGTTCTAATGAGGACAATAGACTAAGTTTAACATCCAGACTCCTGATTGACCGGTCTAATGGGTCAGTCGACTTAAACTCCTGAAAATCGAGAAGATTTATTTTTCTTGATTTATAATGATGGTATGCCTGTATAAATTGAATTAAACTGGTTTTGTACTGGTTAGTCGGTTTTGTACTGACGTATTTAAATTCAATTTTTCAGATGGCACGGACGATTACCACATTGACTCGTCGTGAAGTGCGGCGAAACCAGCTCCAAGAGGAGATTCATGAGATAGAGTATAAGTATGCTTATGGAGTTGACGGACATGTTAGACGGCTGGATAGACTATTTTGGAAACTTGAGCAAGAAGAGTTTCCAGTCCTGGACAGTTATAGGATCTGGGCATTGATGCATTCATTGCCAAAGTATCCCAGGATAATAGGTGACTATGTATGGGGGCATCATCAAGGGCGTGTCACATATTCAGTACTGTGTGAGGAACTACTTCACCATATGGGTGAAGAAGAGTTTGAAAAGTCTGAAGAGGACCAGGAGATGCTCGAGGAAGATCCAGAAATGGATCTAATGGAGAATCCTGAAGCTACCCCATCTGAGATTATCCCAAATGAGTCCGGGTTAATAGGGATAGTGTTGGCTGCTATACTAGTGTTTGTCCTAGTGGGAGCAGTGCTAGCCTATCTAGTTTATTAGTGTTCTGTTTGCTGTCGTTATGTACAAGCAGTGTTAGCTCATCTAGTTTTTGAGTCATGTAATAATTTCTGTTGTTTTGTAAGAACAGAATTATATAATAAAAGTTATGTTATAATTCGTTCATATAAAATGATTTGTTCATTAGTTGGGATATGTGTAATATAATTGATCAATGTTGATTAGATAAAACATACAAATGATGAGTGGAAACAATGTTATCACTTGATTTTGTAAACTAACTCTAATTTACACTGAGTCAATAAATAGTTGCACATATATGAATTACACTGAAATAATAAATAATTTGTTTATTTATGTAGATCATGGCAACTAAAAACATCATAGCTGAACTCAATAAGGGTGAGAAATTATATGGGGATAACTACAAAATCTGGCACCTCAAGATACAATATGTTCTTGAGGAACAAGAAGTTCTAGAGGCTGTAAATCAAATCATGGAAGAACCAGCTGATGGTTCTACAGCACAGCACAGACGTGACCTTGATGCCTATAAGGCATGGAAAAGGAAGGACTCCATTGCTAAGGGTATATTGATTAGTTCAATGGTGGATGACCTGGTATTTGAATATGAGCCATTACCATCGGCTCATGCAGTCTGGGTAGCCCTTAGAGAGAAGTACAGTGGAGTCAGTCTGAGTAAGCTCCGTCAGCTAACTATCAAGTTTGATAGTTGTAAGAAGCGCTCGAATGTTACCATGGCCCAACATCTCAGGGAGATGGGTAACATGATTCGAGAGCTTAAGACTGCTGGTTATACATTGACCGATGAACAACAGGTTCAGGCAGTTATCCGTTCCCTTCCTGATTCTTGGGAAACAATGAAACAGAACCTGACCCATAGTGAGAGTATCAAGACTTTCACTGATGTCTCACGCCATGTGGAACTTGAGGCAGAGAGGATTGAATCCGCAAGGATTTCGGGTCAAGCTTTTGTAGCTGAAGGTTTTGGTTCCAAGAATAAGAACAAGTGGTTCAAGAAAGGAAAGGGGAAAGGAAAGGAGGCTAATGCTGTTGCTGTGAAAAACCAAATCAAGAAGAAAGGAAAGAAATATGGACAAAAACCTAAGAGCAGGTTGACTTGCTTTAACTGTGGCAAGAAGGGCCATTTTGCTCGGGATTGTACTGAGGTTAAAAAGGTAAATCCATTTTTATCTTCTTTCCACGAGCAATATGTTGCAAGTACAATGTTGTTAGCTGATTCGTATCCTTTGTGGATTGTAGATTCAGGAGCAACGAACCACATAGCTCGTGATCAAGCTACATATGTGGAGTACCGTCGGGTTCTAGCTGGCAACAAATGGATATATGTAGGAAACAATGCAAGAATTGAAGTCAAAGGAATTGGCACTTGCAAGCTCAACCTACGTGGTGGAGGCACCTTATTTCTACATGATGTCCTGTACGCTCCTGAGATTCGACGGAATCTAGTTTCCGTTATTTGTCTTCTTGATTTAGGTTACAATGTAAATTTTTATAGCCGTTGTGTCGAACTTCGAATTAACTCTGTGTTAATTGGATATGGTTATGTAACAAATGGTTTTATGGTTCTTGATGTAGAACCAAATAATAATAGTTGTTTTTCAAACATTGCTCTTACTAGTAATGCTGATGTTAATGAGGAAATTTGGCATGCTAGATTGGGACATATAGGACAAGAACGAATGAATAGATTAGCTAAGGAGGGTCTATTAGGTACTCATGCTAAGATTGACTTGTCTATATGTGAGCATTGTCTTGCGGGAAAGACGACTAGAAAATCATTTGGTAAGGCTATTAGGGCTGAATCACCATTGCAATTAATTCATTCGGATATTTGTGGTCCAATGAATGTGAAGGCTAGAAATGGGAGTTCTTATTTCATTACATTTATCGATGACTTCACACGTTTTGGTCATGTGTATTTGATTTCTCACAAATCTGAAGCATTGGATTTCTTTATTCGTTACTTGAACGAAGTTGAGAATCAATTGGAACGTAAGGTTAAAACCTTGCGCACTAACCGTGGAGGAGAATATTTGTCTGATCAGTTCAAGACAATGTGTAATGAGAAAGGGATTATTAGACAATTTACTATCCCTGGAACTCCACAGCAAAATGAGGTTGCTGAAAGAAGAAATAGGACTCTTCTTGAAATGGTTAGGTCTATGATGGCGCAGGCTAATTTGCCAATCTCCTTTTGGGGAGATGCATTATTAGTTGTGACCTATATACTTAACAAAATACCTTCAAAGTCAGTTCCATCTACCCCACATGAACGTTGGACAGGCAGAAAATCGGATTTGAGTAATCTGAGACCTTGGGGGTCAGCTGCCTACGTTTATGATAAGACTCACGAATATGGAAAATTAGGACCTAGAGGTAAGAAGTGTATATTTATAAGATACTCTGAGACTTCTAAGGGTTATGTTTTTATTGGTGAGCGACAAGATGGAACCATCTCTAAAATAGAGTCAAGAGATACTACTTTTCTAGAAACTGAGTTCCCAACACGAGGTGAAGTTGATAAGAAAATTCCTCTATATGAGATAGAGAAGGAGGATAATGTTCCTTTATCAACAAATCAGGAGATGCCTGAATCTAGTCAACCGAGTGGGAGTAATTTGCCACTGAATGAGTCAGTTTCTCAACAGTCTAAAATTCGAATTAGTCATCAGATTATTCCTCGAAGAAGGTTTGATATTAAGAATGAGGCATTAATGGTTCTCCCAGTTGACGATGAGGAACCTCGAACAGTTGAGGAAGCTTTGAGAAGCTGAGTTAGAAAAGAATGGAAAATTGCAATGGATGAAGAAATGGAGTCAATGAGAAAGAATCAAGTTTGGGATTTAGTCGATCTTCCTCCAGGCCAAAGGGCTATTGGGAATAAGTGGATTCTCAAAGTAAAGAGGAAAGTAGATGGATCGATTAATCGATACAAAGCTCGATTAGTTGCAAAAGGATATACCCAAATGGAGGGTATTGACTTTGAAGAGACATTCTCCCCAGTTGTAAAGTTTGTGTCAATACGTGTCATCTTAGCTATAGTAGCACACTATGACATGGAGTTACATCAGATGGATGTAAAAACGGATTTCCTTAATGGTAATCTTGACGAAGAAATCTATATGGTACAACCGGAAGGTTATGTTGCTGAAGGCCAAGAGAAAAGAGTATGTAGACTTCGGAAGTCTATATATGGGCTAAAGCAAGCGTCAAGATAATGGAACATAAGATTTAATGAAGTAATATTATCTTATGGTTTCGAAATGATCAATGAGGATCATTGTGTTTACCTAAGAAAGGAAAAAGGAAAGCTTGTCATTTTATCATTATATGTTGATGATATGCTAATAGCTGGAAGTGACATAAAGTGTGTGATAGAAGTCAAAAGTTGGCTTTCATCACAATTTGGCATAATAGATATGGGAGAAGCAGAGTACATCTTAGGAGTGAAGATCGTTAGAGACCGATCAAAGAGGTTTTTGGGTTTGTCTCAAGAAGCTTATATCACTAAGATGCTGCAACACTTCAATATGTCAGATTGCAACATTGAACAGACGCCTATTGTTAAAGGTACTGTCTTGAGCAAAAGTATGTATCCCAAGACTCCTGAGGAAATAGTCGAAATGAAGAAGAAACCATATGCCAGTGCTATTGGTAGTTTGATGTACACTATGTTGTGTACTCGTCCCGATATAAGCTATGCTGTTAGCTTAGTTAGTCGTTTCCAGTCAAACCCAGGATCGAGACACTGGAAAGCGGTGAAGAGGATATTCAGATATCTTAAAGGAACAGCTGATTATTGCCTCTGTTTCCAAGGATCAGATATGAGCCTAAGTGGCTACTCAGATGCAGATTGGGCAGGGGACCTTGATGACAGAAAATCCACATCTGGCTATGTCTTCTTGCTGAATGATGGCGCCATCTCATGGAACAGCAAGAACCAGGCTTGTGTAGCCTTGTCGACAATGGAAGCTGAGTATGTGGCTTGTGCAGCGGCTGTACAAGAGGCTGTTTGGCTAAGAAGGTTCCTGAAGCATCTGAGGATTGCTGAGGATAGTGGGAGTCCTGTTACTATGTATTGTGACAGTCAAGCTGTGATAGCTTTTTCTAAGGATCCCAAATATCATAGCAAAGGCAAGCATATAGAAATTAAGTATAATTTTGTAAGGGATATTGTTGACAAGAAAAAGATTATTCTTGAGTACATCCCTACATGAAATATGCTTGCTGATCCTTTTACTAAGCCATTGACTAAAGAGTCATTTCATGGGCATATGAAGTCTTTGGGACTTCGGAGAATGTAACAATTGTAAAGATATTTTGATAAATGAAAAATTCCATGATCTATTCAGTGTATATGTCTTGGTTACATTCGAATAAAAGTCTCGATAAGCATGTTGACAGATTGGGATTGGTCCACTCACATGGACAATCATCTCTATTTGTTAAGTACGAATAGAGGTAAGACCGTTACTTATGAGACAGCTTTTGTAGCTGTGAATAGAGACATACCCATAAGTTAAGGTCGCCTTGATATTTGTATCAAGATGAGATCATTTGTGTAATGATTGGAGTAAATGCACCCACCATTTACTGAATCTGCTTGAAGCCAGATTAGAATTCATATGTTGAATTCAGGATTAGACATTGGGAATGTCTAGATCGAAATCTGTATGATGTTAAATTTGGGAAAAACATGCGCTCTTTTTGGTAAAGAGAATAACATCGTAGCATGTGATTCATACCACATGTACTATGGCGACAAGAAGGGTTGTAGGAGAATGGATCCCTGCTTCTCTACTATGTGAGACCCTTGAGATTATAAGTTAATCTCGATTTTACCCTAAGTGACTATTTAGCTGTCTACTTGAAGTTCTGATCAGTGTCTGCTACTTTAGCATGTTTCCTATTGGCTATGGATGATTCGGTCTATAGAGCATAACTAGGAAAGCAACTGATTAAAATGAATGGATTCTAGCTAAAAAGGAAGATTAAGATTGATTTACATCTGCGACATTTATTCACTGGTACCGGTTACATTTTTAGTTCAGTACATAAAATGTAATTGTGAATAATTTGTTTGATTGGAGGTGTTGAACATGCTCTTAACATATGGTCAATATGAGGGATTAGAGATGTTCATGATGATGTAAATAATTTAATCTGGGGTAATGGCAAGCCATTTATGTCTATGATTCGTTCTATGGACATTTATGTCTCTGATTTGTTCTATGGAGCAGCTAAGTAAGGTGTGACAATCTTCTTAGCAATTGAATGCTCACTGTGCTTGCTGTCGCACGAACCATTTTCCCTAATGTATGGAATGGATGTTCTGATCTGGTCTTCGTGACTTGATTCTCATAAAGTCTGTGTGACTTATTTGGTTTTTGTGACTAAATTTTGCTCTGGTCTTCGTGACTTGATCCTCATAAAGTCTTCGTGACTTATTTGATCTTTGTGACTAATTTCGCTTCGGTCTTCGTGACTTGATCACCTTGTAGTTTATGTGACTGACATGGTCTATGTGACCATATGGATTGACTTGGACGAGTGGGAGATGTTGGGCGTTACACTTGGCAGATGAAAGGGTTCGTCCCTTTCGCTGCTGCAAACGCATGTTTGCTGCAAACGCATGTTTGCTGCAAACGCATGTTTGCTGCAAACGCCAAGGAGACGAAGGGGCGTCCTTTTCCCCTTCATCTTCCTTACTCTTCTTATAAGAAGCGTCCAAGTGCAGATCGTAGAAAGAGTTTTTTGGCGAGGTGATCAGGGAGCATCGAGAGATCGTGTGAGAGCAAAGGGAGAACATTCGGCTGGGATTTGGTTCGTGAACGTTGAAACACTTTCCGGTTGCTCCGTGATCGTGCTTCTGACAGCGGCAACCTCTTCGTCGACCGCCAGCGTCTTCAACAGCACTTCGGGAGATCACTGTAAGTTTATAATTACCACATCATTTTATTTTATCTTTGTATTATTTTAGTTTTCATGCTCTCAAAACTACCTACATCTACTTGTTATATATTGTGCTAACTTTATTTTGTATGGTAGTATAATTTTTATTTGCCTCAGACTAACTTTTTCTTCAAGGAAAATGGTTTATTGGAAAAGGTGGTCCGGGCGCCCGAAACTGGTCTGGGCGCCCAAAATACCCAAGGCTTATCTATTCGCCAACTTAGAGCGCATTGATTGGTTGGCCGACGTCACGGTCCAGGTGCCTGGAAGGGATCCAGACGCCCGGAATTGCCTATATAAGCAGCCTTCCACCAGGAGCACACAACACAAGTTTCTTCTGCAATTACTTTCTTGCATGCTACTCCAAACACGCTCATGCGACTCCAATGGCCGAGTGACGCTGCTCCGACGACAGAGCAACATAACTCCGACGACAGAGTGACGCGACTCCAACAACTGAAAGCACAGTCTTCCAGATCTCTGAGAAGTTGTTGGTATAATTGTTTACTTCTGCACTTAAGATTATACATTCATTGTATTACTTTTGAAAAAGATTTGCGAACTATTAGTGAATTGACCATCAAAAGCACTCTCATATGCGGGTTTTGGAGTAGAGTAGAGTTGACGAAGGCTCTGAGCCAAATAAAATCTGGTTTGTTAGCGTTGTATTCATTGTTATCTTTAAAAGAGATATAACAAAATTATCCAAATTGACCGGATCAAATTACCAAATCAAATCATATTAGTATTTAGATTATTCTAATAATTATGTTATAATTATTCTCAGAATTATTCTTAGAATAATTCTGTTATTTATTAATTAGTTATTTGACCAAGTACTTTTGAACATTATATATTGTATTGTCCTTAGGACAAATATCAATGAACAATAGATTTTATTATTCTCATCTTATTCCTTCCTCTCTCCCTATTCTTATTCTTACATGGTATCAGAGCCATCTCTCTCTCTCTCTCTCTCTTTTTTTATCTTCCCTCAATTTCTTGAGGCGGAGATCGTATAAATGGCGAATTTTTAATTTTTTCCCTCAAGCCTCGTATTTTCTCCTACGTGTTTTAATTTTCTTATTCTTCTCTATTTTTCAGAACAAACGAAAAATACTTATTTTCTTCCGCTGCCAACTCCTTTGCTTCTCTTTCCTCTTCCTTAATCTTTATTTTTTTTTCCACTACCACCGGACAAGTTATTTTTTACTTTAGATGTCAAATACTCGACGACATCAAAGAGGACAAAATCAAAGTCCAGACCGATGTCAAATTTGTCACATCGTTGGTCATACTGGAAATATATGCCCTAAAAGACTTGATTGGTCTAGGGTAAAATGTCAAATTTGTCTTGGAATTGGACATTTTGGTATTCAATGTCCTAGTCCATTTGATTCAAATTTCATTGGTGGTCCTACAGCCTCAAGACAACCATCTATTTCACAAGTATATCCTAAAGTTCTTTCGTCTGTGCCTACTTGTGGTAAAAACCCAGAGTTCTCATCTACTGATTGGTATATTGACACTGGAGCAACTCATCATGTCACATCAGATTATAATATCCTTACAGACGTAATGTCATATTATGGCTCAGATACGGTGCAAGTAGGCGATGGTTCAGGTTTGCAAATTGCTAATCTTGGAAACACATATGTTTATTTATCTAATCGAACTTTTCACATGCGCAATGTCTTTCATGTTCCATCTATCACTAAAAATTTACTTTCTACACGCTAGTTTTGTCTTGATAACAATGTCATTTTTGAATTTCATCATAATCATTATCCTATAAAGGATAGAGGAACAAATGCTATTGTGTTTTATGGGAGAATAAAAAATGGCCTCTATTGTCTTCAGAGTTCTTCAATCAAAGCTTTTGTTGGTGAACACACAAATAAACCAGCTTGGCATGCTCGACTTGGTCATCCTTCCCTTCGTATTGTTCAGTCAATCATCAATAGGTATGGTTTACCTACTTCTATTACCTCCTCTCCATTTTATTCATGTAGGGCCTGCATGGAATCTAAAAGTCATAAGCTACCTTTCTCTTTATCTGATCATGTTTCTAATTTTCCACTTGAAATAATCCATTCTGATGTTTGGGGCCCTGCACCTATTTTGTCTAATCAAGGTTTCCAATATTATGTTACATTCATTGATCATTTTAGTAAATATACTTGACTTTATCCTATGAGAAGGAAATCTGATTTATTTGATATATTTTGTAATTTTCAAATTCAAGTTGAACGATCCTTTAATCATAAAATACTCTCTTTTCATTCTAATTGGGGAGGCGAATATCAAGCTCTCCATCGTCATTTTGTCTCTTGTGGAATTGTTCATCGAGTTTCTTGTCCTCACACTCCAGAACAAAATGGCTCTGCTGAGAGAAAACATAGACATATAATTGAAACTGCCTTAGCTCTTCTTCATCATGCATCAGTTCCGCGTAAATTTTGGGATGAAGCTGTTAGCACTGCAGTATATCTCATAAATCGACTTCCTACACCATTGCTCAATCATAAATGTCCTTTTGAAAAACTTTATAATCAAACCCCTGATTACACTTTCCTTCGAATTTTTGGTTGCGCATGTTATCCATGGTTACGCCCCTATTCTAAACACAAACTTGACTCTCATTCACTACAATGTATTTTTTTTTGTTATAGCAATTTGCACCATGGTTATCGTTGCTTGCATATACCAACAGGACGAATTTATATTTCACGACATGTTACTTTTGATGAGTTTTTATTCCCTTTTTCGGTAGCTTCTTCAATCTCTCCTCCAGATATAAGTGGCACCTTCTTAATGCCACCTAATATTATCAGAGGTGATGGAATTCTAGGTCCTGCTCTGGAGCTCTCTGATAACTCTCCTATACCATCAGAATCACCTCCGGTTGCTGCTCCAATCTTAGAAGTCTCGCCGATTGAAGATAATATGCTCTCTGGTTCCTCGAATAATGCAAGTTCGTCATCTACATCACCATGTCAGCCTACTTCCTCGTCGTCATCAACAAGTGATTCAGATGATAATGCTCCTCGTCGCATGCTTCCCATTAGTGATATTTATGAGCGTTGCCCACCAAATGCAACTCGATATCCCCTTCCACGAGCTCTAGTGGTTTCTTCCAAATCTATTGAACCAACCTGTTTTACACAAGCAAACAAGGATCCAAACTGGCGTAGTGCAATGGCTACAGAATTTGATACACTTCTTCGCAATGGAACATGGACTCTAGTTCCGCGCACTCCCTCAATGAATGTTGTGGGCTCTAAATGGGTATTCCGTCTTAAGCATCGAGCTGATGGTTCTCTTGAAAGATACAAAGCTCGACTTGTAGCTAAAGGATTTAGTCAACAGCCAGGTATTGACTTTAATGACACTTTCAGCCCAGTCATCAAAATTACATCTGTCAGACTATTATTATCAATAGCTGTTAGTTCTAATTGGCTTGTACGACAATTGGATATTTCAAATGCATTTCTCCATGATCATCTTGAGGAAACTATATTTATGGAGCAACCACCTGGTTTCATTCATCCACAATTTCCATCTCATGTTTGCCAACTCAAGAAATCCTTATATGGTCTTCGACAAGCTCCTCGTGCATGGTTTCATCGACTATCTAATTGGTTACAAGCTCAAGAATTTTCTGGATCAAAGACTGACTCGTCTCTATTTCATAAATATAATGATGAAAATATGATATTTTTTCTTATTTATGTGGATGACATTCTGATAACCGGCAATGATCATAAGGGTATCACAACTTTATTAAGTCTTCTCAATCAAGAATTTCCTACTAGAGATTTGGGTATTGCTCGTTTTTTTCTTGGTATTGAGCTTATTCCACATGAGGATGGCTATCTTCTCTCTCAGAGCAAATACATTACTAGACTTCTTCAAAAAGCCAAAATGGATGGAGCACGTCCGGTCTCTACGCCAATTGCTATAAACAACTCTCCAACTTCATCCTCTCCTGCTCTATCTGATCCATAAATTTATCGAAGTATTGTTGGGGCCTTACAATATGTCACTATCACATGTCCTGATATTACTTTTGCGGTAAATCGTGCTTGCCAATTCATGCATGCTCCAACCGATCAAAATTGGGATAATGTAAAAAGAATACTTCGCTATCTCAAAGGCACTATTCTACATGGTCTTCTTTTATATCGCCAATCATCTCGAGATTTACATGCATATAGTGATGCAGATTGGGCAAGTTCTCCTGAACATAGACGCTCTACTAGTGGATATGCAATATTTCTTGGACGAAATCTTATCTCATGGAATTCGAAAAAGCAACCTACGGTATCTCGTTCAAGCACTGAGGCAGAATATAAAGCTATAGCAAATACAACGTCAGAAATTATTTGGCTTCAATTACTTCTCTCTGAACTTCATCTTGTTAGGACCTTCGGATGGCTAGAGAGGGAGGGTGTGAATAGACTCTTCGCAAACTTACACAAATTTTCTTCCAGAACTTTGTTAGCACAGCGGAAATAAGCAAAAACAAACTAATACAAGGAAGAAAACAAAACACCACTAACACAATGATGTACGAGGTTCGGGGATAACTTGCCCCTACTCCTCGGCGTGTCCGTAAAGTGGACGATCCCTTGATCTTTCGGTAGATCAACCCCCGGACAGATTCCGGCTAAGTATTTCTCCTTCTCGGTGGAGAAACCTCTCCACAAAGTCTCAAAAGGATTTAAATGAAGCACAAGACTTATAGAGTTTGGTGGCTACTATGAATGCACAATTAACTTGCAGCCACAATGAAAACAGAGCTTAAAGAAGCGGATCCTCAGCGAAGAGCTCCACACGACACTCTTGCTTAATCGACGACAGAGAGTTTGCAATACAAAAATATTACCCCCAACCTCTCTTCTTCCTCCTTCTTATTTCTCTACTTTCTTCACTGCGTTTTCCTGCATCGAATCACTGCAAGCTGCATAGAATCGCTGCAATCTGTATCGAATCACTACAATCAACTCAGGCGTCGCCAATCACTCCTCCTCCTCATCTGGTCCTCTGAACTCACACCAATACCATCCATGGTCTTCACTGGTGTCTTCTGAGCTCGAACCAATGCCAAGGAGTCAAGCTGATTGCAGCCAGAGCATACCCAGATCGCCAGTATCCGTTGATGCTTCAAATGCACCATTTGCAGCCAAACTCAATAGAAAAACCATTTTGTCTTATTCCTCTGATAGACCTTAATTTGAATTCAAGCATCGCCATGATACCTGCAACCTGTAACTCAAAAAGCTCACAGCAGATCGTTAGTTCAGAGAAATCAGAAGTTGCAGAAAGACAGCAGAATACAAACGACATCGCTGTGGATCGGTTAGCAGACTGATCCATGGCTCTCTGGATCGATCAGGACACATCCTGATCGGTCTGGGATGGTGCTGATCGGTCTGTGGACCGATCATGCCTTAGGCTGATCGGTCCCCAGACCGATCAGCCAACTCTGTGTGAGAGTTGGCCTCGTCTCTGATCGGTCTCCAAACCGATCAGTAACTCTCACAGAAAGCTACTGATCGGTTACTGATCAGTCACCAGATCGATCAGATAACTCAGTGTATCACCGGATCGATCCAGCTCTTGGTTTTTACCCAAACCAAGTCCCAAGCCTTCCAAACCAACATCCGGTCCACCTTGACCTATTGGTACATCATGCTTAGCATCCGATCACTCCCTTGACCTGCTAGGACTCCCCGCCAAGTGTCCGGTCAATCCCTTTGACCCACTCGGACTTTCTCCTTCGTGCCAAGTATCCTGTCACTCCCTTGACCTACTTGGACTTCCCAACACCAGATGTCCGATCATCCTTGATCCATCTGGATTTTCCCTTGCCCGGCTTCACTCACCAGGACTTTCACCTAGCTTCACTTACTAGGATTTTCACCTGGCTCCACTCACCAGGATTTCCCGAATCAGGTCGACTCACCTCGGGTCAACCAGGTCAACCTTGACCAAAGATTGCACCCACAATCTCCCAAGTTTGTATTCTGTCAAACATCAGAATACAACTTTTCTATCCTCGTCAAACATCAAAATACAACTTCTCTATTTTTTTTCAAACATCAAAATATACCTCGAGTCAGGTCAACTCGAGTCGGGTCACCCAGGTCAACCTTGACCTAAGGTTGCACCAACAATCTCCCCCTTTTTGATGTTTGACAAAAACCATAATCAAGTTAGGTTAACCCGATAACCTAACTTAGGTTTTCCAATGTTTTTCCTTGAACATTCTCCCCAAACTCTAATGTTCTTCCTTGAACATTCTTTGGATATTCTCCCATTCTCCCTCTTTTTGACACACATCAAAAAGAGTGAATCAAGGTCAAGAGTTTCTTCCTAATGAAAGTCCCATACCTTTCATTGAAACCCTTAATTTCCCCCTTGATACTAAAGTCAACAATCAACTTAGTGATAATCCCATATCACTCAAGTCTTTAGTGTAAAAACTCCCCCTTGACTAATAGGTAAAACTCCCCCTAAAAGTCAACTCCCCCTTGACCATTGCACCAACAATGTCCTGGAGAGTTTCAAACCTTTAGAAATCCAAAACACAAACTGTGTTTTAACTTTCAGCTGAAATTTCAGACAACACAGTCGAAAATCAGCATTTTGGCACGCCCGATCGGTCACCAGACCAATCAGGAGCTCCCTGGATCGGTCCAGTGACCGATCCAGCATCACCTGGACCGATCAGGGAACCTCCTGATCGGTCACACATGTCTGATTTCTGATTTCTGAATTTCTTCCTCCCGAAATTCAGAAACCCCTACAAAATTACAGAAAATTCCAAAAATTATAAAATTTTGAGGATACATTCCTCATACCATATACTATCATGGAAAAATAGTTTTCTATGAAAATAACTTCCATTTTCAAACCTTGATACAAAGTTTAAAAACTTTGAAATAGTTCAAGTTTACCTCAACTTTGTATCAACTTGCTCAATGATGAATGCTGTCACTAGAAAAGCTTCATCAAGGTTTTTCAAATAAATTTTGAAATGATTTTAAACCATTCAATTTAGGACCACAATCTTAGGGCTAAGTGTACATGACTTGTACGCAAGCTTTCCCTATGATCCTCAATTTTGAATTAGGCTCATCTAGGTACAAGAACTATGCACCTTGATCCTAACTCATAATCCTAATATCTCACACACATCTAAGGTGTATCAAACAGTCCAACAATCAAGGTTACATGATTTATATGAAAAGGTCCAACCAAGTTTCCTTGGTTGGAATATATGAGTAAGATCTAGGAACCAAATACACATGAATTATGTAATGGTCTTCCCCATACTCAATTGATGTCTCTTCAACCTAATTATTCAAGAGATGTATGATACATTTTGAATAATTATGCTGATCCTAGCATCTCACCCCATTTCTAGCAAACAAAAATAATTTGTTAAGCCTTATAGTTTGTGTGAGATGTCCCCAAGTTGCCCAAATTAATTTCCCAATTTCTCTTGTTGTTTTAACTGTCCTCATTGATCATGATGATGTCCGAATGGTCTATTGAGCCAAACACATTCCTAATTCTCTCCTCAAATGACTAAATTCATTTTTCGGAAGAGGTTTGGTGAAAATATCGACTAGGTTTGACTTTGACTCAACATATGTGAGCGCAATGTCTCCCCTAGCTACATGATCTCTAATGAAGTGATGACGCACTTCAATATGTTTGGTTCTTGAATGATGGACAGGATTTTTCGTTAGGTTTATTGTGCTAATGTTGTCACATAACACTTGCACTCCCTTATACGAAAGTCCATAATCTTCTAGGGTGTGGATCATCCACAACAATTGTGATACACTCTCTCCCATGACAATGTATTCAGCCTCGGTCGTGGAGAGAGCAACTCAATGTTGCTTCCGACTTGACCAACTAACCAAAGATGAACCTAAAAATTGACAACCCCCACTAGTGCTTTTCCGATCCAACTTGCACCCAGCATAATCGGAGTCGGTATAACCTATCAAATCAAAAGACTCAGTACGTGGGTACCACAGACCTACTCTAATTGTGCCCTTAAGGTATCTCAAAATTCTCTTAACAGCAATTAAATGAGATTCCTTGGCACAGACATATAGCACATGCCCACAGCAAAAAGTATGTCCGGTCGACTAGCTGTGAGATATAGAAGACTACCGATCATGCTTCTATATTGCGTCAGATCAACTGGTTTTCCATTCTCATCATTGTCAAGGCGAGTGTTTGTCGTCATTAGAGTGGATACTTCCTTAGAGTCACTCATTTTGAATTTCTTGAGCATCTCTTGAGTGTATTTTGTCTGATGGACATAAATGCCATCTCGAGTTTGTTTAATTTCAAGTCCAAGGAAGAATGTCAATTCTCCCACCAGACTCATCTCAAACTCACTTTCCATGTGAGTGATAAATTCATTTAAATAGCCCTTGTTATTTGAGCCACAAATTATGTCATCGACATACACCTGGGCTACAAATATGTTTTCACCATCTCTACGCAGAAATAGTGTTGGGTCTATTTGACCTCTCACAAAACCCTTTTCTAGTAAGTACGTTGACAACCTTTCGTACCAAGCTCGAGGTGTTTGTTTAAGCCCATACATAGCTTTCTTGAGCTTGCACACGTGGTTTGGAGCTTCGGTATTCACAAACCCCGGTGGTTGTTCAACATAGACATCTTCTTTAATGAAACCATTTAAGAAGGCTGATTTAACGTCCATTTGATAAAGCTTGAAACCTCTATGTGCAACAAAAACTAGCATTAAACGAATGGACTCTAATCGGGCCACGGGAGCATAAGTCTCATCATAATCGAGACCTTCGACTTGACTATAGCCCTTGGCTACAAGTCTTGCCTTGTTTCTTACGACTTCTCCCTTTTGGTTTAACTTGTTTTTGAAGACCCATTTGGTTCCAATAATGGTGGTTTTCTTAGGTCTAGGAATTAAGTCCCACACTTGGCTCCTTTCAAATTGACCTAACTCATCTTGCATAGCTATGACCCAGTCAGGATCGTGCAATGCCTCATCAACTAATTTTGGTTCGATTTCTGAGATCAAGGCGACCTCATTAGACTCATTTCTAAAGAATGATCTAGTCCTAACCCCTTGTTGGATGTCTCCCACAATCTGGTCTTGGGGATGACTAGAGGCTATCCTAGATTGCCTTGGTGTTGACGGTGTCTCATGAGTGGTCTCACTAGACATAGGCAAGGGCTCAATATCAAGCAAGGGATCAGGCTGAGCCCTCTCTTGCCTTTGCTCATCATTATCGGAGTCAATTTGGACTCTTTCTATGTTTTGATCATTTAAACTTAGATTTCTAAGTTCAAATTGAATTTCTCCTACATCCCTTGATTGATCATTTGATTTAGGGATTTCTTCAAACGCTACATCCGAGGACTCTTCAATCAACTTAGTCCTATTGTTGTAGACTCGATAGGCTTTGCTGATGAGAGAGTACCCGACCAGTATCCCTTCATCAGCCTTAGCCGTGAACTTTCCAAGATGATCCTTGGTGTTTAAGATAAACACCTTACAACCAAACACCCTAAGATGTTTAATTGTAGGGGGTTTCCCAAACCAAAGTTCATGGGGAGTCTTTCCTAAAAACCTATGTATCAAAACTCGGTTCTGCACATAGCAAGCTGTATTTACAGCTTCAGCCCATAGGTAGCTCGGTAGAGAGTACTCATTGAGCATGCTTCGTGCAGCCTCTTGTAAGACTCGGTTCTTTCTCTCCACAACCCCATTTTGTTGTGGGGTCCTTAGAGTAGAGAACTCATGCCTATATCCTTTTTCTTGACAAAATTTCAAAAATCTATGGTTTTGAAATTCTCCACCATGATCACTTCTAATTGTTTTAATTGTTGTTGATTTTTCATTTTCAGTTCTTCTACAAAAGGAAATAAAAATATCTATGGTTTGGTCCTTATTTTTCAAAAAGAAAGTCCATGTAAATCTAGTAAAATCATCAATAATTACTAAGCAATATCTACTTCTATTCAATGAAATAACATTACTGCAATCAAACAAGTCCATATGCAATAAATCTAAAGCAGTAGATGTACTTACAATGCTCTTACCTTTATGAGGCACTTTTGTTTGCTTACCCTTTTGACATGCATCACATATTTTTGACTTTTGGTACTTGATGCTTGGTAGACCTCGCACTAATCCTTTGTTGACTAGCTTTCGAATGTTCTTCATATTTACGTGGGTCAACCTCCTATGCCAAAGCCAAGATTCTTCTTCTTTTGACATGAAACACTTAGCAGAGGCATTAGTAGCACTTTTAAACGATACTTGATAAATGTTATCTACTCTTGTGCCTACTAGTACCGTGTCAAGTGCGTTAATGTGTTTGACTAGACATTGACTTGAGTGAAACTCAATTATGTAACCCGTATCACACAATTGGCTGACACTTAGGAGATTAAAAGTCATCCCCTTGACTAGAAGGACATTTCTGATTTGGAGACATTCGGATATATGAATATCTCCAACTCCTATAACCTTAAGGCTACCATTATTATCAAAAGACACATTACCTCTATTTTTGTTTTGAAGGGTAGTAAAGAGTGACTTGTCCCCGGTCATGTGCTTGGAGCATCCACTATCAACAAACCAAGTTGATAGATGCTCCCCCTCGACAAATGCCTACAAGACACGAAAGATAGATGTTTTAGGTACCCAAATCTTGGGACCTAATGCATCTACAATGTAAGACCTAGGAACCCATGCCTTGGTCACACCCTTCCTAGTCTCATGAACCCTAGAAGCATATGATCTATGAAATTGGGTTCTAGACACTAGTGAAATGAAGCTAGACTCTTTGGGTTGATATCCTAACCCGGCTTTGTTGTAGACCGCCCTTTGGATTTAGAATCATATCTAAGGTCTTAGAGCTAGTTGAGAATTTCTCAAGCATTTTCTTGAGTTTCTCAACTTCACTCTTTAAAGCTTTGTTTTCATCCTCAAGAAGCTCTTGATGTAGGTCATCGACCTCTTCTTCCCTAAGAGCCTTCAATTTTTCTACTTCATCTTTTAATGATTTAATTTCTGTTTTTGATTTCTTGAGCAAAGTAGATAAATGAGTAATAGTTCTATAACACTTTTCTAAATGAGGCGAAGTTACCTCTTCATCATCCGAAGATGATGAAGCCGCGACTGACGTGTCACTTGTGTCACCATCACTTCCGGAATCCGGTTCCTCCCTTGCCATGAGCGCTAGTTGATGTGTGCTCTTCTCCTTCTTTTCTTCCTCTGATGAGCTTGAGGAGGATTCATCCCAAGTAGCTTTGAGAGCTTTCTTCTTCTTGGCCCTTTCTTCCTTCTTCTTGAGTTTTGGACAATCGATCCGATAGTGTCCTTTCTTGCTACACTCATAACAAGTAACATTAGTTTTATCAATATTTTGATCAGTAGGTTTACCTTTCCCTTTGTATCTTCGGCTCCTTCTCATGATCCTCTTTACAAAATTCGCCATCTCGCTTGATGATGATCCTCCTTCATCATCGGACTCGGAGGAGGGTGAGGATGTAGGGATCTCTTTCTCCTTCTTCTTTTCTTTCTTTCTTCTTCCATCCTTGCTCTTTTCTCCTAGGCAATACCTTTCTCTTTTTGACCTTGGTTAGCAAGTTCATGAAGTTCCATTTCACAGAAAAATTCATCTAACTTAACAATTGAAAGGTCCTTGGAAACCTTGTAGGCATCTACCATAGATGACCACAAGGCATTCCTTGGAAAGGCTTTGAGTGCATACCTTACGAGATCGCGATTCTCTACGCGTTCATCTACGGAATGAAGACCATTGAGGATCTCTTTGAACCTTCCGTGTAGTTCACTTACCGTTTCGTTCTCCTTCATGGTGAGGTTTTCTAGTTGGTTTAGGAACAAGTCTCTCTTGGCGATCCGAGAGTCTCGGGTTCCTTCTTGGAGCTCGATGAGCTTGTTCCATAAATCTCTTGCACTCGTAATTGGACCTACCTTGACGAGTTGATCTTTGGCTATCCCACATTGTAGAGTTACCACCGCCTTGGCATCGGCTTGTCCTTTGCGAGTTTGCTCGGCGGACCACCTTGACGACTCTAGTTTCTTACCTTCTTCGTCCTTTGGAGGTGTGAACCCTTCCTTGACCGAGAACCACATGGAGATGTCGGTCTTGAGGTAATACTCCATGCGGCTCTTCCAATATTGGAAGTCCGCTCCGTCGAAGTAGGGTGGACGATTGGTGCTAAAGCCTTCCTTCATAGCCATCTTCTTGCTCTTTAGGGTGTTAGTTCGGATGAAGAGCGCCAAGCTCTGATACCACTTGTTAGGACCTTCGGATGGCTAGAGAGCGGGGGGTGTGAATAGCCTCTTCGCAAACTTACACAAATTTTCTTCCAGAACTTTGTTAGCACAACGGAAATAAGCAAAAACAAACTAATACAAGGAAGAAAACAAAACACCACTAACACAATGATGTACGAGGTTCGGGGATAACTTGCTCCTACTCCTCGGCGTGTCCGTAAAGTGGACGATCCCTTGATCTTTCGGTAGATCAACCCCCGGACAGATTCCGGCTAAGTATTTCTCCTTCTCGGTGGAGAAACCTCTCCACAAAGTCTCAAAAGGATTTAAATGAAGCACAAGACTTACAGAGTTTGGTGGCTACTATGAATGCACAATTAACTTGCAGCCACAATGAAAACAGAGCTTAAAGAAGCGGATCCTCAGCGAAGAGCTCCACACGGCACTCTTGCTTAATCGACGACAGAGAGTTTGCAATACAAAAACATTACCCCAACCTCTCTTCTTCCTCCTTCTTATTTCTCTGCTTTCTTCACTGCGTTTTCCTGCATCGAATCACTGCAAGCTGCATAGAATCGCTGCAATCTGTATCGAATCACTACAATCAACTCAGGCGTCGCCAATCACTCCTCCTCCTCATCTGGTCCTCTGAACTCACACCAATACCATCCATGGTCTTCACTGGTGTCTTCTGAGCTCGAACCAATGCCAAGGAGTCAAGCTAATTGCAGCCAGAGCATACCCAGATCGCCAGTATCCGTTGATGCTTCAAATGCACCATTTGCAGCCAAACTCAGTAGAAAAACCATTTTGTCTTATTCCTCGAATAGACCTTAATTTGAATTCAAGCATCGCCATGATACTTGCAACCTGTAACTCAAAAAGCTCATAGCAGATCGTTAGTTCAGAGAAATCAGAAGTTGCAGAAAGACAGCAGAATACAAACGACATCGCTGTGGATCGGTTAGCAGACCGATCCATGGCTCTCTGGACCGATCAGGACACATCCTGATCGGTCTGGGATGGTGCTGATCGGTTTGTGGACCGATCAGGCCTTAGGCTGATCGGTCCCCAGACCGATCAGCCAACTCTGTGTGAGAGTTGGCCTCGTCTCTGATCGGTCTCCAGACCGATCAGTAACTCTCACAGAAAGCTACTGATCGGTTACTGATTGATCACCAGATCGATCAGATAACTCAGTGTATCACCGGATCGATCCACTGATCGATCAAGCTCTTGGTTTTTACCCAAACCAAGTCCTAAGCCTTCCAAACCAACATCCGGTCCACCTTGACCTATTGGTACATCATGCTTAGCATCCGGTCACTCCCTAGACCTGCTAGGACTCCCCGCCAAGTGTCCGGTCAATCCCTTTGACCCACTCGGACTTTCTCCTTCGTGCCAAGTATCCTGTCACTCCCTTGATCTACTTGGACTTCCCAACACCAGATGTCCGATCATCCTTGATCCATCTGGATTTTTCCTTGCCCGGCTTCACTCACCAGGACTTTCACCTAGCTTCACTTACTAGGATTTTCACCTGGCTTCACTCACCAGGATTTCCCGAATCAGGTCGACTCACCTCGGGTCAACCAGGTCAACCTTGACCAAAGATTGCACCCACAATCTCCCACGTTTGTATTCTGTCAAACATCAGAATACAACTTTTCTATCCTCGTCAAACATCAAAATACAACTTCTCTATTTTTTGTCAAACATCAAAATATACCTCGAGTCAGGTCAACTCGAGTCGGGTCACCCGGGTCAACCTTGACCTAAGGTTGCACCAACACATCTTGCATCAAATATTGCACCAAAAATTTGGTGCGACAATATTAGAGCAACATATCTTACAACAAATCCAATCTTTCATGCTCGTACAAAACATGTGGAAATTGATTTTCATTTTGTTCGTGAACGTGTGGCAACTCAGCAGTTATCCGTCTCTTATATTTCTGCTGAAGATCAAATCGTTGACATCTTTACTAAGCCACTATCCAGACAACGTTTCAAAAAGTTTGCAAGCAAACTCAACGTCAGAGATCTCCCGCTGAGTTTGTCGGGGGGTAAAAGAGATATAACAGAATTATCCAAATTGACCGGATCAAATTACCAAATCAAATCATATTAGTATTTGGATTATTCTAATAATTCTGTTATAATTATTCTCAGAATTATTCTTAGAATAATTCTGTTATTTATTAATTAGTTATTTGACCAAGTACTTTTGAACATTATATATTGTATTGTCCTTAGGACAAATATCAATGAACAATAGATTTTATTATTCTCATCTTATTCCTTCCTCTCTCCCTATTCTTATTCTTACAATCTTTCCGCTACGTACTCAATTTCTTGTTCGATTTTTGGCAATCACTATTCATTGCTCCCTCTAGCGTTCTTTTCGATCGAACACTTTTCTCTATCTCCCCTCCGTGAACCCTAATTTTAGAGCTGTTTCCTTCCTATGACTCATCTCCTTGCTCTCTTCTCCCACTAAAGAGTTCTTCCTCTTTGTCTTTCGAGTTTATAAAGTCAGTGGTGAGAAATTTTGATACTTCACCAAAAGTTTCCTCCCCTTCAAGCTCGGTATGGAAAGTCCTCCTTTTCTAGATCCTCCCTCCCTCATCGATTTCCAGTCTCCTCTTATTTTATTCCTCTATGAGTTGGAGTCGAGTGGGGGCGACGGTGCTAGTGGTGGAAGAAATGTGGTGTGAGAAGATCGAGATCAAGCGGATCGAGAATTCCACCAATCAGCATGTCACCTTCTCCAAGCGCCGCAATGGGATCATTATGGAGATGACAAAGATCAGCATCCTCTACAAAGAGCAAGTCTTTGTCGTCATATTCTCAAGCTCTGGCAAGATGTCCGAGTTCTGTAGCCTCTCCACAATGTAAGTTTGCACACGATCTATTTGTTTTTCTTAAGAGAAAAGGAAACTTTTTTGGCTCATTTTTTTGTGTGGTAAGTGAATTTTGAGACTCTAATGACGCTTGCAAATGGAACTATGTCAGCTTGCCGAAGATTTTGGAGAGGTACTGGACGAACTCCAATGAAAATATCTGGGATGCAAAGCACGAGGTAACATTGCCATGAAATAAAGAAAGTAAAAGAGATTGCTCCGATCCATTTTATTATAATAGGGGGGGATTATCGATTGCAATGTTGTATAACTTGTGAGATGAATAAAATCATGAATGGAGCAAACTGTCATGATCCCACTCTTTTCTTATTTGATTCTTCTGCTTCTCTTAACTTCAACCATCTCTATTGTTGGATCATGGCGAAGCGAGGAAGTTGAATTTTCTGTTCATTCGTCTCTTGTCCTTGTCACTTGCTTCGTCTGATTTGTGCAAAATGCTCCTTTTATTTTCATTGTACAACTTTGTATTCATTTCTTGATTGCTCTGTGGATTTCGTGGTGCCGAGAGTGGAGTTAGGTTTTTTCTTGCGCCAGTTGTTTTCCTTTGACTTTCTGATTTTGGTCCTTGGGGAAATGAGAAATTGATATTGATGATGTCGTCGATGTAAACTTAATTTTATTACTATATTGTTGGTCAACAGTAAATGAAAGTTGGTTTTTCTTCGCTCCATCTGACAGATTTTTACCTAGAGGAATTTTCTGTTTGTTCAATTTGTTGCTCACTTTAACTCTTAATTTGGTTCATTATTTGTTTGATCCATAGGTTTCTTTTTTTATGCTTTATGGTTTAGTTTGCAATTATTGCTTTTTGCTTAGCTATATTTGTATGCAACATTTTGTATAGGAAGTGGATTTTGAGGATCATGCAATAATTTTTGAGTAACATAAAAGTTTGTCTATGTTGTTATTTAATTAAATTAATATGATATACTATGCATGAAATGTGTCCTATTTTTTATATATTCTGCTACATATTTTTTATCAATAGAACTAGTTTTTTTAAAATAAATAAATAAATAAATGTGTCTGCTTGGCGTATGATGTCTCGGCTGCTTATGCTTTTTAAAACATTAGTTTTTTGAACATGATTGATTTTTTTCCTTGCATGACTTGATGAAATTATTTTTGAGTCTTACTTTTTTTTTAAAATTTTTTTAGTTCCATCGAGATTGTAGTGTCTCTCTATAGAAGAGTGAATATATTTGTGAACACTTTAGGTTATAATGGCTCAGTGGCAGATTGAGAGGATTATTCTAGATATGTCAACCATGATGAAATAGAGGTACCTCCATATGTAAGTTGTATTTAATCCCTATGCTCTATTGAGCGTCTCATTTTGATGATAGCCTTACTACATTATTGATCAATTTATTTTTTCAAATTTGAACTCACAAATTGTTTTGTAATTGTATATGCATGTCAAGGTTTTGGTATCATTTCTGGTTGTTAGCAGGGGTTTATGGAGACATGTATTATCATGGATATGGCTATACACAATATAGTCCATATCCTTCACCTGGTTCCCTAGTTCCAACTTTAGGGAACAACAATCATTATACACATCCCAACATTACTAGTTCCCAGCTACATATTTCCAACCACCGCTACCTACAAATGCTCCATACACAGCAAGCCAAAATCATAGTTCCAAAGTGAATATTTCTACATCTACTGCGATTGATGTTGCTCATACTCCAATAGATACAACACAAGCTAGTTCAAATGGTATTGCTAAAGGAAGTACAAATAGCAACAACGGAGTTACAAAAGTAATACAAAGCCAAAATAATACTGCATCAAATATAGGTTCATCCGCTGGACAACCATCTTCAGGTTATCAAGATCTAAGATATGGGTTTGATGGCATGTGGCCATGTTAAATGCAGGCATCAGAATCGAACCTCAGTTTTGATGTTGTCAAAAGTTCAAGTTATGTCTTGCTGTGATCTAATAAGTTGACTGAGTGTGTAGGCTGTTTACTCAACTTGGAGAAAGTCTTAGCAGTTCGTGAAAGCCAAGCAGAAAATCTAAGTGGGTCAAGAGGATTCGACACTTGGCAGGGAAGCTCGATAGATTTGGAGGACCGAAGATCGAGGGAATGTCCTGGTGGGCCGATCCGATGTTAAGCGGCAAAGTCCAAATAAGTCTGGAGGACCAATGTTTGGCATGTAGGTTGAGGTAAACAACTGGAGAAGAGCGACAATGAGGATGTGTTCCAGAGAGGAATAAACCCTAGGTCACTAATCCAACTAAAAAATCCGGGAAGGTTTTCAAGTTGAGATCAATGCAGTCTTACTGTCTATTACTACTTATGCATCTTACTATATTACTGTGTTAACCTCTATTTTGCAGGAATATAGAATCTAACTTTGTTTTGCAGAGAATGACTTGATCGATCGACCGAACAAGGCTAACTCAAACCAGAGACGAAAGTAGTGCATAGTGCGATCAAAGCATGATCGATCGACTGAACTAGCGGATCGGTCGACCGAACCTTGATTATGTGGCACATATCTGACCTAGCCAAAGTAGAGAAGGAAACCTGGCTAATCAAGTGACCTAACCAGAGGATCGATCGATCGAAAGATCATCTCATTAAAGTAGCATTAAGTGTGAATCTCGACGAACAAGGAAATTCAGTGTTCGATCAATCGAACAAGGTGATCGGTCGATCGAACCATTAAATGTCATCAATGCTCGAAGATTGGATCTCAGTGAAGAAGGAAGAGAGCGGGTACGGTCGACCGAACCCAAGGATCGGTCAATTGAACTGTGTGGATTCTTATAAAAGTGATGCTCGAGGTCTGTGGCTGATTATCAGTTTTCAATTCACCTCTGTGCAAAGGCTCTTTTCGTGCTATTATTCTGCAATGCACCTTCAAGCAAGCTACTACTTTAACACAACACCGACAAACTTCATCAATATTCTTTGTTCGATATAATTATTATTTATTAGCTTGCATTGTACTTAAATTAAAATAAGATAGTAGATTGTTATTATCTTATCCTTTACATCTGTACGAATTGCTTCTCTTTGAAGGATTTCGGAAAGAAGAGTTTAGTGGATTGCCCAATGGTGTGATCAAGAATCGCGGGTCTTGGAGTAGGAGTCGACCTAGGCTCTGAACCAAGTAACCAAAACGTGTATTTTATTTTCTGCTGCACATCTCTAGTTTTTACTTTACGAAAAAAAAGAGTTTTTAACGTGTGATATTCACCCCCCCCCCCTCTATCGCTTTCTATTGATCCTTCAATTAGTATCAGAGCCTGGTACTATGAAAATACTTAATCATTTTTTGAGCAATTTTAAAATCTTTTTCTTTCTTCTTAAAAAGATTTCTTTTTTTTTTGTTTTTAATTATTTATCCTGCACTGCTAATCCCAAGACGAGAGTCTTGGAAATCTTCTTCTCCTTTTTTCTTTGATAGAAAAGATGTCAAACTCCTACCAAGAAGGGTACATCACCGTTCGCACTCCTTTGTTTAAGGAGAGAACTTCAGCTACTAGAAGAACAGAATGGAGTGCTACCTCAAGTCTGACATCGAGCTCTGGTTCATTATACTCAAAGGATACACTCCCCCGATGATAGATGGAAAGCCAATAGAACTAGAAAATTGGACCCCTCCAATGATCAAGAAGGTGCAACTAGACTACAAAGCAATCAACACCATTCAGTGTGGCCTAATAATGGAAGAACTGAATCAAGTCATTCCCTACAAAAATGCTAAAGAACTCTGAGACCATCTGATGAAGCTGCACGAAGGAACTGACGAATCTAAGGTAAACAAAAGAGATTTATTATTAAATAATTTTTTAATATTAAAATTCTTCTCGGAGAGACGACCATGTAACTACCCTCATGTGTAAAGCATATCAGTTCTCTCTATATATATGAGGTTTGTTACCTGCACATTCATTTATGGGCAACCTAGGGATACAGAGATGGATTTACATTAGGATCGGAGGGGGCCACGACCTCCCCAAAATTTTTTAATAATATTATTACTATATAGAAATTTTTTATGTTCTTAGTATATAAATTGTTTGGCCTCTTTAAATATAAATATATATAGTTGGTTGGTATGATGGTAAGTTTTAATTTTTTAACACACAACTCTAGTTTGAATTCTCTGGATGACTAAATTACAATTTTGTTTTCTCCTCTCTATTTTCCACATTTCAACTCAATATATACTATGTATCTTTAAAGGTTTAGGGAGGCCATTATTATACAATATGTTTAATAATTATTTTTATTACTTATTATGCGACCTCCCAAGCTTAAAATTTTGGATCCTCCTTTGTATGGATATCTAAGACTGTAAATGAGTCGAGCCAAGTTTTGGTATGTTCAATCTTGTTTGATAAGGTTATTGAGCTGAGCTGAGCCGAGCTTAAAATAAACCAAGCTTTTGAAATGATTATTCAAGCATGACTTAGTTTATTTTTTATAAGCTTGAGCTTGTTTGAATCTTGGCTTGAGCTTGGTTTATTTAGATGTTATCGAGCTCTCAATTTAAGCTTGACTTGAGCTTTGTTTGAACTTGGTTTGAGCTTGGTTCGAGCTTGATTCATTTAGATATTATCGAGCTCTCAATTCAAGTTTATTTGATTATTTGAAACTTTTAGTTATTTGATTGGTTGTTGAGCTTAATAATTTAAATTTATTTATTTATTTTATTTTATTTTATTATTTATTTAGCATATTAAAAATAATTTTATTATTGAATATGGTTTATGAACATTGTTTACGAACATTGTTTACAAATATTTTCACGAACGTTAACGAACTGAATACACGTGTTCAAGCTTGTTTGTTTAGTTTAACAAGCTGTTTAAGCTTGTTTGTTTAATAATCTTATGCATATTGAATGAATATAAACAACCTCTTGCCCAGATCCGTCCCTGGGCCAGGGCACCTACACAGGGCCTAAAAAAAACCTAGGGGCCCATTTTTATAAGTATATATATATATATATATATATAACTTATTTTTTATAAACGTTATATATATATCTCTTAACATTTTTTTCTCTTAACTTATTTTTTATGAAGGCTTTTCTTCATCTGAAGCCCTTGTCAAATCCCTCGTCGAAGCCTTGATGTGCGTAGATTATATACTCTTTTATGCATGTTTTTACGCACATTTACATACTTTGAGCATGCTTGATCTATGCATTTGTATACTTCCAGCTTTCCTTTCAGCATATTTACTCTTTTGGTTCGGAGATCTGCTTTTTGTGCATTTACTGTACGCAGGAGTCGATTTGGTGAAGAATTTACATCTTTGGGCAAGCCTTGGAGGAAACAAAGGGAGAAAGCACCAGGCCGTGTACCTCACACGGCCATGCACTGGGATGGAGCTCGGACCGTGTGGAGTTTCGGCACCAGCAGAAGAGGAAGATGACATGGCCGTGTGAACCTCACACGGGTTTGAAGCCAACCAGAGCAGAAGCCTTACATGGCCGTGTGGATCTACAGTAGTGTGAGTTTCGAGACCAAGCAGGTGTGGTGTGCACCACACGTGTAGCATTTCCGAGACCAAGCGGTGTTGTCGTGTGCACCACACTGTATCATTCGAGAGCGAAGGGTTCGGCGTGTGGAGTCACTGCAGTAGTGCAGAGGTAGAGAGGGGGACATGGCGTGTGAATCTCACACGGCCGTGCTGGTGCCCGAATCCCTCCTCTATTTAAACCCTCCTTCATGATTTGAAAGGGGATCTCTCCCCCTTTGGGAGAAAGCAAGATTTGGTGGTTTCCTCCCATTCTTGGGAGGATTTCTGGGCGATTCTAAGGGAGATCTCGACGATTTCGACTCCGGAGCGAGGATTGGATCCGAAGACAAGGCTTCTTCGTAGATAAGTTTTCTCTTTTCCCCTCTTCTTGTTTTCTTGGATTGGGGATTCAAGAAATGCTTGTAATCTCTATTCTTTCAGGTTTTCTTCCTCGATTCATGGAGTAGATCTTGTATTCTAGGATTAAGGGAGTATTTGTATGATGGATTGATGTAATCTCTTATGGATTTGCCATTTTCTTGTTTCAATGACATTATCTTGCCTGTATCAATTAGATCTTGAATGATTGATGGTGGTTTGTGCTTAATTCTCATTCTTGATTGATTGTTTGGATTTCTTATGGACTTGGTAAGGATAAACTCTCACTCGATCATCCGAGGGATCCACGTGACAGGTGCAAGCCCGTGTAAGGACGTTTGAGAGATAATCTTGAAGAGGAAATAGGGATATTCAAGAGAGTAGGATGGATTCTATGATTAGCTTCTTGTATCTTTATAGATTAATAAGGTGTGGGCTTCTATGTTGATATCCGAGGAAGGCATAGTAATAGGTGCGCTTCTGTGTAAGGACAACGTAGGTTCATATCTAGTTAATCCTATTTAGATACATTTCTCAGTCCTTAGCCGGTTGTCTATTGCAAGAGGGAACCAGCAACTTTCTACATGTTTGGCAATTGAGGAATAAGAATTGGTGAACCATTTACATTCAAGAAATCTTACAAAGAAACCGAAACTCCTAGAATCTCCCTTTATCATAATCCAAAACACTAAACTCTTGTTTGTTGATCTCTAATATTAGAAGCCTTCGTCGAACACTAGCGATTCTCCTCACTGAAGCGCCGATTCTCCTTGTCGCGCCCTCACAATTCTCCTCACCAAAGCCCTCCTTGTTGTGCCTTCCGTCTCTCATTGCTATAATTATGGGTCTAGCTTTTCAAAGGCACCAAAGCACTCTTCATAATGCCTTCCCTCCCTCATTGCGACAATGACGAGCCTCTCTAGCTCTCTCAAAGGCGTGCCTTGTTATTTCACGCTTCTGTAAATCTTAAAAGGTCATCATCCTTTTTTTCTATTTTGATCTCTTTTGTTTCGATCAAACTATACAACTTTTAATTAAAGATAGGGCTTGTGCAGTTGTCCTCCCATAGGGCTAATTTTAGCCATTAAACATAATAATGAGAACAATGGTATAGGATGTCAATACAAAAAATAAACAATACATTAATTTGGTGAATACAGTGTGCATAATTTTGCATCAAAGCAAGATTTCTATTGTAGGTGTGTAGTTCATTAGCAAACAAATGGATGTGTATAGGCTTATAACAACCCAGTTTGGTGAGGTTAGGGATTGAGTAGTAGGGCAAATGGGTCAAATAAGGAGTTATTCCTAGAAAGCTTCTAGACATTAGGGATAGGAACAAATTAAATCACATGTTGTAATCAAAGTCTTATAACTCTCAATTATAATATGTATCAAATGAATCAAGTATATACTCTCAATTATAAGATGATTTTTGGTGGAATGTTTCATTAGGAGTTATAATCCTTAGGAATGAATTGATGATTTTTGGTGAGAGTATATAACTTATTTTTTATAAACGTTATATATATATCTCTTAACATTTTTTTCTCTTAACTTATTTTTTATGAAGGCTTTTCTTCATCTGAAGCCCTTGTCAAATCCCTCGTCGAAGCCTTCGTCGAACACTAGCGATTCTCCTCACTGAAGCGCCGATTCTCCTTGTCGCGCCCTCACAATTCTCCTCACCAAAGCCCTCCTTGTTGTGCCTTCCGTCTCTCATTGCAATAATTATGGGTCTAGCTCTTCAAAGGCACCAAAGCACTCTTCACAATGCCTTCCCTCCCTCATTGCGACAATGATGAGCCTCTCTAGCTCTCTCAAAGGCGTGCCTTGTTATTTCACGCTTCTGTAAATCTTAAAAGGTCATCATCCTTTTTTTCTATTTTGATATCTTTTGTTTCGATCAAACTATACAACTTTTAATTAAAGATAGGGCTTGTGCAGTTGTCCTCCCATAGGGCCAATTTTAGCCATTAAACGTAATAATGAGAACAATGGTATAGGATGTCAATAAAAAAAATAAACAATATATTAATTTGGTGAATAGAGTGTGCATAATTTTGCATCAAAGCAAGATTTCTATTGCAGGTGTGTAGTTCATTAGCAAACAAATGGATGTGTATAGGCCTATACACATATCAAATTAATATGGGTCAAATAGGGAGTTATTCCTAGAAAGCTTCTAGACATTGGGATAGGAACTAATTAAATCACATGTTGTAATCAAAGTCTTATAACTCTCAATTATAATATATATCAAATGAATCAAGTATATACTCTCAATTATAAGATGATTTTTGGTGGAATGTTTCATTAGGAGTTATAATCCTTAGGAATGAATTGATGATTTTTGGTGAGAGTATATACTCTCAATCATTAGTGTTGGGGATCTTGTATGACCGATTAGAAGGGGGTTGGATAGACGGTGCCCCCAAATCGATTGCTCCCTATATATTCATTAGCACAGTGAAATACAAAGAATACAAATACGAATATGAAAGCTAAGCTAAAGACAAAAATAAGAAAGCAAACCACTACACATTGTTTAACGTGGTTTGGAGATTATGGCTCCTACTCCATGGTTGTTCGTAAGGTGGACGATCCCTATCTATCGGTGGATTAGCCCTTGATAAACTCTGGCTACTCAAGAAACTCCTTGTAGGTGGAGAAACTTCACCACAATACTCACTAAGACTTCTTCAATTACACAAGCACTTGAGAACTTAGTGAGAACTAATTAGGCTTTAACCAAGTCTAATTTCATCACCTTGGCCAGCCATCCCAAGCTCCATCTTATAGATCTTGGGAAGAAACAACAAGATTGTTTATTGATATCAGTCAACTAGTCCTTGCACCAGTTGACTGGTGCTTGGCCAATGACTCTCTCAATAGCTCTTTACCAGTCAACTGGTTCTTGCACCAGTTAACTGGTCCCTGCCGTTCGGGCACAGAAACTCTCTGTGCCCCCCCAATCAACTGATCCTAGTATCATTCGATTGGCACAACCCTAAACCTAGGGTTTCCCTTCTTGAGTACATTTCTCTCAAATTCGGACCCTCACGAGTCACTTGACTCTTCTTCACAGCTTTGACCTCTTTCCTTCAAGCCCACTTCCTTTGGCTCTTGTCCCTCGGATGCATTCAATCCCGTGGCTCATCCCTAATGCCATCCTTTATGTATACCTCAAAGTCACTTCCCTCGACCCTTGTCCTTGCTGCCTTGTCCATGGTCCCTTAGATGCTCCATCCTTCACTGGACCCGAAGCCATCAAGCTGAATCATATGTATATCCTGCAAACCTACACACTCACATACACATATCAAATACAAAGGTGAACCTAACTTAAACCCTTTGCCTAAACACCAAAACATATAGTTTCATGGACCATTGGGATTGCTCCAACAATCTCCCCCCTTTTTGATGTTTGACAATATGTTTAAGTTAGGGAAAACATAATTGCAAATAAACTTGCTAAAAACAAATGGACTTATGTTGCCAAGGCTACACACTTGGACTTATGCTGCTGAATGGACTTACATTGCCAAGACTACACACTTAGAATTATACCGCCGAATGGACTTATGTTGCCAAGGCTACACACTTGGACTTACACTACCGAATGAGCTTATGTTGCCAAGGCTATACAACTTGGACTTACACCAGTAAATGAACTTACATTGCCAAGGCTACACAACTTGGACTTACACCGCCAAATGAATATGCAACATGCGCATAGGAATCTATCCCAAGGCTCACCCTACACCTAAGCTCCCCATCAATCAAGGAATTTTACTATAGAGATATTAAATAACCTATCACAAGACTCTCCCTACACAAAGGCAGTTAAGGTTTTCCCAACTAAACCTTACTTCTCTCCCTTTGCCCAACATTAAAAAACTTCCAACAATATACAAAGATCATCAAACTAACCCTACACTCATGTATTTATCCCCCATGGATCTCATACACCTAAACGAGCTGTCTTGGTCAAAATCAGTGTTGAAAATCAGTTTCAGACTGGTATCAGTCGATTGCTTCCAACATCAGTCGACTGCCCTCTTTGATACAAACTCACAGAAGCATTCTGTGGTCGAAAAGCACTGTTACCAGTCGACTGGTAATTGCACCAGTTGACTGATACTCTTTTCCAGACCAATTCGACATTTTGAACCTGATTTCAAAAATACACCAATAATTCCACAGACATCCAAAAATCCTCAAATTTTATGGAGAGGTATGTTTTATCCGTGTCTACTTGGAAAAATACATTTAAAAATATACATATCTCGGATCCCAATATTGACACAAACCCCAAAACTGTTAGATCTTGGGCGACCGACTAGAGGGGGGGGGGTGAATAACCTGCACAATAAGAAAACAAAAAAAATCCTTTCTCGACTTACAACTTTACTAATATTAACACTTGTATAAAACAAATAAAAACTAAATAGAGAAAAGAACAGGCACAACTATTTACTTGGTTACAACCAGAGAAGTTGTTAATCCAAGGATGATGACAAGCTCAATATTGTCTCCTTCGGCGAAAAAGCCTCTTACAACAATCAAATCTCACAATCACGAAGCTAAATAGACAAGTAAATGATTACAAGTGTTGTTTATCTCTTTTTCAGTTGTGTTTTAGCTTCTGGGACTAGGGTTGTATTTATAGCCCTGGTCGGGGCGCTTGGAAGGGTTCCAGACGCCTGGAGGGGGATAAAACTTTATCCCTGTTGCAACGAATCGCATTTGACATGATCCAGATAAGATTCAAGGTTCGGGTACCTGGATTCAATCTAGTCGCTCGGACCCAAGTTAACAACTTGTTAACTTGTTTGGTTCGGGTTCTTACTCCGGCTCCGCTCGCTTAGGTCCAGATCTTCCGCTCTGGCTCCGGCTCCACTTGGGTGATCTCAACCTTCCGGAATAGGGCTCACCCGAACCCAACTTCCGGCCTTTGAGCAATCTTCTACTCTGGCTTCTCGTCGCTCAAAAATGTCGCGTGCCTCCTTCTCATCCACCCACGTACTCTTCCGCAGCACCTCATCCCTCGAACGCACCAAATCCGTTGGCTCTCTCCCATGCCATCCTTCTCGCTAGCTGCAGCTTTTGCTCGACTTCCTGTGCTCCTAAGCTCCTACACACTTAAACATAGGGTTAAACACCAACAAGACCTAACCTGACTTGGTTGATCACATCAAAACCATCTTAGGGTACCAACAATCTCCCTCTTTTTGATGTGATCAAACCCAAGTTAAGTTAGGGTAAACAAATAACAGTTATAATTTAAAAAAGATTTATAAGTACAAAAATTAAAATTTAAAATACTACCCTCCCCTAGACGTAATCTTTATTACTCCCCCTTTTGATCGCATTAAAAATGGGGTACCAAAATTTTTTTTCACTTAACAATGATAAAAAGTCTAAGGGTTACTTAAAAAATATGAAAGTTTAAGAAAAAAACTCTAAGTTTTAAAAGAAACTTTGAAATGTTTTGCAATTTTTTTTTAAAATATCAAAAAGTATGAAAGTAAAAATTTTGACTTAATATAAAATTTTCTAAGTGTTAAGAAAATTTCGAGATAGAAAAATTTCCCAAAACAACGATTTTCCAAAATTAACTCTATGACAAAAAAAACTTTAAATTTTTCTAAGTGATCAAATTATTAATTTCTAAAGTGATTTTTTGCCAAACATTTAAAGCATTAGTTAATTATAATTAAATGTTTAGCAGTTAGTTAATTAAATATTTATTTTAATAATTAGCTTTCAGGTTATGGTGAGGCACTAGGCCTTCTTGGATATCGGGACAACAACAACTTTCTTAGACAAAGCCTCTTAAAGAAAGTAAATATTCAATTTTCTCTCTGAAAGTCCTAAGTCTAATTTTAATTTATGCAAGATTTTGGAACCCAATATAGGTTCCTTCTAACTGGGTTAATTAGAAATTTCTTAGGAATACATTTTATTGATATTTTTCTGATTTGGCCCCTATGATATCTAAGATACCATCTTAGTTCATTATAATTTTGAGTTTGTTGAACATTTAAGCAGGTATGATGTTTCAATTTTTCTATTTCTTTATTCAATTTTTCATTTTCTAATTTCAACTTATCGAAATCTTTTAATCGATAAGAAATGGCTAAAGTCAATTTTAACATTTTATTTTATTTTTCTAACATACAACAATTCTTTGATAATAATTTAACAAACTTAAATAACTTGTCAGGGGGAAGAGATCGTACCTGACTCACCTTGTCTACCCGACAATCTAAAGCTCCCCCTGAAGTGTAGCTTTCTTCCGATGTCGCTCCCCCTTGATCGATGCTCTCAATGGTCATTTCGGACGAGCTTGCTTTGTCTTCATCTTCTTGGTGACTTGCTACTAGTGCAAGTCCAATGATTGCTTCGATCTTCGATTCAGATGACGTTTCGTCCCACATCACTTTTAGGTTCTTGTACTTATTCGTTTAGGCTGGGTTTTTGTTCTTGCTCTTGTCCTTGTTCTTCAATTTAGGACAGTTATCTTTTACGTTCCCTTCTTCATCGTAGTGGTAGCATCTTATCCTTCTTTTTCTTCTACCCTACACTTGATTAAGTTGCTTAGATTTAAATAATTTTTTAAATTTACTTACCATCAGTGTTGTTTCATCATTGATCCTGTCTGAGATCTGCGGAGATGAGCACTGGTTCTGATGGGTGACGATGACCTCCGATAGAGATGAACTCTGATGATTCGAAGAAGCTCTTCCATGCTCCTACGCACACTGAGATGAGCCAACAAAGCGTTATTGACCTAAGACCGGGGTGGGGATCCTTGACTAGGCCCTCCGACGCTTAAGTCAGTTTTTCTCCAATATGGAAGAAAAAGAAGAAGACGAAGAATCACTCAAGTGAAAAATAGAGTTCTGGTGCTAGAATTTATGTACCTTGCCAACGAAGAAGATCCCCCTTTTTATACCACCTCACGTGACCTCTGTAGTTGTGAGGTGGTGATGTGCGTAGATTATATACTCTTTTATGCATGTTTTTACGCACATTTACATACTTTGAGCATGCTTGATCTATGCATTTTTATACTTCCAGCTTTCCTTTTAGCATATTTACTCTTTTGGTTCGGAGATCTGCTTTTTGTGCATTTTCTGTACACAGGAGTCGATTTGGTGAAGAATCTACATCTTTGGGCATGCATTGGAGGAGACGAAGGGAGAAAGCACCGGGCCGTGTACCTCACACGGCCCTGCACTGGTATGGAGCTCGGGCCGTGTGGAGTTTGGCACCAACAGAAGAGAAAGATGACATGGCCGTGTGAACCTCGCACGGCCGTGTCAAGATTTGAAGCCAACCAGAGCAGAAGCCTTACATGGCCGTGTGGATCTACACGGCCGTGTGAGACTTCCAGAGACCAAGCAGGTTGTGGCCGTGTGCACCACACGGCCGTGTAGCATTTCCAGAGAGCAGAAGGGTTTTGGCCGTGTGGAGTCACACGGCCGTGCAGGTTTGGCAGAGAGGGAACTGGACATGGTAGTGTGAATCTCACACGGCCGTGTCACGAGGCCGTGTGGCGCCCGATTCCCTCCTCTATTTAAACCCTTCTTCATGAATTGAAAGGGGATCTCTCCCCCTTTGGGAGAAGGCAAGATTTGGTGGTTTCCTCCCATTCTTGGGAGGATTTCTGGGCGATTCAAGGGGAGTTCTTGGCGATTCCGGCTCCGGAGCGAGGATTGGATCCGAAGACAAGGCTTCTTCGTAGATAAGTTTTCTCTTTTCCCCTCTTCTTGTTTTCTTGGATTGGGGATTCAAGGAATGCTTGTAATCTCTATTCTTTCGGGTTTTCTTCCTCGATTCATGGAGTAGATCTTGTATTCTAGGATTAAGGGAGTATTTGTATGATGGATTGATGTAATCTCTTATGGATTTGCTATTTTCTTGTTTCAATGACATTATCTTGCTTGTATCAATTAGATCTTGAATGATTGATGTTGGTTTGTGCTTAATTCTCATTCTTGATTGATTGTTTGGATTTCTTAAGGAATTGGTAAGGATAAACTCTCACTCGATCATCCGAGGGATCCACGTGACAGGTGCAAGCCCGTGTAAGGACGTTTGAGAGATAATCTTGAAGAAGAAATAGGAATATTCAAGAGAGTAGGATGGATTCTATGATTAGCTTCTTGTATCTTTATAGATTAATAAGTTGTGGGCTTCTATGTTGATATCCGAGGAAGGCATAGTAATAGGTGCGCTTCTGTGTAAGGACAACGTAGGTTCATGTCTAATTAATCCTATTTAGATAAATTTCTCAGTCCTTAGCCGGTTGTCTATTGCAAGAGGGAACCGACAACTTTCTACATGTTTGGCAATTGAGGAATAAGAATTGGTGAACCATTTACATTCAAGAAATCTTACAAAGAAACCGAAACTCCTAGAATCTCCCTTTATCATAACCCAAAACACTAAACTCTTGTTTGTTGATCTCTAATATTAGATTTGTTTACCTTTACTTTGCTTTTGAAATGATTGGATAGTTGTTTAGCTAATTCGCATTGAGACATTTCTAGTGCTTATTCCAGTCCCTGTGGATACGATAATCTTTTATATTACTTGCGACATTTCCGTACACTTGCGGAGCGTAACAAGTTTTTGGCGCCGTTGCCGGGGACTGCTCTATAACATTAGGAATTATCAATTGAGTTAGACTAAACATAACATTTGTTTTCCTTTCATATTGCATAGTTGTAACTAATCATTAGATTTCTATTTTTTTCACTTTCTTGTATAACTTTCACTTCTTGTTAATTCTTTTTGTACAAACTCAATTCTGCATCTTTGATTCTTCTATTTTTCTTTTTGTGTCGAATTGCTATCTGCTATCTTGTTCTTGTGTATGCGAAGATCTAACTTTGCAGGGGAATTCTTTCCTTTTGACCCTGAGATTGATAGAACTTTCCACAAAAGAAGAATTCTGCAAAGGCAAATTGAAGAAGAGGAACATTTGAATATGGCAAATAGACCACTTAAGGATTATGCAGCACCCTATGTGAGAGGTTTTCGATCTAGTATTTCAAGACCTTCAGTGGAAGCTAATAACTTTGAGATCAAACCCGCAATCATATCTATGGTGCAGCAGAACCAATTTGGTGGAGGACCTCATGAGGACCCTAATCAACACTTAGAGGTCTTTTATGAAATATGTGGTACCATGAAAATGAATGGAGTTCCTTCAGATGCAGTTAGATTATTATTATTTGGGTTTTCTCTAAGAGATAGGGCAAAGCAATGGCTGAATTCTTTGGCCCCAAATAGCATCACCACTTGGGAGCAGTGTGAGCAACAGTTTCTTGATAAGTTCTATCCACCAAGCAAAACAGCTCATATGAGGAATTTAATTGCAAGCTTCAAGCAAACTGACTCAGAATCTCTTTTTGAAGCATGGGATAGATATAATAGTATGCTCAGACAATGCCCACATCATGGGTTGGAAAGATGGTTAGTGTTGCACACTTTTTACAATGGTATCAATTATCATACCAAAGTGTCCCTTGATTCAGCTGCTGGAGGGGCACTTATGAACAAAAGCTTAGATGAAGCCGAAGAAATCATTGAAAGTGTAGCACAAAATCATCATCAATGGGCAAATGAAAGAAGTGGTGGCTATTCCTCTGTAAACCCAACAATTAAAGCATCAGGGAAGTTTGATGTAGATGTAGTTACTCTTTTGTCTGCAAAATTGGACGCTCTTACAAAGAAATTTGAGAATATGGGGACTAGTGCTAATATGGTCAATGCTATTAGTACATCTTGTGAAGTATGTGGGAGTTCAGAGCATTCAAATGACTCATGTCCATTGGGAGCTATCACTGCACAAATCAATCAACTTGAACAATGTGATGCAATCATGAGTTGCAATCAAAGGCAGAACAACCCATACTCAAATACTTATAACCCTTGATGGAAGAGTCATCCAAATTTTTCTTACAGAAATAACCAAGATCAAGGACCATCTATGGGGGCAAGACCAAATTTTCAAGCTGGGCAACAAAATTTTCAACATCTATCTTCTCAAGGCTTACCAAAGTCAAATGTTGAAAAGATGCTTGAAGAAATTATCTCAACTCAGAATGAAATGAAGCAAGATATAGCAAAGCTCATTCAGAGAATGGATAATTCTGAAAAGCATCAAAAGATTCAGGATAGTCAAATTGCCCAACTAGCTTCCTCATCATCCAGAGAACCAGGACAACTTCCAGGAAAACCTGATGTGAATCCTATGGAGCATTGCAATAGGATTGAGCTTAGGAGCGGACGGACCTTGGGAGACTCCCAAGTGACTGCTTCAAAAGGGATACAAAAAGAAGAAAAGCTCCCTCCTCCTATACCGAATCAGATTCAAGCTAATGAGGAGAGTACCATTGAGGTTGAAGAGACTCTTCCACTGAACCATCAGAGCAAAGCTGACCCTTTTCCTCAGAGACTTACAATGCTCAAGAAGGATGAAGAATTTGGCAAGTTTCTAGAAAAGGTTAAGGAAATTTGTGTAGAGGTACCTCTTATTGATGCTATTCTACAAATGCCTAGATTTGCCAAATTTCTGAAGGATCTCATGTCAAATAAGAGAAGAAGAGGAGAGGTCGAGACCATTGCGCTTAGTGAGGAATGTAGTGCTATTTTTGAGAAGAACACTTCTCCAAAACTGAAGGACCCAGGGAGCTTTTATATTCCTTGCAACATAGGAAAAGAATTTTTTGAAAAAGCTTTTTGTGATTTGGGGGCGAGTGTTAGCCTCATTCCCTATTCAATTTGTAATAAATTAGGTCTCGAAAACATTAAACTTACTACTATGGCACTTCAACTTGCCGATCATTCCTGCAGGTATTATAGAGGATATGCCGGTAGAGGTGGATGGGAATGTTATTCCCACAGATTTTGTCGTGTTGGACATGGAAGAGGACCCTAGGATTCCTATCATATTAGGAAGACCTTTCCTTGCTACAGCTGGAGCTATAATTGATGTAAAAAATCATAAGCTTTCTTTGGTAATTGGTAAGGAAAAGCTGGAATATGATTTATCTAATATCTCTAACCATGTCTCGTCTCTTTTAAATGCTTGTAGCAGGACAAGCATTTATAAACTTGAGGAATGGAATTTCCATCCTCATGGAAGGCCACCAAATGAAGGAGACAATGTGGTGGAAGACGTTGGGAGAAGATCTCCCAACAGAAACGAAAAGTATATCTGTCCTTCAAGGGCGATGAAAAGGAGCGAATGATTAAGTTTGGTCGAGCTAAAGACCTTAAACAAGCGCTTCTTGGGAGGCAACCCAAGGGTTCTTTTAGTTAGTTTTGATTTGTATTGTAATTTCTTTTAGTTTGATGCATTCTTTTGATTTTGTTTTCAGGTTAGGTGCAAAACAGAGTCAGGCCGTGTGCTATACACGGCCAGGCAAAGGTTGCAGAGAAGGGAAGTGTTTGGGCCGTGTCATCCAGACACGGCCGTGTGGGATCTCCCGAGGAGAAAAAGGTATAGGCCGTGTCATAGACACGGCCGTGCAAAGAATCCCGAGAGGAAAGATGGAGAGGCCGTGTCCCAGACACGGCCGTGCGAGGAATCCAGAGAAGGAAGAGGGGGAGGCCGTGTGGATCTACACGGCCCGTGCAAAGAATCCCGAGAGGAAAGATGGGGAGGCCGTGTAGATCTACACGGCCCGTGTAGGAGAATTATTAAAGTCTACCTCCTACCTCACACGGCCAGATCTTGGCCGTGTTCCGCACACCCCCAACTCTCCAAAACATATCTTTCTCTCCCAATTTCTTAAAAACTCCTCTCTAATCTCTCAAGATCTTTTAGATCCGATTCTCCTCCTCTCTAAGACTTGGACTTTTGTTCTCTTAACCTAAGATCTTTTGTTCTTTGAAGTTTTGTTCTTTGAGTTCCACAACTCTAGATAATTCTTCCCCTATCTAAACTCATCAAGATGTCCAATATTTTGAAGAGATTTCGCAAAGGAGGTGGTGGATTTAGTGGGGACAAAGAGAAGGAGCCATCAAGAGACAAAGGAAAACAACCAGTGAAGGGCAAAGGCAAAAGGACTTCACGCAACGAAGGTAATGACAATGAATTCAATATTGTGTTCAGAAATGATGATCAAGTAACTAGATTTGCAATTCTTGTCAATAGAAAGATAGTGTGTACTAGATATATGGACCCAACTGTTCTTGATATGCTTGGAATTAGGGAAGATGTAGATTTGATGATTGGGTTTTTGGATTGGAGTGATATTATGTACACACATTTGCCTACATATCCTCGTCTTGTTTTGGAATTTTTAAGTTCATTGGATGTCCATTTTACTAATGAAGATGATTATTTTGGAAAAATCTCTTTTAGATTAATGAATCAAGAATTTCTATGGGCATTTAGTGACTTTAATTCTTGTTTTGGAATAACCACCGGTAGCCCTCGTAGGTTTGATCCAAGGTTTAATTGGAATCATTTTTGGAATGCAATAACTGAGTTAGATCAACCTTATGAGCCTTCAAGAGCTAAGGCCTCCCATATGCAAAACCTCATCTTTAGGTATCTACATAGAGTCATGAGTAAAACTATTTTTGGTAGGGGAGAGAGTGATGGGGTGGTTAAGAAGATAGAGCTTTATGCTTTATGGGCTATGCTTTATAAGGTTGAATTTGACTCTGGTTTTCATTTTGTTCAAACCTTATTGAGATCAGCTAGGGCATCATCGGGATCAATTGTTTTTGGTGGTTTGATTACCCGAATAGCTTGTAATTTAAATCTTGATGTTGATGGGTTGGAAATAATTCATGGTAATGACATGATTGATATTGATACATGTCTTGCTATGAAAATGATCGTTCGGGATGAGAATGGTTTCGCGTTTCCTAGGAGGAGTGGTTCTCCTTTACCACTTCCTTTTCTTGAACGAACTACTATTCGTAACCGGGCTAATTGGGTAATTTCTGAGTTAGATTTTGAGGATAACCCTTCTATACCTGGAGACACTGAGCCACATAATGAACCCTCGTCATCTGGACATATGCAGCCTTCTAGTTTTATGGAGCCTGCTAGGCATTCTTTTGCATATGGCACGGGATCTTCTAGGTTTGATTTTTCATATTTTCGTACGTCTCTAGAATCACTTCATGAGAAGCAAGATTCCCAACGAAAAATGTTGGAGGGGCGCTTCTCTTTATCTGATGATCAGTTTAGGGAGGTACAAAATCATTTTCAGTTTACGAGGAATTTTCAAGGTCAAGTGGCTGAGTTTGTGCAGGATTATGACACTGATCAGGCTAGGATAAGAGATTTTATGCAGAATATGATGCTTACTAGCCAACAAGTTGATGCTTTATATGAGTATCATAGATCCTTGGGTGAGATTCCAGGTTTTCCTAGTTTTCCTATTGGCCAACCACGTCGTAGACCTCCTTTCCCTCGTCCACCTCCACCTCCTCCACCATACTGATTTCATCGGGACGATGAAAAGTTTAAGTCTGGGGGGGTGTCATGTATTGTTTAGTTTGGTTTTCAGTTTTTAGTTTTTGATTAGTTTTTCATGTTGGTTCTTATTTTCTTTGCTTGTTGCTTTATTTTGCTTGTTTTTGAAATAATCATGGCAAAAAAAAAATTTTGAGAACATCAAATCTTCACTTATATGCTTTCTTGGATTCAAGTGAAATGTTAGCACGATTATTGTCTCGATTCATGATGTTCGCATGATGCTACTAGTAAACTTTGTGTAGTTCTTTTTTCTATCTTGGGAAGCATTAATAAGCTAAGAATCTTATGGTGATGAGTTTTAGTTTTGGTTCAACCTTAAGGATTTTATCTTCACTACACTTGTGCTTGATGCTTGAATAGTTGATGTCATTGAAATAGTCATGATTCATCTTGTTTGCTTAGTACTTGGTTTCCATGGTGATTTCTCAACTTTCATTTTGGTTACTGGATGAGGCTCAAATCATTAAAGCTCATTTAGAAAATTCAAAATATCCCAACATGTGTGCTAAAAGTACATTTGTGAATAAGTTTTGCACAATGCAAACACTTATAAAAAAAAAATAATAAAAAAATAATAAAAAAATAATAAGGGATATAAAAAACAGTTGTCATGAGTGGAATCTAGGAAGTCACCCCTTTGAGACCGAGTTCGGTTACTGGGGAAATGACTGTTTAGCTTCTCTTGAGATTGAGCACACCTTTGAGACCTTGGGTTAGTTGAGAAATATGAACCAAGTGAATCGTAAGTAAGTGCCTATCACTGGTTACTTGTCTTTCACTGGAAACATTAGGAATTCAAATTTGATGACGACTTGACTAGGACATGGATTGAAACTTGAAGGGTGTTGAGTTACTTTTACACTGCGCACAAGATTCTTATGCTTGAACCATACTTTACTTGTTTCCATGATCATGCTTGTTAATGAAACTTTTTGATAGAGTTAGGAAAGTGCACTGGGTTTTATGAATGTGTTGTAGGACATATGAATTTAGACTGCAGCATTTTGCTTGAGGACAAGCAAAGGTTTAAGTCTGGGGGTGTGATGTGCGTAGATTATATACTCTTTTATGCATGTTTTTATGCACATTTACATACTTTGAGCATGCTTGATCTATGCATTTTTATACTTCCAGCTTTCCTTTTAGCATATTTACTCTTTTGGTTCGGAGATCTGCTTTTTGTGCATTTTCTGTACACAGGAGTCGATTTGGTGAAGAATCTACATCTTTGGGCATGCATTGGAGGAGACGAAGGGAGAAAGCACCGGGCCGTGTACCTCACACGGCCCTGCACTGGTATGGAGCAAGGGCCGTGTGGAGTTTGGCACCAACAGAAGAGAAAGATGACATGGCCGTGTGAACCTCGCACGGCCGTGTCAAGATTTGAAGCCAACCAGCGAAGCCTTACATGGCGTGTGGATCTACAGGCGGTGAGACTTCGAGACCAAGCGAGCTATGGCCGTATGCACCATCTGGCCTGTAGCATTCGAGCGAAGGGTTCGGCCGTGTGGAGTCACACTGCCGTCGGCCAGAGGGGACATGGCCGTGTGAATCTCACACGGCCGTGTCACGGGGCCGTGTGGTGCCCGATTCCCTCCTCTATTTAAACCCTTCTTCATGAATTGAAAGGGGATCTCTCCCCCTTTGGGAGAAGGCAAGATTTGGTGGTTTCCTCCCATTCTTGGGAGGATTTCTGGGCGATTCAAGGGGAGTTCTTGGCGATTCTGGCTCTGGAGCGAGGATTGGATCCGAAGACAAGGCTTCTTCGTAGATAAGTTTTCTCTTTTCCCCTCTTCTTGTTTTCTTGGATTGGGGATTCAAGAAATGCTTGTAATCTCTATTCTTTCGGGTTTTCTTCCTCGATTCATGGAGTAGATCTTGTATTCTAGGATTAAGGGAGTATTTGTATGATGGATTGATGTAATCTCTTATGGATTTGCCATCTTCTTGTTTCAATGACATTATCTTGCTTGTATCAATTAGATCTTGAATGATTGATGGTGGTTTGTGCTTAATTCTCATTCTTGATTGATTGTTTGGATTTCTTATGGACTTGGTAAGGATAAACTCTCACTCGATCATCCGAGGGATCCACGTGACAGGTGCAAGCCCGTGTAAGGACGTTTGAGAGATAATCTTGAAGAGGAAATAGGAATATTCAAGAGAGTAGGATGGATTCTATGATTAGCTTCTTGTATCTTTATAGATTAATAAGTTGTGGGCTTCTATGTTGATATCCGAGGAAGGCATAGTAATAGGTGCGCTTCTGTGTAAGGACAACGTAGGTTCATGTCTAATTAATCCTATTTAGATACATTTCTCAGTCCTTAGCCGGTTGTCTATTGCAAGAGGGAACCGACAACTTTCTACATGTTTGGCAATTGAGGAATAAGAATTGGTGAACCATTTACATTCAAGAAATCTTACAAAGAAATCGAAACTCCTAGAATCTCCCTTTATCATAACCCAAAACACTAAACTCTTGTTTGTTGATATCTAATATTAGATTTGTTTACCTTTACTTTGCTTTTGAAACGATTGGATAGTTGTTTAGCTAATTCGCATTGAGACATTTCTAGTGCTTATTCCAGTCCCTGTGGATACGATAATCTTTTATATTACTTGCGACATTTCCGTACACTTGCGGAGCGTAACAGGTGGTCCCCGGTTCATTAGGGTTTGTTAGGAGATGACATCATATTCGATACTTAATGTAATAATCCTTTAAGGAATCCTTTTTATACCCCAAATGTACTTGTTTTATCATTTATGACTCGTATTAATAATGGGGGCACACCATCATACTTGAAGAAGCTTCTAGAAGATATTTCCCGCTAAATATTCTACCGAGCACGTCTCTGTCGGCTGTTTAAACTGGTCATATATACTGCTAAGAACACTTCTTCCTGAATATGTCTTGACCAACCGTTCATGTTGGTCGGCTATGTTGATGCAATCAACATAGATTTGATCGGTGCGATCATGGTTTTAATGTGTGTGTCAAAGAGCTTAAGTTAGACTTGTATATGTGTTTGATATGTGTGTTTGAGTCTTGTAGGACTTGGTGAAACACACATGAGAAGCTTGGTGCAGTTAAACTTGGGAAGCTCATCCTAGGGCTTGGATCCTTGAGTCGGTGAAGGATGATGTGGAAGACATCTGAGGGACCGTCGGACGAGGAGGAATGGAGTGTAGCCGAGGGAAGCGGACTTCAAGGCAACGTGAAGGATGGCACGGAGAGGAGCTGTGGGCTCGGGTGCATCTGAGTGATGAAGGCCAAGGAAGAGAGTTTTCAAGGGCGACTCTGGAGAGGATGAGTGTGAGTGTGTAATCAGGATAAGCCAACTCGTGCAGTCGACTGGTGCAGTTGACTAATGCAGTCAACTGGTGCAGTCGACTGGGAGTGAACAGAAGCATTCTGTTCGCTCGGCCAGTAGCTACCAGTCGACTGGTAAATGACTGTTGGCAAACTATTGGTGCTGCGAAGTAGCCGTTGGCTACCTCTAACGGTAGCACCAGTCGACTTATAGTTTAGTCAGTCGACTGGTGATGAAATGAGTTGATATGTTGATCAACTCTCTCCTCTTATTTAAGGGAAGCTTTGGGGCTTGAAGGAGGTTACTCATGCTTATTGAATAACTCCTAGTCTTTGCCCAAAGCTTCCAAGTCTACTCTCTTCCCCCCAAACCTAAACTTCATCATTGTAAAGAGGAAGAGATCCTTTGTAAGAGGTTTGCTCCACCGAGAAGGAGAAAGCTCTAGCCGGAGATTGCCGGGGATTGATCCACCGAAGGATCAAGGGTTCGTCCACTTCAAGGACACGTCGTGGAGTAGGAGTAAGCAATCTCTGAACCATATTACATCGAGCTTGTTAGTGATTTGGTATTCTTTCTTTATTATTTTCATTTGTTAGTTATATTTTCGCTTGCGCACTAACTTTGTAGGAGAAGCAATTGATTTGGAGGTGACCTAGCTATCCAACTCCCCTTCTAGCCAGCCACCGATCTCCCTACAATTCATATCAGAGTGAGGACAACCTTCAATGGACTAATCACCTAGAAGAGCACTTATCAAAATGGCCGGCTCAAGCATCCATCCACCCAAATTCGAAGGAGACTTCTCTTGGTGGAAGAAGAAGATGGAGGTATTATTTGAAATCGATTTCGATATAATGCTAATTATAGAAAATGGTTTTGAGATGCCTAGGGATGAAGACAATAAGTTAATTGAGAAAGTAAGGTGGAGCAAGAAGCAAAGGGAAAAGCATGTAGCAAACTCAAGAGCAATGCATCACCTCCTAAGTGTTCTTTCCCAAAAAGACATGACTAGGATTGGAAATTACACAAGCGCCAAAGTCTTGTGGGAAAAGCTAGTGGAGCTTCATGAAGGGACATCGGAAGTAAAATTATCAAGAAGAGACCTCCTTCGAACTCAACTCACCAATATCAAGCTTGAAAAAGGAGAAAAGTATCAATTTTACATTCTATAATTAAGGAAATTTTAAATGGACTAACAAGTGTAGGTGAAACACTTACAAACTGAGACATCATAATGAAAGCCATCAATGCTTTCCCAAGAACCGCAACATGGAGCTCAATTGTAGATTCATTCTACATTTCAAAGGATTTAGAGAAATCTTCTTTAGATGAATTCTTCTCAACAATGGAGCTCCACGAAACTAGAGTTGAAGAGCTAGATGGAGAAGCCCATAGATCAAGAGGAGTAGCCCTTGTGGCAAACAAGGGAAAGGATAAGAAAAAGAAGTCTTCATCCCCACCATCCTCTGACTCTGAAGAATCAAGCGCCTCAATGAATAGTGACCAAGAGGCGTATATGGTAAGAAAAATGAGAAGAGCATTTAAAATTTTTTCATCTAACAAATCCCATGCTAGGAAAAGTTCAAGAAGCAAAAGTAGGACAAGGAAGATCATTTGCTACAATTGCCAAAGAGAAGGATACATAAGAGATGATTGTCCTCTTTTGAAGAAGAAGGAAGGAAAGAAGAAGGAGGAGAAGAAGACAAAAGAAAAGGGGAAGGAGGCTCACAATCTAAAAGCAACATGGGATAATCCATCATCATCGGAGGAAGAAGAGCATCATGTGTCCCATTTTTCTCTAATAGGAATTGATGATGTAGCCTCCAACTCATCCAAACAAGAAGATGGAAGGAGCCCAAGTGAAGATGAAGAAGGGAGCTCAAGAGAAGGGGGAGGTCAAACATCGGATTCGGACTTCTCGGTAAGTGAGGTACATAATCTTCCTCCCCATGTTTTAATTAAAATTATTTCAAGTACAAATGATGATTTGTTTAAGGAAAAAAGAAAGAACAAATATTTGAAAAATGATATTTGTATGCTTAATGAAAAATTAGAATCCATGTGTTCTAAGGACAATGTTATGCATGCTTCTTCTACAAATTTAAATGATTCATGTTTAGAAGAAGAAAATAAGGCTTTAAGGGAAAAGGTAGAATACCTTACCAATGCCCTTAGAAAATTTGAAATTGGCTCTAAAACCCTAAATATGATTATTGGGAGCCAAAGGGCAAGTTTTAAGAAAAATGGGTTAGGATACAATGAACCCAACAATGAAAAGACCTACCATTGTCTACTTGCTAGGGGGCAATAAAAAAATAAGACCATAGATAGAAAATGGATCCCCAAGGAATATTTAGTTAACCCAATTAGAAAGAATTTCTATTGGGTACCAAAATCAATCCTCAAGTGTTAGAGGACTTTAGGTCAAGTCAACCATTGAAATAATAATTTTATTTTTTTTTATGGTTGATTTGAGACCTTAAGGGGGATCACTTAACCTTGATAAAAATTCATGATCAAGAGGGCTAAGCAGAAGTTACCTTTATCTCACAATAATTTGCATTATTTTCTAAACATAGATGTGAGATGATAGGATGATACAAATAATTAACTTATGCTTATGGCATTTTGATGAGTTATGAAATGTATCAATTTTTAATGATCATAGGCCAACTATGGGGAAAGTAAATGTTTAATTAATGGACATCTTGCCCATAGATCATAGTTGGATATTTTAAATGTTTTGAAAACAATTCTATTATTTATTTACTATGGTATAGTTATGTTGAAGTATATGATTGCAAAACTAAGGCTCAAATTGATAAAAACTTGAGAGTTTTCAAGGTTTTTAAGATTTGGTTAAAATTTTAAAAATATAATTATTTTTTTTATGAAAACATATTTTACCTAGTTAGAGGGGTTAAAATAAATATGTCTTCAAAATTTCATGATTTTCCAAATTTTCTAGAATTTTCTATGCATTTCTGAAGTTGGCTTCGAAAGGCTGAAATTCAGATTAATAATGTGCCAGTCGACTACAACAGATGGCAGTCAACGGGTACCTATTTTCCAGCACTTTCAAGAGTTGATGTTGGGTATTTGTAAGTCCTCATTAATACCATAGGGTGTGTACTTGTTTGGTACAATTTTTGATGGTGTCAAAGGGGGAGAAAAGGGAAGGTTTTAAGTTAGAAACCTAATTATGTGCAAACCTAGAAAATTAAGGTTGAGAGCATATGTTAAGGGGGAGCTTGGGTATTATGATTCATGTTTACATATTATTTGAAATTTTCATGTTGTTATTTATGCCTAACTTAAACATATTGCCACACATCAAAAAGAGGGAGATTGTCGATGCAATCGACCTAGGTTTGATCTGTACGATCATGGTTTTGATGTGTGTGTCAAAGAGCTTAAGTTAGACTTTCATATGTGTTTGATATGTGTGTTTGAGTCTTGCAGGACTTGGTGAAACACACATGAGAAGCTTGGTGCAACTAAACTTGGGAAGCTCATCCTAGGGCTCGGATCCTTGAGTCGGTGAAGGATGCTGTGGAAGACATCTGAGGGACCGTCGGACGAGGAGCAATGGAGTGGAGCCGAGGGAAGCAGACTTCAAGGCAACGTGAAGGATGGCACGGAGAGGAGCTACGTGCTCGGGTGCATCTGAGTGACGAAGGCTAAGGAAGAGAGTTTTCAAGGGCGACTCTGGAGAGGATGAGTGTGTAATTGGGATCAGTCAGCTGGTGCAGTTGACTGGTGCAGTCGATTGGGAGCGAACAAAAGCATTCTGTTCGCTCAGCTAGCATCTACCAGTCGATTGGTAGTTTTACTAGTCGACTGGTAAATTACCGTTGGCAAACCGTTGGTGCAGCTACCAGTCAACTGATAGTTTTACCAGTCAATTGGTAAATGATCGTTGGCAAACCGTTGGTGCTGCGAAGTAGCCATTCGCTACCTCCAATGGTAGCACCAGTCGACTGATGGTTTTGTTAGTCGATTGGTGACGAAATGAGTTGATATATTGATCAACTCTCTCCTCTTATTTAAGGAAAGTTTTGGGGTTTGAAGGATGTTACTCATGCTTATTGAATAACTCTTAGTCTTTACCCAAAGCTTCCAAGTCTACTCTCTTCCTCCCAAACCTAAACTTCATCATTGTAAAGAGGAAGAGATCCTTTGTGAGAGGTTTGCTCCACCGAGAAGGAGAAAGCTCTAGCTGGAGATTACCAGGGATTGATCCACTGAAGGATCAAGGGTTCGTCCACCTCAAGGACATGTTGTGGAGTAGGAGCAAGCAATCTCCGAACCACGTTACATCGAGCTTGTTAGCGATTTGGTATTCTTTTTTTATTGTTTTCATTAGCTAGTTGTATTTCCGCTTGCGCACTAACTTTGTAGGAGAAGCAATCGATTTGGGGGTGACCTAGCTATCCAACACCCTCTTCTAGTTGGACACTGATCTCCCTATAGCCTATACTGTTAGGAATGCTTCCTGTTAAATAGACCTCGGCCGGTCATTCAAGCCGGTGGCATATACTATTAAGAATGCTTCCTGTTAAATAGTTTTCGGTCGGTCGTTCAAGCCGGCCGCATAGGTTGTTAAGAATACTTCCTACTGAATATATCTCGGCCGGTCGTTCAAGACGGTCATATATGCTATTAAGAATACTTCTGGCTGAATATATCTCGGTCGGTCATTCAAGTCGGCCGTATAGGTTGTTAAGAATACTTCCTGCTGAATATATATCGGTCGATCAGTCAAGCCGGTCGTATATGCTGTCAAGAATATCTTTTGTGGATCCTTTTCTTTATGCTCGGGCGGGCTTTGCCCGGTTGAGCCTATATGAGCGTGGGGGCGCTCACTCGGCCTGTGGTTAGCCGATAAAATGATGAGAATATTATATAAGGCTAAATACCTTTGTTTGGGCCGATTTTACCCGGACGAGCATATATGAGCACGAGTGCGCTCGCTCGACCTGCAGTTGGCCGATAAGATGGTGGGAATATTATATAAGGCTAAATACCTTTATTCTCGGGCGGGCTTTATCCGACTGAGTGTATATGAGCACGAGGGTGCTCGCTCGGCCTGCTATCGGCCAGTACAAAGCTGAGAATATTATATAAGGCTAAATGCCTTTATGCTTGAGTGTGTTTTACCCGGATGAGTATATATGAGCGCGAGGGCGCTCCCTCGGCCAGCGGTCGGCCGGTAAGATGATGAGAATATTATATAAAGCTAAATGTCTTTATGCTTGGGCAGGTTTTACCCGGACGAGCATATACAAGCACGAGGGCGCTCACTCAGCCTACGGTCGGCCAGTAAGATGATGAGAATATTATATAAGACTAAATGCCTTTATACTCAGGTGAGTTTTACCCGGACGAGTATATACGAGTGCGAGGGCACTCGCTTGGCCTGCGGTTAGCTGGTAAAATGGTGGGAATATTATATAAGGTTAAATGTCTTTATGCTCGAGCGGCTTTTGCCCGCCCGAGCGTATATGAGCGCGAGGGTGCTCTATCGGCCTGCTATCGTCCGGTACTAAGCTGAGAATATTATATAAGGATAAATGCCTTTATGCTCGGCTGAGTTTTACCCGGATGAGCATATACGAGCACGAGAGTGCTCGCTCAGCCTTTGATCGGTCGGTAAGATGATGGAAATATTATATAAGGCTAAATGCCTTTATGCTTGGCAGGTTTTACCCGAATGAGTATATATGAGCGCGAGGGCGATCACTCGCCCTATGGTCGACCGGTAAGATGATGGGAATATTATATAAGGCTAAATGCCTTTATGCTCGGGCGGGTTTTACCCAAACGAGCATATATGAGCGCGAGGGTGCTCGTTTGGCGTACGGTCTACTGGTAAGATAGTGGGAATATTAAATAAGGCTTTTGCTAAATGCCTTTATGCTCGGGCGGGCTTTGCCCGACCGAGAGTATATAGACACAAAGGCAACCATCCGACCTTTGTTCGACCGATGATTATACCTCTCCTATATTTCTGGACATAAATTCCTCCTTCATTTGCTTGACCCATCTAGCATAACCCATGTCACTAGCCTCTCCTTCAAGTCTAGCCGAAGGAGGTATAGCTGACTGACTAGACCTAAGCTTATTTCTATCCTTCTGCGATTCTCTATAGTGATCTCATGACTCCTGCTACAATGATCCCGTGACACCTCCAACAAGTTAAATAGAGGTGTGATCCTACCCCTTACAACATCAACCTTTACTCTTTTTTTTCTACTCCCTTCTAAGGATTTTACTGGGAATTGTGGCTTTTGATCTTCCCCTCTGGGATCAATTGCTACATGAGAAGGAAAATCCCTTAGCTGAGGCCATGCAAGCTCTAGATCTACATCGTTCACACCAAAGAAAACAAGAAGTACGTTTATTAGTAGCTCAATCACAAGTCCAATCAGAAGTGGCTTTGAGGAACAGAGTCTATTCAAAGTTGAAGCAAAAAAACTAAGGAGTTGGAAGATTTAAAAGCCCAACACACTTTAGAGATAACCGTCTTGACTAGGAAAGTTCATGTAGATGGTTTACTGATATCAGGACAACAATAAGATTTAGATTAGCAAAGGACAAAGGTGGATCTTCTACAAGCTGAGTTAGATCAGATTAGGCTAGAGATGACCTTTCAGTCACATGTTTCAGAGGGTCAATCATGCAAGCACCAGAGGATCGAACGAACTTCTTCCTTCTGTCTAGGGTGTCATTCTACTACACGCCCTCACCTGATATGGGAAGAACAATTTGGTGGTTCCAAATAAAAGTTAAATTCTATTGGATGACAGATTTTCTTATTGGTAATAACACTAGGTAAATTTGCTTTCATCCCACAGAATGTGATAAGGAGTCAACTTGTTCATCCCCTTTCTTCCGAGATTTGTTCAGGCTGTGACTTTAGCATACATCCCTACTTGGGATGACTGGGTTAACCCAGTAGCTCTAGGAAAGTGAAGTTAATAGAAATTTGTTTATATGCTGTATTTGTTTATGGAGGATTTTCAAAAGTCTAAGAGTTATGACTATACTTCTAATGATAATGTGAGATTTTGTATCTATGTTTGATTATACTATTTATTCATTTCTTGAGATTGGTCGCGTGCGTATTAATCTGATGAGGAACCCTGTGTGTACGTCCAACCTAGTATGGGTTCGATCGGTCTTAAGGGTTTTCTCCTACATACTCATTCAGTCGAGATTTTAATAAATCAGGGCCTTTTTCTACTTTATAAATTCTGTTGGTATATTTTAAGATTCACGCGATTTTCTAAAGTAGTTTCACTAGTAATTGGTCCTTCAATGGAAAGAAAATGTTTGAAAATATGGTGGTTCAGTGTATGATTCGACTTGTTCTGTCTATCATAAATGCCCTTCTTGGGCGAGCGCCACGTATTCTTCTTTTTTCTTTTGTATAAGTAACTCCGGGTACACTTTTCGCTTGTGTAACATCGCACATTCTCCTTGATGAATCAACGACTCTTCTTTATCAGTCCACCTTATTTGTACAGTGATCCTTAGATCATCCTAAAACCCTAAATCTTTTTTAACCTTCTGCTGTTCATCTTCTTCCTATCACTCTCTGGCGATTCCCTTTCTCTCGATGTCCCTTAGTGACCCGCGCTTCCTCATCTCCCTTGTTTTCATCTCATGACTTTTTCTCTCTTAGGATTCAGTAAGTCATTTACTCTCTAAGTACTTTAATTTCTTAACATGGCTAAAGAATCTTGTTGGGGATCGGTCGGCCGGCTTGAAGGGGGGTTGGATAGACGGCACCCCCAAATAAGCGCTTCCTACGTATTTGTTAGCACAGCGGAATACAAACAATACAAATACAAATACGAAAGCTAAAGACTAAGAATGAGAAAGACAAGCAAACCAATTGACACGATCATTTAACGTGGTTCGGAGATTAGGGCTCCTACTCCACGGCTGTCCGTAAGGTGGACGATCCCGATCCTTCGGTGGATTACTCCCCGGCAAACTCCGGCTAGCTCACGTAGCTCCTTGTGGGTGGAGAAACCTCACCACAACCCTCACAAGAACTCTTTTGACGCTAGGGCACAAGTAGACTACTAATAGAGATTAACCACCTCTATTTCGTCAACTCAAACCAAGCTCCCAAGCTTTGGTTTTATAGGCCACGGGTTGGAAAACCCCGCCTACCAGTCGACTGCTAAAACATGCAGTCGACTGCCCTCTGTGGAAATTCGACCGTTACATCCCAACGGCTCGATTCCACACATTCTGTTCGCTGCCAGTCGACTGCCCCAGTCGACTGCACCAGTCGACTGCTAAAACATGCAGTCGAGTGCTACAGTACTGCTACAGTAGCGCTACAGTACTACTACAGTAAAACCCTAAAACTAGGATTTTACTCCGAGTACAATCTCTCGTGCACTCGTACCCTCACCCTTATGACTCACTTGATTCTTCCTTTGCGGCTTTGACCTTTGCCTTCAAGCCTACTTCCTTTGGCTCTCGTCCCTCGGATGCATTCAAGCCCGCGGCTCACCCCAATGCCATCCTTCGCGTATGCCTCGAAGTCGCTTCCCTCGGCCCTTGTCCTCGCTGCCTTGTCCACGGTCCCTCGGATGCTCCATCCTTCACCGGACCCGAAGCCATCAACCTGAGTCATATGTGTATCCTGCAAACCTGCACAACTCAAATACACATATCAAATACAAGGGTGAACCTAACTTAAACCCTTTGCCCAAACACCAAAACACATGGTCCCGCGGACCATTGGGATTGCTCCAACAATCTCCCCCTTTTTGGTGTTTGGCAATACGTTTAAGTTAGGGAAAACATATAGCAAATAAACATGCTAAAACAAATGGACTTACGTTGCCAAGGCTACACACTTGGACTTACACCGCCGAATGGACTTACGTTGCCAAGGCTACACACTTGGACTTACACTGCCGAATGGACTTACGATGCCAAGGCTACACACTTGGACTTACAACGCCGAATGGACTTACGATGCCAAGGCTACACACTTGGACTTACAACGCCAAATGGACTTACGATGCCAAGGCTACACACTTGGACTTACAACGCCAAATGGACTTACGTTGCCAAAGCTACACACTTGGCAACCGCCGAAACAATGCATAGGGCTTTTTAAGAACCTATCCCAAGGCTCCCCCTACACCTAAGCTTCCATTGAGCTAGGATTTTCCACATAAGGCTTTTGAAGGACCTATCCCAAGGCTCCCCCTTTACCTAAGCTCTTCATTGAGCTAGGATTTTTACAACGGGCTTTTTAAGAACCTATCCCAAGGCTCCCCCTTCACAAAGGTACTTTCAGGTTTTCCTAACTAAACCTTACTTCTCCCCCTTTGCCTAACATCCAAAAAGTTCTCCAACAATATCCCAATTATTGAAAACTTGTCATCAAATGACCCTAAACTCATGTATGTATCACCCATGGATCCCATACATCTATATGAGTGACCCGGTCAAAATCTAGTGTTGAAAACACTTTCAGATTGGTATCGATCGATTGCAGAAGTACCAGTCGACTGCCCCCATGAAAACGAGCTTACAGAGACATTCTGTGCTCAAATCCATTGTTACCAGTCGACTGCTACACTATTCATGAAAAATCAGCCTTTTCTGGCCAACTTCAGAAATGCGCCAGAAATTCCACAGACTTCCAAAAAATTTCAAATTTTGTGGAGAGGTCTATTTTATCAATGTATACTTGGGAAAAATATATATAAAAATATATTTATCACAAATCCGAATATTGACATAAAACTAAAAACTAGCTAAAAAGTTCAATTGAACCTTGACCTAAAGTCCTAGTTTTGGCTTCCTCTTGATGTATTTGCCCATATTAACCCACAATGCATCCCTAGCATTGGTTTATATGGCATTTATACATCCAAAACCAATTTTCATGCTATATGACTCCAATTGTCATATTTCTTGCATGAAACATAAACTAATTGTGCCAAAACCCTAGGTTTGAGACTCAAGTCCGTCTCCAAACCACTTGGCACATTCCATGGCTTGTCTAGACTCCCAAGTAAAACCCCCTTGAGATCCATTGGCCATGGGTCCCAAATTGACTCTTTGAGCTCCCCCTAGAGCTCTTAACCTTAGTCACCTCCCTAGGTGACTCATCCACAATGGCTAGGCCGCATCGGTCCACCCCCGGTGACACTTGGCCTACAAACCTAACTTTCTTAACCTTGGACACCTTGTCCTTGGTTAATTTCTCCTTACCTTTAAATGTCTTTCCCTTGCCATTTATTGACTTCTCCTTGCTATAGTCATATGCAACCCTAGCATAAGACTTTCCCTTAGCCTTGGAGGACTCTCCCTTGCCATGATCATTTGCCACCCTAGCATATGATCTCTCCTTGGCCATGGAGGGACTAGATCGGTATCCCAAACCCGATCTATCATTGTTGGGTTTTTGACTACCCAACACCATGTTTAATCCCTTAGATCCAATAGTGAATCTCTTAAGGAATTGTTCCAAACCATCAAGCTTTGCCTTCAAAGCTTGGTTCTCCCTTTCTAGGTTCCTAAACCTAGAGTCAACATGTCCACCTTGGACATTCCTAGACCTACCCTTTCTAGGCATATGTCTCCCCTTCTTGGGATTAATGCCTTGGGTCTCCATTACCTTCTTCTCCTTAGGTAATGAGAATTTAACGTGTCTAGGTCTATCATGTATAAGTCTCCTAGGGTTATGATCTACATGTACCCTATTTCTATCATGATATTTAAAACCAAAATTTTGCATGGGCATATAATGATTAACATTATTTTTCCTAGCATGCATGGAGGAGTTTAAATTTGACTTCAAATTTAAATTAGGGTTTACCTTACCCTTTACCTTTGGAGCTCCCCCTTGACATGAGCCTCCATTCTTCCTCCACTTCTTCTCCCACATCTTCAAATGCGCCAACTTCTTGAGATCTTTCTTCTTTGGGCATTTGGTGTGGTAGTGCCCTATTTCACCACAAGTGAAGCATCTAATGTGCTTCTTCTCCTTCTTCTTCTTGGCACCATCATTTCTACAACCCACATTAGTATTCAAATCAACTTGAATGGGTTTAGAATTTACCTCTTTCTTACCCATAGGACATCTACTCTTGTAGTGTCCCTTCTCATTGCACCCGAAGCAAGTGATATGGTCCTTTGACTTCACTTCGGTGGAGGTGCTTGCTAGGTTGACCACTTCCAAGACCTCTTCTTCATCCTCTTCACTTGTCTTGGATTCTTCTTCAACCTTTGAGGATGTAGATGATGACTCATCTTCCTTTTCCTCCTCGGATATTGAGCGTGACTCAACTTCCGTTTTCTCCACCTCCTCTTCTTGAGCTACTAAACCCAACTCCTTGGGCTCCACATCCGATTGGTCCTCCTTCTCCTCTTGGACCACTTCATCACTTTCTTCGGATTTTTCTTCTTCTTCTTGTGTAGACAAAAATTCCTCCCATGGAAATTTCTTCACTTTACTCCACAATTCATGGGCGTTCTCATATTTACCTACACCACTTATCACATTAGGAGGCAATAAACCAATTAAAATTGCTATTACCTTTGAGTTTGCCTCCGATCGTGAGGTTTGCTCCTCCGTCCAATGTCGTGTTCGGAGCTTCTTCCCTTTCTTGTCTTTAGGGACTTCAAACGGCTCTTTGACCACCAACATGGTGTCCCAATCCGTGTTGAAGAAGACCTCCATCTTCATCATCCAATACGTGATGTCCCATAAGCCTCTACCTTCAAGCTTTGGCGGTTCTATCAAGCCGGTCATCTTGTGCTTCCTTGGCGGTTAGTCCAACGGAGAGCGTCCTTGCTCTGATACCACTTGTTGGGGATCGGTCGGCCGGCTTGAAGGGGGGTTGGATAGACGGCACCCCCAAATAAGCGCTTCCTACGTATTTGTTAGCACAGCGGAATACAAACAATACAAATACAAACAAGCTAAAGACTAAGAATGAGAAAGACAAGCAAACCAATTGACACGATCATTTAACGTGGTTCGGAGATTAGGCTCCTACTCCACGGCTGTCCGTAAGGTGGACGATCCGATCCTTCGGTGGATTACTCCCGGCAAACTCCGGCTAGCTCACGTAGCTCCTTGTGGGTGGAGAAACCTCACCACAACCCTCACAAGAACTCTTTTGACGCTAGGGCACAAGTAGACTACTAATAGAGATTAACCACCTCTATTTCGTCAACTCAAACCAAGCTCCCAAGCTTTGGTTTTATAGGCCACGGTTGAAAAACCCCGCCTACCAGTCGACTGCTAAAACATGCAGTCGACGCCCTCTGTGGAAATTCGACGTTACATCCCAACGATCAGACACATTCTGTTCGATGCCAGTCGACTGCACCAGTCGACTGCTAAAACATGCAGTCGACTGCTACAGTACTGCTACAGTAGCGCTACAGTACTGCTACAGTAACACTACAGTACTGCTACAGTAAAACCCTAAAAACTAGGATTTTACTCCGAGTACAATCTCTCGTGCACTCGTACCCTCACCCTTATGACTCACTTGATTCTTCCTTTGCAGCTTTGACCTTTTGCCTTCAAGCCTACTTCCTTTGGCTCTCGTCCCTCGGATGCATTCAAGCCCGCGGCTCGTACCCAATGCCATCCTTCGCGTATGCCTCGAAGTCGCTTCCCTCGGCCCTTGTCCTCGCTGCCTTGTCCACGGTCCCTCGGATGCTCCATCCTTCACCGGACCCGAAGCCATCAACCTGAGTCATATGTGTATCCTGCAAACCTGCACAACTCAAATACACATATCAAATACAAGGGTGAACCTAACTTAAACCCTTTGCCCAAACACCAAAACACATGGTCCCGCGGACCATTGGGATTGCTCCAACAAATCTTTACTCCCTTGGTATGCTCAAATTTGTTCCTCCTTCACCTCCGTCGACCAAACTTCTATTCGCTTTCGGTTTGAAATCCCTGAGGGATACCACATTAGGGTTCTACCACCTGATGCTCACCCTTATCTTCCTCCTGATGATTGTATCACCTTTTACAAGGATAAGCTAATCGCATGCCTACGTTTTCCTGTTCCCAAGTTTTTGGTAGATATTAGCTAGTATTTTGGTATCTCTCTTCAGCAATTTGCTCTAAATGCTTTCATATACCTATGTGGATTATACATGATGTTTCACCTTTTCGATATACCTCCTACTTCTCAAAACATTTTTATGTTTTCTTATCCCAAGAAGTCAGAACCAGGGTGTTTCCTCTTTCAATCTCGCCTAAGAATGGTATTTTTTTTGAAGAAATGTCTTCTTCTATCAAGGGTTGGAAATCCTATTTTTTCTTTGTCTAGTTTCCTAGTCTTGTTGGATGGTCTACTAAGTGGCAATCTTCTCTTCTTCCCCTTCATGATGTAAGGGAGCTTCACCAACAACCTCTCTTCTCTGAATACTCTAAGAGATTATTAGGACATCATTTTTATATTCATCGGTAGATACGCGATGACCTATTATACCTTTTTGGTTTAAGCCTCGTTCAAAAGAGCCTACAGTACTCTTTTGGTAAGTTTCGAAGTTCTTAACAATCATTCCTTTACTAACGAAAATGCTCTCTTGTTTGTTGGAGTGGATACTCTATACAGAGCTTTGGTTGATAATGCAATCCATTTGGATGATGAGAAAGTGTCGACTAAAGAGCAAGAGCTTAGGGCAGAGCTTAATGTTGCTGCTTTAGCATCTGATACTCTTTTACCTGAGTCCTCTGACCCAACAACTCTGGCTCATATTTCTCTAGCTACTCTTGAGGAAGCATCCACCAACATACCTCTAGTAGATGCTCCTCAAGAGACACAGGAGCAAGAACCTGAGGTTGTTCCTACCAGGAAACGCCCAGGGTGTCACTTGACACTAGCACCTCGTCCCAAAAAATGGGCTACTACTACCCCCGAGGAAACGTCGACAGAGGATATCCCCCTTTCTTCTCCGGAGCCTACTCTCTCTTCTCTATATCTTGCTCTTACTTCCTCCACTTCTCAATCACTGGAAACCCCTTACCTTCCGAGCATCAACCCCGATCCTACTTTTGTGATGAATCTTCCTGAATTTACTTTCCCACCGCTTTCAGTAACTAAAGGTTCTACTATTCTTATTTTTCCCCGCCTTCTCTTCACAGTTCCTTATCGTCCTCTTCCACGTCTATCCCTACCTTCCCAATATTACTGGGGGGTTCTTTAACAACATCATGGCCAAAGGCTTGCAAGGAAATTGAGAAACTTACTCATATTGAATGGGCCGATCAAGCTTCTTTTGAGGAAACTAAGGTAACCTACTCTCTCCACATTTTCTTTCATTAATGCAATCTAATGACAACCTTTGAACAATGATGGATCACCAATATGAATATGCATCGACACATGTACGAACTAACCCAAGAAGTGGCCAATCTCAATTACAAACTCCTGAGACATCCTCCTCTCAAGCTTCTAAAGAATTATCTCGCCAGCTGCTAGAAACTCGCCAACTTCTCGAGGCCGAACTCTTAAATTCCATAAAATGGAAAGCCTCTTCAGAAGATCTTGAATCCCAACTTAAGGCAGAGACCCTTCTCCTCACTAAATTGGCATCCAAAGCGGATGCATATGCTACTGAAAATACTCAGTTGTTATCTGAACTACAAGTGTTGAAGGCAGACTTAGCAGCCAGGGATGCTACTCTGGAATCCAAGAATTCCAAGTTAACTTCCCTGAATTCGTCCTTGGCCTCAATTAAAGAAGAGTTGGCTTCCAATGAGCTTGAGTCAAAGGCTTCCCAAGATGCTTTAGTGGTTTATCAAGCAGGAGAAGTAGAGTAATTCGAGAAGAGGACGAGGGCTCTCCTGGAATCCTCTGAGTTTAATGCTCCTATTGCTACCTGCATCGCCAAGGCTTTTACTCATGGGGTTAAGGGAGGTATAAGGCAGCTGAAAAAGAAAGGATTGCTTGTTTCTGATCCTCTTGCTAACTTCTTGGACCGTCTCGAGCTGCTGGCCACCATACCCCCCCAATCTGTTTCCTAACTTGCTCACAGTCTATGTTTTTACTGTCAATCTTGCATGTTAATAATGGATTTCCCTTGTTGTTGCCTTTGTTTTCTCAAAAACATTTTGTTACCTTATTGCTTATCAATTTAACAGCTTTGCCCTATTTTTCGTAACTATACAAAATCACTCCTATGTTGAATTTCATCCAGGCTTAATGCTACCTCCATTTAATATTCGGTCAACTATGGGTAGCCATTCAAGTTTAATTATATGCTTCAACACTGTTCATCACCCGACCGATTCTTGATGATCAATCGGACTTATTCATATGTTTACATTAGAACTCAACACCCGACCAATCATTAATGAACAATTGGGTTTGTGTCATGGTTTCCTCTGAGTTTCATACTCGGTCAGACCTTTGATGATCGTCAGAGTTCCTTGTCTATTTTTATTTTTAATACTCGGTCGGTCTTTATTGACTGACCGAGTTTGTGTTTGAACTAACCTTAAATTTTGATTAACTATCATTACTTGCCAGAGAAAGGAATCTTTCTCAAGTTCTCTGAACTTTTTATGCTTACCCTTAGTAATTATTTTGACATCTTGGGAATACAACTTTTTATATTATTTGCCCTTCTATTTTCTTATTGGTAACACGTCTGCCTATGGCGTCTGGCGTGTACTTGTCTTACTACGTACGCCGTCTTACTATTCCATCCAACGGTTCTCCTTTAATCCCGCTTTTCTCCTACTCTTAATCCAATGTTTCTACTTGGACTACTCTTTTCGATGCCCTACCCTGACTTTTAAAGGGAAAATAGAAAAAAACCCTAATCGCTTCATCTTCCTCCTCGCGTTTGTGTTTTGCTTACTCTCTATTCTCCGTTACCTATTCTCATTTCTCTTACCTTTTTCTATTGACAATTTCAATGTCTTATGAATGATACTCCAAATGTGTTTCTAATTATTCTGAATCAGAAGCCTACGAGCTTTGGTGGAATTATGACTTCCCTACATATGCGGTCACTCCTAAAAGTAGGGATCGCCCCCATCTTCTCCTCTTGCAAGCGTGACGATCTTTTGGGAATAGGTCCTGTGTGGTTTTAGGTTTCCCATTCACCCTTTCTTTACTGATGTTAGTATATATTTTGTACTTCCCCTAAATCAACTCATTCCTCAGTCATTTTCGATCATGGTTGGTTTTGTTATCATTTCTCGTTTACTAGACTTTCCATTGTCGGCTCGACTCTTTCACCATTTCTTCATTCCCTGTCGAGTGGAAGAGGGTGTTTTTAAATTTCAATCTCTCCCTAAAACTCCTCTATTCTATAGAATTCCTCCTCAAGGGGAATGGAGGGGTAAATTTTTCTTTATGCATCTCCACCTTCATATCCCATAGGTTGGCGTTTAGAGCTTCCCCTATTCCTGCATTGGGCAATGTCTCGGAAGACCCTACTCTTCGTTCTGCGTTGGGGAAGTTGAAGAGTGCAAAGTTTAATTTTCCTACCTTAATCGCCGAAGGCTTATTATTTATTTTTGGTCTTAGCACAGCAGAAGTGGCCTTGGATGTTCCCTTTGGTAAGATTATCTTTTCTACTTATGTTCGGAACTTGTTTTTTGTGTTATAGTTAACGTAAATCCTTCTTTTCTCTCCAGCTGATACTATTCTTCCTGCCCTCATGTATAAGAATACTCGCTTGTCAAGGGCAGTTTTAACTTGAATGGGCGAGGAACTATTGAGAGATCGTCCTCCCCCTTCTACTCTTGGTTTACTATCCCCTTCCGAACAATTTCAGGAGTCCTCCCACTCCTTAGAGTCAGAGGGTGTTTTCGGAGTGAAACGTCGGCCACCTCGTACTTTAGATCCTTGTCCCATCTCGGATACGATAGCCACTTTTGAACAAATTCCTATTGTTCCTGCTGAAGTCTCATATTTTAAAGGTAAAGAACTTACTCCTACTACACATGCTTATTCTAATTTTGCATTACTTATGATGAGACCAGGACTCCTCATTCCTACCTCTCCTTTTATTCCCCCAAGTGTCCCTGTATCAGAGGAGGCGCCTATTGCTCCTGAGGTCACATTGCCCCTTCTCCCAGCTCTACCTTCCTCTTCCACTAGGCCCCGAGCTAAAAGAACTCCTTGTAGGAGATCCATTACTTCTGGACCTGCCATAGTACCCACTGAGCAAGATCCTCCGTTGGCTGGCCTACCATCTCCCAATCCTTCTTCCCCAACTTCTGAACATCTTCCTTCTTCTTCCTTACCATTTACAAATTCTCCTCGTCCTTCTATCTTATTCCAACAAGGCCATAGTCTACCATCTTTGCTTAGTCAAGTTCCCACCTCTATACCGTATGGATTGTTACAACTAAAAGGGGCATTGGCTGAGTCTTGGTTGCAGTCTCAGGCACATTTGAGAAGAAGCACCTACATTGAGCACATTGACAACCATATTCGTTAAGCCACTGCAGTAAATTTTTAAATTTAACTTCCTTATTTGATAATTGCAAAATGTAATCTTACTACCATTTCCCCTAGCTATATGCTTCGAGTCTACACTTGGGCAAGGTGGTTGTGAATCTAGAGAGGACCAATCAAGTCTCAAAGAACAAGGTGGAAGAATTACAAGATACATCCAACCTCCTCAATCATGAACTTCTCGAGCTATGGGATAGGGTGAAATCACAAGCTGAATCTACTGCCAATTTAGAGAAGACTCTACAAGACACCCGCAAGATGTTACAATCTAAAGAGGAGGAAAGAAGGAACTTGGAACTACATCTAGAGGGGCTTAATTCCACACTTAGTGTGGAAAGGGCTTTAAAAGATAAAGCCCCCTTAGAGGTCACTCACCAAACTTCTTTACTAAACCAGCCGAAACAGTCACATGGTTCAAGCTCTTATGATTTAGCTCCAGAGTTGGCTTCCAAGGACTTTGCCTTGCTCCAGCAACAAGAAACATTATGAGCACGAGATCTACAAATGAGCTCACTCCTAAAAGAACTAGAGGACATTAAGGTGGAGAAGACCACTCTACAAGAGGAAAGAAATAACCTGCAATCTAAGTTGCAAGCATTCAAGGCAGGTGAAGAAGAGCGATGGCACACCACACGCAAGGCTTATTTAAAGTCTCCTAAATTTGGTGAAGAGTATGCTAGACAAATTGTAGGAACTCTCAATCACTCAGTTAAAGGGGTGATACAATAGTTGAGGGAAGGGAATTATCTATTTGAAGTTCCTCCTCTCTTGTTCATATATCATTGGAGACTTAACCGAGAACTCCCCCAAGACCTTTTGAAAGAGTTCGAGTAAACTTGGGATTTTGTGTTGGCATTCAATAACAATTTATAGCTGATGCGTGTCATTTACTGTTTAGAAAATGTTATTGAGAGTTCATACTTACTTGTCCTTCCTTACATGATTTGTTTGTCTTCAGAACCACCCAAGCTTTTATATAAATGACCATGAGTTTATACTTGTCCTTCCTTGCATGATTTGTTAGTCTTCAGAACCACCCAAGATTTCATACTTACTTTTCCAAAATGTTGACCATGTGTAGCAAAATCGTTTGAGAAGATTATAACCAAAGGAAGTAGGTCCTCTAAATATGCGATGATGAATAAACTTATTTCCTGATGTTCTTCAGGTTCCTATGATAAATTAAGTATCCTACTTAGATATGTTGTACTTTTGGCCCACCGAAGGAACCGACTAGATTCACATACTTGAACAAGATTAATTACTACATATGTGCTCCTTTGGGGTTTCCTGATTGTATAGAAGACTGGTCGGATTTTCTTGAGCGAAATTAAATATATGCTATATAGATGTTCCTTCGGGCTTTCCCATCTGCATAGAAGACTGGTAGGGTATGTTCGTCTGAGCGAAATTAAATATATGTTGTATAGATGTTCCTTCGAGCTTTCTCGCCTACATAGAAGACGGGTCAGGTATGTTCGCCCGAGCGAAATTAAACATATGCAATATAGATATTCCTTTAGGATTTCCCGCCTGTATAGAAGACCGGTCAGGTATGTTCGCCCGAGCGAAATTAAATATATGTTGTCTAGATGTTCCTTCGGGCTTTACCACCTGCATAGAAGACCGGTCAGGTATGTTCGCCCGAGCGAAATTAAACATATACTATATAGATGTTCCTTCAGGCTTTCCCGCCTACATAGAAGACCGGTCGGGTATGTTCGCCCGAGCAAAATTAAATATATGTTGTATAGATGTTACTTCAGGCTTTCCCGCCTGCATAGAAGACCGGTCGGGTATGTTCGCCTGGGTGAAATTAAATATATGCTGCATAAACGTTCCTTCAGACTTTCCCGACTATATAGAAAACTGGTCGGATTTGCTTGCCGGAGCGAAATTGAATATGTTTAAACACTGTTAATGTTCACACTTATGGCTGATCTTAGAGGAGGTTTAAAGTCTCTGATTCCCCCCTAAAGAAGCTAGGTCGGTCACTCTTTAGGGTCCCTGATTGATTGTTATAGATGTTTAAAGTCTCCGGTTCCCCCTAAGGAAGCCAGGCTGGTCACTCCTTAGGGTCCCCGATCGACTATTATGGAGGTTTAAAGTCTCCGATTCCCCCTAAGAAAGCCAGACCGGTCACTCCTTAGGATCCTCAATCGATTGTAATAGAGGTTTAAAATCTCTAGTTCCCCCTAAGGAGCCAGGCCGGTCACTCCTTAGGGTCCCTGATCGATTGTTATGGAGGTTTAAAGTCTCCGGTTCCCCCTAAGGAAGTCAGGTCGGCCACTCCTTAGGGTCCCCGATCAACTGTTATGAAGGTTTAAAGAGAGATATGTATTTCTCCCAAATAATATTGCCTGCATTTCATTTATCATTCATATAAAAAATGCTTGAGCAAAATACATAGATGACTTAGAAGCATATCTGTTAAGTTCTATATAGTTGTAGGTGATTAGCACTCCAAGGCCGCTCAAGTTTTCTCCCTTCCGCATCTTGAAGGTAGTAAGTACCCGATACAAGTTTTTGTATGATTTTGTAAGGTCCTCCCCATTGCGGCTCTGACTTGTTAACATCTCCTACAGGTTTGATGCACTTCCATACCAAATCACCTACCTGAAAGAACCTTGGGATAACTTTTTTGTTGTAATTTTGCCTCATCTGTCGTCGGTAAGAGATAAGTCAGGTTACTACTTTATCCTGTGCTTCGCCTATTAAATCAAGCTCCATAAGGCGTTGGTTTGCACTATTGTCATCATAAAGCCTTCTCCTATCGGACTCCACTCCGACCTCAATTGGGATTACTGCTTCACCTCCATTAACCAAATGAAAAGGAGTGATTCCCGTAGTCTCTTGAGGAGTGGTACAATATGCCCATAATATATTGGGCAATTCATCTACCTAACTACCACCAACATGGTCTAATTTGGTTTTAAGTCCTCTGATAATTTCTTTGTTGGTTACTTCAGCTTGTCCATTACTCTGTGGATATGCCACAGAGGTAAAGCTTCTATAATGCCATAATCAGAGCATCATTTTTTGATTTTCCTTCCTTGAAATTGCCTCTCATTATTAGAAACTATTTTATGTGGAATACCAAATCAGCAAATGATATGTTGCCATAAAAATTTGATAACCGCATGTTCGGTAATTCTAGCCAATGGTTCTGCTTCCACCCATTTAAAGAAATAATCCACTACTACCAACAAGAACCTTCTTTGAGCAGGCGCAAGAGAGAAATGCCCTACTATATCCATGCCCCATTGATCAAAAGGACAAGATACTATAGAAGTCTTCAATAATTTAGTAGGATGATGAGGAATATTCTGATGTTTCTGACAAGACAAACAAGTTCGCACCAATTGAGCAGCGTCTGCTTGTAAAGTGGGCCAAAAATATCCAACGAATAATATCTTCCTAGCCAAAGACCTGCCTCCCATTTATCTGCCACAAGAACCTTGGTGCACTTCTTGTAGAATATATTGTATATCATCTGATCCTACACATTTAAGCAGAGGACTAGAGAAAGTCCTTTTATATAGGTGATCCCCAATCATAGTATATTGACTTGCCCTTTTCTTGAATACTCTAGCTTGCTCTACATCATCAGGTAGAATTCCTTGTCATAAAAATAGAATGATTGGTGTTCTCTAATCACCTTTAATTTCCAGATTAGCCTACTTCTCCACACAAAATACTAATAATGTCTGTTCTACTGACTTATCCAAATTCCAAGGAATAATGGAAAAAAAACTAATTTAGCTAATTCATCTGCTACTTGATTATCGGTTCGAGGGATATTCTTTATACTTACTTCTTGAAATTCAACTTTCAAATTATCAAAAGCCTTTGCATATAGCTTGAGTCTTTCATTACTGATTCCAAAGCTACCCATTAATTGTTGTGCGGCCAATTGGGAATTAGAATTAATTACCACTTTAGCAGCTCCCACATCTTAGCAGCTTGCAAACCTGCTATCAAGGCTTCATATTCTGCTTCATTGTTGGTAGCTCTATAATTTAGTCTGACAGATAACTGTATTCAATCCTCCCTAGGAGATATGAGAAGAACTCTAATCCCACTACCTTTACGAGTAGAAGATCTATCTAGATAGATAATCTAGGTTTCCTCCGTTTCAGGGCTTGGAATTTCTATTATGAAGTTAGCTAAAGCTTGGGCTTTGATGGCCGTGATGTACGTAGATTATATACTCTTTTATGCATGTTTTTACGCACATTTACATACTTTGAGCATGCTTGATCTATGCATTTTTATACTTCCAGCTTTCCTTTTAGCATATTTACTCTTTTGGTTCGGAGATCTGCTTTTTGTGCATTTTTTTGTACACAGGAGTCGATTTGGTGAAGAATCTACATCTTTGGGCAAGCCTTGGAGGAAACAAAGGGAGAAGTTACCAGGCCGTGTACCTCACACGGCCCTGCACTGGTATGGAGCTCGGGCCGTGTGGAGTTTGGCACCAACAGAAGAGGAAGATGACATGGCCGTGTGAACCTCACACGGCTGTGTCAAGATTTGAAGCCAACCAGAGCAGAAGCCTTACATGGTCGTGTGGATCTACACGGCCGTGTGAGGTTTCCAGAAACCAAGCAGGCTGTGGCCGTGTGCACCACACGGCCGTGTAGCATTTCCAGAGAGCAGAAGGGTCCTGGCCGTGTGAGTCACATGGCCGTGCAGCTTTGGCAGAGAAGGAACTGGACATGGCCGTGTGAACCTCACACGGCCGTGTCATGGGGTCGTGTGGTGCTTGATTCCCTCCTCTATTTAAACCCTCCTTCATGAATTGAAAGGGGATCTCTCCCCCTTTGAGAGAAGGCAAGATTTGGTGGTTTCCTCCCACTTTTGAGAGGATTTCTGGGCGATTCTAAGGGAGTTCTTGACGATTTCGACTCCGGAGCGAGGATTGGATCCGAAGACGAGGCTTCTCCGTAGATAAGTTTTCTCTTTCCCCCTTTTCTTGGTTTCTTGGATTGGGGATTTAAGAAATGCTTGTAATCTTCATTTCTTCGGATATTCTTCCTCGATTCATGGAGTAGATCTTGTATTCTAGGATTAAGGGAGTATTTGTATGATGGATTGATGTAATCTCTTGTGGATTTGCCATTTTCTTGTTTCAATAACATTGTCTTGCTTGTATCAATTAGATCTTGAGTGAGTAATGATGATTTGTGCTTAATTCTCATTCTTGATTGATTGTTTGGATTTCTTGTGGACTTTGTAAAGATAAACTCTCACTCGATCATCCGAGGGATCCACGTGACAGGTGCAAGCCCGTGTAAGGACGTTTGAGAGATAATCTTGAAGAGGAAATAGGAATATTCAAGAGAGTAGGATGGATTTTGTGATTAGTTTCTTGTATCTTGATAGATTAATAAGTTGTGGGCTTCTATGTTGATATCCGAGGAAGGCATAGTAATAGGTGCGCTTCTGTGTAAGGACAACGTAGGTTCACGTCTAATTGATCATGTTTAGATACATTTCTTAGTCCTTAGCCGGTTATCTATTGCAAGAGAGAACCGGCAACTTTCTACAAGAGTTTGGCAATTGAGGGATAAGAATTGGTGAACTATTTACATTCAAGAAATCTTACAAAGAAACCAAAACTCCTAGAATCTCCCTTATCATAACCCAAAACACTAAACTCTTGTTTGTTGATCTATAATATTAGATTTGTTTACCTTCACTTTGCATTTGAAACGATTGGATAGTTGTTTAGCTAATTCGCATTGAGACATTTCTAGTGCTTATTCCAGTCCCTGTGGATACGATAATCTTTTATATTACTTGCGACATTTCCGTACACTTGCGAAGAGCGAACAGGCCGCTCGAGGTTGATATTGTATATCATACTCACTGAGTTCAGTCGTCCATTTAATTAGTCTCCCAGATGCTTCTGAGTTGATGAGCACTCGACCGAGAGTGCTATTAGTTAACAATATAAATAGATGTGACAGAAAATAAGGGCATAACCTTCGAGCTGCTAGAACCAATCCATAAGATAATTTTTCGAGTGTTGTATATCGACACTCTGCTCCTTTTAACAAGTGGCTCAAGAAATACACGGGTAATTGTTCTCTTTCTTCCTGCCTCACTAATACAAAACCAATAGCATGATCATTAGCAGATAAATACACCCACAAAGTTTTTCCTGCTACTGGTTTAGCTAATATAGGAAGAGTAGACAAATATTCTTTTAATTCTTCAAACGTCATGCTACAATCCTCATCCCATTGGAACTTGGTCGCTCGTCGGAGTACCTTGAAGAAAGGGAGACTTCAATCAGTCGATCGAGAGATGAAGCGGGGCAGGTCAGTAATTCTCCCTGTCAATCTCTGAGTCTCCTTCAAGTTCTTTGGGGGAGCCATGTATTGCAATGCCTTCACCTTGCTAGTATTGGCTTCTATGCCTAGTTCAATCACCATGTATCCAAGGAACTTTTCACTCCTGGCTCCAAATAAACACTTGCCAGGATTGAGTTTGAGCCCATACATTCTCAAAGTCCTACAAGTTTCTTCAATATCAGCATATAAACTAGATGCCCTTATAGTTTTTATAAGGATATCATCCACATAAACTTCCATATTTCTATCGATCTATTTCTGGAAAACCTTGTTCATAAGTCACTGATAAGTAGCCCCTGTATTCTTAAGACCAAAAGACATAACATTATAGCAATAAGTACCTTCAATAGTTATAAAGCTAACCTTTTCTTGATCGTCCTTAGAAAGTGGAATTTGGTGATACCCTTGATAAGCATCCAACATACTAATAAATTCACAGTCGGCTGTTGAATCCACCACTTGATCTATACACGGTAGAGGGTAATAGTCCTTTGGATAAGCTTTGTGGAGATCTATGAAGTCAATACATACTCACCATTTGTTACCCGGCTTAGAAACCAGAACCACATTTGCCAGCCAACTTGGGAATTGTACCTCCCGAATATATCCCGCTTCCAGTAGCTTATCTACTTCTTCTTTGATAATCTTATTTTGATCAACCCCGAAAATCCCTCTTCTTTTGTTTGACCGGTCGGGCGTAATAAACGTGCAGAGTGTGTTCCATAACTGTTGGTACGATGCCTTTCACCTCCTTAGGCATCCAAGCGAACACATCACTACTTTTTGTCAGACATTTTATCAGATCCTCTCTGAGATCAGGATCCAAGTCGGAAGTGATATGCGTGGTAGCTTTCGGTCGGTCAGGCTATATTTGCACCTCCTTTTCTTCATATATTAGAGTGGGTGGTTTTTCATGAATGACATTGATATCCATCCTTTCAGCTTTTCTGGCAGCATTAGCTTCCGCCCTGACAATCTCCACATAACACTTTTGTGCTATTATTTGATCTCCTTTAACCTCCCCTACTTGATCGTCCACGGGAAATTTTATTTTTTGACATAAAGTATAAACGACCGCCCTGAATTCATTCAGGGTCGGTCGACTCAGGATAACGTTGTATGTCGAGGGGGCATCCACCACTATGAAAACCAATCTGCGAGTTCGCAAAAGAGGTTCCTCCCCCAAAGATATGGCCAGCTTTATCTGATCCAATGGTTGCACCTCATTGCCTATGAATCCATATAATGGGGTGACCATAGGTTGAAGCTCGCTCGGGTCAATCTGCAATTGGTCAAAAGCTTGTTTAAAAATGATGTTGATAGAGCTACCAGTGTCAATAAAAGTATGTGAGGTATTATAATTGACTATAACAACCTTGATTATCAATGCATCATCATAGGGTACTTTTACCCCTGGCAAGTTTTTGGGTCCAAAACTGATCTCTGGTCTGGCTGCCTTCTTAGCACTACACTCGACGACATGAATTGTTAATCATCGAGCGTGCAATTTCCTCGCCCGGTTGGAATCACCATTAGTGGGCCCTCTTGCTATCATGTTAATGTTACCTCGAGCAGCATTACTACGATTTTATTCCTGTCTAGATGATGATGGCTCTAATTGTGCCTGGCCGGGTGCTTAAGTTGATACCACAAGTAGTGGTAATATTCCTGCTTGTGACCCACTCGACAGATATTCAATCTTGAGCGGACTATTTTGTCGACGATATTGCCTACGATTTTGAGTTGGAGAACGCTGACGATATCTATTATTGTCTGTTTATTGGTTCTTCAAAGTGAAACATTCCTCAGTATTATGAGTATTGGTCAAATGATAGGTGCACTACCTTTGGGGAAATTGTTGAGGAGCTCTCACATGTTGCGCTAGTTGAGGTCGCAGCTCGGGATGACGATGGGGCAAATTTGCCCAAGGTCCTTTAGGAGACTGAGCAAGTCCCCCCGGGTGGGCTACCACCAAAACCGGTGCAGGGGCATTAACTTCTTTCCTACGTGCAGCTTGAGCTTCTTCCACATTGATAAATTCAGAGGCCCGTTCAATTAATATATCGAAATTGGTAGGAGGATTTCTAATCAAATCCTTGAAGAAATCATTATCATTAAGCCCTTGAGAGAAAGAGCTTACCAAGATCTCTGTAGTGGCTGATGGAACATAAATGACCACTTGATTAAATCTCTTAATATAAGCTCTGATAGATTCTTTAGGCCCTTACTTAATAGAAAAAAGACTCCATAGTGTTTTATGGTACCTTCGATTGCTAGAAAAATGATATAAAAATACCTTATGGAAATACTTGAAGCGACGAATAGAGTTCTTCAGCAGTCGCTTAAATCATCTCTGGGTCGCTCCTCCAAAAGTGGTAAGAAATATATGACATTTAACTCCATCCGTGAACTGTTGGAGAAGCGCTGCATGTTCAAACTTAAGGAAATGGTCTTCAGGATCAGTTGTTCCTGAATATTCTCCAACATTCAAGTTCTGATTATGCTTTGGTAACAGATCATCTAACACCCGTTGAGAGAGACAACAAAGTGTTAGTGACCTAACACCGGGGTGGAGATCCTTAGCTAGGCCCTCCGACGCTCAAGTCAGTTTTTCTCCAAGATGGAAGAAGAAGAAGAAGAATCACTCAAGTGAAAAACAGAGATCTGATGCTAGAATTTGCATACCTTGCCAATGGAGAAGATCCCCCTTTTTATACCACCTCATGTGACCTCCGTAGTCGTGAGGTGGTCCCTAGTTCATTAGGGTTTGTTAGGAGATGACATCATGTTCGATACTTCATGCAATAATCCTTTAAGGAATCTTTTTTTTCCCCAGATGTGCCTGTTTAGTCATTTATGACTTGTATTAATAATGGGGGCACACCATCATACTTTAAGAAGCTTCTAGAAGATATTTCCCGCCAAATATTCTGCCGAGCACGTCTCGGCCACTGTTTAAACTGGTCATATATACTACTAAGAATACTTTCTGCTGAATATATCTTGACCGGTCGTTCAAGCTGATCGCCTATACTATTAGGAATGCTTCCTGTTAAATAGACCTCAGCCGGTCATTCAAGTCGATCGCATATACTGTTAAGAATGCTTCCTGTTAAATAGTTTTCGGTCGGTCGTTTAAGCCGGTTGCATAGGTTGTTAAGAATACTTCCTGCTGAATATATCTCGGTCGATCATTCAAGTCGATCGTATATGCTGCTAAGAATACTTCCTGCTGAATATATTTCAGCCGGTCATTCAAGCCAGCCGCATAGGTTATTAGGAATACTTCCTATTGAATATATCTCGGTCGGTCGTTCAAGCCAGTCATATATGCTGTTAAGAATATCTTCTATGGATCCTTTTCTTTATGGTCGGGCGGGCTTTGCCCGGTTGAGCCTATATGAGCGTGGGGGCGCTCACTCGACCTGCGCTCGACCGGTAAAATGATGGGAATATTATATAAGACTAAATGCCTTTATGTTCGAGCAGGTTTTACTCGGATGAGCATATACGAGCGCGAGGGAGCTCGCTCGGCCTGCAGTCGGTCGGTAAGATGGTGAGAATATTATATAAGTCTAAATGTCTTTATGCTCGGGCGGGCTTTGCTCGATCGAGCGTATATGAGCGCGAGGGCGCTCACTCGGCCTGCTGTCGGCCGATACTAAGCTGAGAATATTATATAAGGCTAAATGCCTTTATGCTCAGGTGGGTTTTACCAAGATGAGCATATATGAGCGCGAGGGCACTCGCTCGGCCTGCAGTCGACCGATAAGATGATGGGAATATTATATAAGGCTAAATGTCTTTATGCTTGGGCAGGTTTTACCCGAACGAGCATATACGAGTGCGAGGGTCCTCACTCGGCCTGCGATCGACTGGTAAGATGATGGAAATATTATATAAGGCTAAATACCTTTATGCTCAGGCGGGTTTTACTCGGACGAGTATATACGAGCGCGAGGGCGTTTGCTTGGCCTGCGATCGACCGGTAAGATGGTGGGAATATTATATAAGGATAAATATCTTTATACTTGGGTGAGCTTTGCTTGGTCGAGCGTATATGAGCGCGAGGGCACTCGCTCGGCCTGTTGTCGGCCTATACTTAGCTGAGAATATTATATAAGGCTAAATACTTTTATACTCGAGCGGGTTTTACCTAGATGAGCATATACGAGCGTGAGGGCGCTCGCTCGGTTTGTGGTCGGCTGGTAAGATGATAGGAATATTATATAAGGGTAAATACCTTTATTCTTGGGAAGGTTTTACTCGAACGAGCATATAAGAGCGTGAGGGCACTCACTCGGCCTGCGATCGGCCGATAAGATGATAAGAATATTATATAAGGCTAAATGCCTTTATGCTCGAGCGGGTTTTACCTGGACGAGCATATACAAGCACGAGGGTGCTCGTTTGGCCTGTGCTTGGCCGGTAAGATGGTGGGAATATTATATAAGGCTAAATGTCTTTATGCTCGGGCGGGCTTTGCCCGACCGAGAGTATATAGACACAAAGGCAACCATCCGGCCTTTGTTCGACCGACAATTATACCTCTCCCATATTTTTGGACTTAAATTCCTCCTTCGTTTGCTTGACCCATCTAGCATAACCCGTATCAGTCGTCATCGAGAGAAGATTCTGAATTTTGCTCGTTCATCTTTGCCTTAAAGGTAATGTTGTGCTTTGGCTCCTTCTTCAAATCTACACATCTTGTTTCTTGGACTTCAAAAGTTGAAAATAATTCTTCTAAAGTACTAGTTTCTAGATCCTTAGATATATAATAGACATCTACTAATGATGCCCATTCAGTATTTCTAGGGAATGCATTAAGTGTGTACCTTAGTGAATCTTGGTTGCTTACCTTTTTACCGAGATTCGTGAGTCCGGTGATGAGCTCCTTGATCCTTGAGTGAAGGTGTGCAACTATTTCACCTTCTTCTAGTTTGATATTGCTGATCTAGTTTCTGAATAGATCCCGTCTCGTGAGTTTAACCTTCGAGGTTCCTTCGTGTAGTTTCAGAAATTTCTCCCAAAGCTCCTTGGCAAACTTGTAGGCTTCGATCCGATTGACTTCTTGTGACGGTAAGACACTTAGCAGATGGAACTCTACTTTGTCATTTACCACGAAGTCATCTTGCTCCTTCTTAGTCCATTGATGTTTTTCTTTGCCTTCGGGTGCTACAAAATCAAATTCCATTATCAAGAGTAAATCAAAATCTGTCTTAAAAAAAATACCTTCATCCTTTTCTTCCAGCTCATGAATTCCCCTTCAAATTTCGGTGGGTAGAAGCTTGGTTCAGCCATCTCATGTGCTTCATTCAGTGGTTAGTCCTCCTGAAGCGACCTCGCTCTGATACCACTTGTTGGATCCCGAGCGACGTGCTAGAGGGGGGTGAATAGCTTGCACAATAAGAAAATAAAAAATCCTTTCTTTACTTATAGCTTTACTAAAATTAACACTTGTATAAAACAAATAAAAACTAAATAGAGAAAAGAAGAGGCACAACTATTTACTTAGTTACAACTGGGGAGGTTGTTAATCCAAGGATGATGAAAAGCTCAATATTGTCTCCTTCGGGTGGAGAAGCTTCTTATAACAATCAAAGCTCATAATCACGAAGCTAAATAGACAAGTAAATTATTACAAGTATTGTTTCTCTCTTTTTTCAATTGTGTTTTAGCTTATGGGACCAAGACTGTATTTATAGTCCTAGTCGGGGTGCCTGTAAGGTTCCAGGTGCTTGGAGGGGGATAAAACTTTATCCTCTCCACAACGAATCGTGTTTGACATGATCCAGAAAAGATTCAAAGTCTGGGTGCCCGGACCAAGTCCACGTGCCCGACCCAAGTTAACAACTTGTTAACTTATTTGGTCTGGGTTCTTGCTCCGACTCTGCTAACTTAGGTCCGAATCTTCCGCTCTGACTCCGTCTCTAATTGGGTGATCTTGGCCTTCCGGAATAGGGCTCACTCGAGCCTAACTTCCGGCCTTCGAGCAAGCTTCCACTCCGGCTTCTCGTCCCTTGGAAACGCTGCGACCCTCATTCTCATTCGCCCGCGTACTCTTCTACAGCACCTCATCCCTCGAATGCACCGAGCCCGTCAACTCTCTCCCGTGTCATCCTTCTTGCTAGCTGCATCTTTTGCTCGACTTCCTATGCTCCAAAGCTCCTGCACACTTAGACATAGTGTTAAACACCAATAAGACCAAACCTGACTTGGTTGATAACATCAAAACAACCTTGGGGTACCAACAAAAAACTATCTAAATGGTTCAATTAAACCTTAACCTAAAGTCTTAGTTTTGGCTTCCTCATGATGTATTTGCTTATACTAACTCATAATGCACCCCTAGCATTGATTTTGTTACGATTGTTGGATGGCTAGAAGGGGGGTTGAATAGCCTGCACAAAATCAAAAACAAACGAACCCTTCTCAGACTTAAAAGAACACTTGCATAAAATAATTAAATAAACTGAAAAAGCAGAGGCTCAGAGGATTTACTTGGTTACAACCAGGGAGGTTGTTAATCCAAGGAATAAAGTAGCACTAAATTCTCCTTCAGGCGGAGAAGCCTCTTTATAGTAGTGTAAGCACAGAAAATGAGAAGCTAAACTAGAAAGGAAAGCACACAAGTGTTGTTTCAGTAATTGCTTGTTGTTCTCTAGCTTCTGAACCAAGGATGTATTTATAGCCTTAGTCGGGGTGCTTGGAAGAATTCTAGGTGCCTGGAGTGGGATGGAATTCTATCCCTGACACAACGGTCAACATCCATGTCTAAGTGGATAAAAATGGGGTTCCGGGTGCCTGGACCCATTCCGAGCACCCGGACTCCGGGCGCCTGGAATGTGTCCGGGCGCACATACCCTAAAAGTCAATAGGGTTGACTTTTTCAGTCCAGACTCTCTGCTCCAGTGTTGCTCACCTCAGTCTGGGTCTTTCACTCTGGCTCCACTCACTTAGGTGATTCCGCCCATCCGGAATAGGGCTCACCCGAACCCAACTTCAGACCTTCTCGAGCAACCTTCCACTCTTGCTTCTCGTCCCTCGAAAATGCCGCACACCTCCTTCTCATCTGTCCTCATACTCTTCCGCAGCACCTCGTCCCTCAGATGCACCGAGCCTGTCGGCTCTCTCCTGTGCCATCCTTCTCGCTAGCTGCGTCTTTTGATTGACTTCCTGTGCTCCTAAGCTCCTGCACACTTAGACACAAGGTTAAACACAATAGGACCTAATTTAACATGTTTTATCACATCAAAAATACCTTGGGGTATTTATAATCTCTCCCTTTTTGATGTAAGCAACCCAAGTTAAGTTAGGGTAAACTAACATAAACATAAAGGCAATTAAAGTGAAAAAATTTAATTTTAATCTACCAATCTACCTCCCCCTAGACTTAAACTTTTTCTTCTCCCTCTTTTATCACATAAAAAATGGACTACCAAGAAAAATCTAAGGGTAATTCTGATTTTCAAATAATTATGAAAAAACTTGTCAAGTTTTAAAAAATCTAAAAATTATTTTGATATAAATTTTTTTTTTAATAATTTTAGAAACTTTAAGTGTTGCAATAAAAAAGTTCTAAGTAAGAAAATTTCAAGCAGAAAAATTTTCTAAGTTAAAAAAAAAATTTGTGCAACGTATAAAATAAATTTTGGTAAAGTAAAGTAAAAAAAACTTTAAGTTAAACAGATTAAAAAAAATGAGAAAATTTTCTAAGTTAAACAAATTTGTAGAGAAAATTTGAGAATTTTTCAAGTAAAAAAAATTTGAGCAACTATTTAAAGTATTATCTAATTTCAATTTTAATGTTGTATTAGTTAGTCTATTTATCATTTTATTTCAATATTTGGCTTCCAGGCTGTGGCGAGGCACTAGGCCTTCTTGGTTATTGGAGCAACAACCATTTTCTAGACAAAGCCTCATAAGGAAATTAAATGTCTAATGTATTCTCAAAAAGCCTTAAGTCTAATTAAACTTTTAATTAAGACAAGACTTTGGAACCCAGTAAAGGTTCCTTCCAACTGGGTTAATTAGGAATTTTTTATGGACATATTTCTTTGAAATGTTTCTAATTTGTCCTTTATGATATTTAAAATACTAGTTCAGGTTATATTTTCTAACACTTGTACTATATGTGCATGTATTATTTCTCAAGTTTTTTATTTCTTTTTATAAACTGTCATTTTCTAGCTTTAATTTATCAAAAACTTCTAATGGACAAGATTTTACTAGAATTAATTTTAGCTCTTTAATTTCATTTTTAATTTACAACAATCTTTAGTTAATAATTTAACAAATTTAAATAATTTATCGGGAGGTAGAGATCGTACCTGACTTGCCTTGTTGATCTCATTATCCATAGCTCCCCCTTAAATTGTTGCTTTCTTCTAATATAGCTCCCCCTTCATCGATGCTCATTTCGGATGAGCTTACTTCGTGTTCATCTTCTTGATATCTTTCCATTAATGCAAGTCCGAAGAAAGCCTCGACTTCTAATTCGGACGACGTTTCGTCCCACGTCGCCTTTAAAGTCTTGTACTTGTTCGTTTGGACATGCTTCTTTCCTTTGTCCTTATCCTTATTCCTTAACTTAGGGCAATTGTCCTTAACGTGCCTTTCTTTATTACATCGGTAGCATCTAATTGTCCTTTTCTTTCTACCATGCGGATGGTTAATTTTTCTTAATTTAAATAACTTTTTAAAACACTTTACCATCATTATCATTTCATCGTCGTCGAGAGAGGATTCTGACTCATGTTTGTCTCTCGTTGCCTTGAAGGTGATGTTGTGCTTTAGCTCCTTCATACCTGCACATCTCGATTCATGTACTTCAAAAGTTGAAAATAATTCTGCTAAGGTAATAGATTCTAAGTCCTTAGAGATATAGAAGGCATCTACTAGTGATGCCCATTTTGTATTTCTAGGGAATGCATTAAGAGCGTACCTTAGCGAATCTCGGTTACTTACCTTTTCTTCAAGATTCGAAAGTTCGATGATGAACTCCTTAATCCTCGAGTGAAGGTGTGCATTCGTTTCATCTTCTTCAAATCGTAGGTTGGTGATCTGGTTGCAAAGTAAGTCCCGTCTCGCGAGCTTGGCTTCGAACGTCCCTTCATATAGCTCAAGGAACATCTCCCAAAACTCCTTTTTTGAGTTGTAGGTGTCGATCTGATTGACTTCTTGTGGTGGAAGGACGCTCAGCAGATGAAACTCTGCTTTTCCATTTGCCACGTAGTCGGCCTGCTCCTTCTTCGTCCACTGGTATTTTTCGTTACCCTCGAGTGCTACAAAACTGAACTTCATTATTAAAAGTAATTCAAAGTCAGTTTTAAAGAATACTTGCATTCTCTTTTTCTAGCTAGCAAACTCCCCCTCGAACTTCGATGGGTATATGCTCTGTCCAACCATTGAATCGATGCTTTGATCAGTGGTTAGTCCTCTTGAAGTGTCCTATCTCTGATACCACTTGTTAGGATCATTGGTCGGCTAGAACGGGGGTTGAATAGCCCTGCACAAAATCAAAAACAAACGAACCCTTATCGGACTTAAAAGAACACTTGCATAAAATAATTAAATAAATTGAAAAAGCAGAGGCTCAGAGGATTTACTTGGTTACAACCGGGGAGGTTGTTAATCCAAGGAATAGAGTAGCACTAAATTCCCCTTCAGGTGGAGAAGACTCTTTACAGCAGTGTAAGCATAGAAAATGAGAAGCCAAACTAGAAAGGAAAACACACAAGTGTTGTTTCAGTAAATGCTTGTTGTTCTCTAGCTTCTGGATCAAGGATGTATTTATAGCCTTGGTCGGGGCGCCTGGAAGCGTTCCAGGCGTCTGGAGTGGGATAGAATTCTATCCCTGACACAACGGTCAACATCCATGTCGAAGTGGATGAAAATGGGGTTCTGAGCGCGAGAACCCTAAAAGTCAATAGGGTTGACTTTTTCAATCCGAGCCCTCTGCTCCGGTGCTACTCGCCTTGTAACACCCCACCCTCCTCACTACTGGACTGTGAGGGTGGAGCGCTATTGGACTATTAACTTTACTTAATTAGAGTTGTTCACATGTAAAGATCAATACATAAACTCTAAAAAAACTCAAAACATACAATTAACTAGCAGCAGAAGACTAAATGACTCATCTAATACATTCTACTCAACTCTTTGTTAATAAATTCTTATGCTAAATCCCAAGACTTCTATAGTCCAGGCATCACACATCCATCCGCACCTCCTTGTCGCCTTCCTTTGCTATAACTTTTCCTTTCCTTTATCTGCAGTAAGAGGAAATGCAACTATAAGCAAAATTACTTAATAAGCACTATCTAACTCACAAAACTCGAATATGCATGTGAATAAAATAAATCTAAAACTGATTTGTGAAGTTTTGAAAACTATTTTCATAATAGATAAAAATAATAATCAAACTGCTGATGGGCCCGGCAACTGTACTTGCTATGCGCGCATCCCTAACTAGACCCGAGATAGCTGGTCCCGAATCTAGTAGGGTTTACTAGGTTATCAAAACCTAGGTACGACTATAGGAGCTCAACCCAAGGACAACTAAGAGTCCAACACAGTGCCACTGATAAAAGTAAAATACTGATTTATAAGCTGATTTATCTTAATTACTTCTTCTTTAAATGCCTTGGCATTTTAACGAGCACCTTGTGTGCCAAAATTCCTAAAGTCTTGACTTTGGAATCTACTTAAGGCCTTGACCTTTTTCTTTCTTTTCTTTATCTTTCTTATACTTATTAATACCTCTAATAAAAGAATGCTTCTTTAAAAACTGAAATGTTTAAACAAATTCTAACTTTGAAATCCATAAATAAAAATCTGCATACTATGCTAATCAAAATTCTGCATACTATACTAATCAAGATTCTACATTCTATGCTACACTATTTCTGCATACTATGCAAACATAAATTCTGCACTATAATACTTAACCAAACTGCACTATAATCTTTTTCTTTAAAAACTGCACTATAAGTTTCACCAAAAATCTGCACTACAAGTTCCACCAAAAATCTGCACTATAAATTCCACCAAAAATCTACACTACAAGTTCCACCAAAAATCTACATTATAAACTTTAAAGAAATCTGCACCATAAGCTCTTAAGAAATCTGCACTACAAGCTTTAAAGAAATCTGCTCTAAAGAAATATGCATTTTAAGCTCTAAGAAATCTGCACTACAAGCTTAATTAAAATCTGCATTATAAGCTTGCATAAAAATCTGCACTATAAGCTTAATTAAAAATCTGCACTATAGGCTTAATTAAAATCTGCACTATAAGCTTAGATAAAAATCTGCACTATAAGCTTAATTAAAAATCTACACTATAAGCTTAATTAAAATCTGCACTATAAGCTTAATTAAAATCTACACTATAAGCTTAATTAAAATCTGCATTATAAGCTTAATTAAAAATCTGCATTATAAGCTTAATTAAAATCTGCACTATAAGCCTACATAAAAATCTACACTATAAGCTTAATTAAAATCTGCACTATAGGTTTAATTAAAAATCTGCACTACAAGCTTAATTAAAATATGCACTATAAGCCTACATAAAAATATGCACTATAAACTTAATTAAAATCTGCACTATAGGCTTAATTAAAAATCTACACTATAAGCGCTTCTCATGCTTCGATTTCAAGAAGAATAAAGGTCTGAAACTACTCCTATTGCAGGTGAGAAGCACTTACCTTTGCGTTCTTGGGCTTACAACCGGAAAGAAAACTTCTAGGGTTTGCGGGAATTGCAAGCTTCGACCCCTCCTTCGTGCTCACGATTTCCCCTTGACGAGAGGATCACAACCATGTGAAGATCTCCCGGAAATCTCCCTTGGCCGGCCGTTGGAGAGGAACCCTAGATCCCCCCCCTTTTTTCCCTTCGCCCAAACAGGAGACGCTGTGTCGTCGGGAGAGAAAAGGAGAGGAGAGGTTTAGGTTTTTGAAAATAATCCCTACGTTCTACCTTTTTATAACTTATTATTTCTGTTAACTATCTTAAATAAATTCGCTACCTTTTTTAAACAGACAAATCCAACATTAACTTATCCCTTTTATAATCCAATATTCTGTTAACTATCTTAAATAAATTCGCTACCTTTTCTAAACAGACAAATCCAACATCAACTTATCCCTTTTATAATCCAATATTCTGTTAACTATCTTAAATAAATTTTGCTACCTTTTCTAAACAGAACCGCCTGCTTGACCACTTGGTCAGCCGGATTTGCTTAAGGCTTGGTTCGGCTGGAGGTTGCAGGTTCGAATCTTGGCTAATTTTCTTTATTTTTTACAACTTGTTTCTTTTGGTAAAAATACCAAACGAACTCCAAAAATTGCATAAAAATACTCTAAAAATTTCTAAAAATCTATAGAATTTTTCTAAAGCATTTATAAATATTTTTAAGTACTATTAGGACTCAAAATGAGGAAATTTGGGTTGTTACACGCCTCAGTCCGGGTCTTTCACTCCGACTCCGCTCGCTTGGGTGATTCCGGATATCCAGAATAGGATTCACCTAAACCCAACTTCCGGTCTTCTCGAGAAACCTTTCGCTCTAGCTTCTCCTCTCTCAGAAACGTCCCGCGCCTCCTTCTCGTCCACCCGTGTACTCTTCCGTAGCACCTCGTCTCTCAGATGCGCCGAGCCCGTCGGCTCTCTCCTATGCTATCCTTCTCGCTAGCTATGTCTTTTGCTCGACTTCCTGTTCTCTTAAGCTCCTGCACACTTAGACACAAGGTTAAACACAACAGGACCTAACTTAACTTGTTTAATCACATCAAAAATACTTTGGGGTACCACTAGATTTATATGACAACTATACTTCCAAAACTAATTATCATGCAATATGACCCCAATGTTATATTTCCTTGCATAAAACACATCCCATGTGTGTCAATTCCCTAGGTTGAAAACTCAAGTCCATCTCCAAAACCACTTTGGCACATTCCATGGCTCTTCTAGACTCCCAAGTAATACCCACCTGAGATCGATTGGCCATGGATCCCAAATTAACTCTTTGAGCTCCCCCTAGAGCTCTTAACCTTAGCCACCACCCTAGGTGACTCATCTATTGTGGCTAAACCACAATGATGTCTCTTAGAAGATTTCCTTATCTTCTTGACCTTGGACACTTTATCATTGCCATAATTATATGCAACCCTAGCATATTTCTTTTCCTTGGCCTTGGATGACTCTCCTTTGGCATTATCATTTGCCACCCTAGCATATGATTTCTTTTTGGCCTTGAAGGGAAAAAATCGGTATCCCAACCCCGATCTGTCATTGTTGGGTCTTTGGCTACTCAACACCATATCTAATCCCTTAGATCCAACATTGAATCTCTTAAGGAATTTTTGTAGCTTATCAAGCTTTGCCTTCAAGGCTTGATTTTCCCTTTCTAGGTTCCTAAACCTAGAGTCAACATGTCCACCTTGGGCATTCCTATATCTACCCATTTTTCTAGGCATATATCTCCTCTTCTTGGGATTTTTTCCTAGGTTCTCCATTACCTTATTCTCCTTAGGTAATGAGAATCTAACATGTCTAGGTTTATAATGAATTGGTCTCCTAGGGTTATGATATACATTTATCTTATTCCTATCATGATATCTAAAGCCAAAATTTTGCATGGGCAAATAATGAAAATTATTTCTAGCATGCATGAGAACATAAGAATTTGAATTACAATTCAAGTTAGGGTATACCTCCCTTACCCTTGAAGCTTCCCCTTGACTTGAGCTCCTCTTATTATCATCCCATTTCTTTAGATTCTCCAACTTCTTGAGCTCTCCCTTCTTTGTCCATTTGGTGTGGTAGTGTCCTCTTTCACCACACGTGAAGCATCTAATGCACTTTTTCTTCTTCTTCTTCTTCTTCTTCCTACAACTCAAATTAGATTCTAAAGGAATTGAATTGAGTTTAGGAGTTACCTCTTTCTTACCCAACGGACACCTACTCTTGTAGTGTCCCTTCTCATTGCACCGGAAGCAAGTGATGTGGTCCTTTGACTTCACTTCGGTGGAGATGCTCACTAGGTTGACTTCCAAGACTTCTTCTTTGCTTGTCTTAGATTCTTCTTGAACCCTTGAGGATGTTTCCTCATTCACACTTGCGGATGAAATTTCTTCATCCTTCTCCTCCTCGGATGTTGAGCATGGCTCAACTTCTGTTTGCTCCTCCTCAACTTAAGCAATTAAAACCATCTCCTTAGGTTTTTTTTCTTCTTGTGTAGGTTTAAGTTCTTCCCCTAGAACCATCTTCACTTTGATCCACCAATCATGGACGTTCTCATATTCACCTACACCACTTGTCACATAGAAGACAATATATCTATTAAGATTGATATTACCTTTGAGTTTGTCTCCGATCATGAGGTTTGCTCTTCCATCCAATGTCATGGTCAGAGTTTCTTCCCTTTCTTATCTTTTGGGACTTGACCGGGTCCTTGATTACCATCATGGTGTCCCAATCCGTGTCAAAGAAGACCTCTATCTTCATCATCCAAAATGTGATGTCCCCTAGGCTTCCTCCTTCATACTTTGGCGGTTCTATCAAGTCGGTCATCTTCTTAAGCGTTGCTCTTCTCGGCGGTTAGTCTAGTGAAGCATGACCTTGCTTTGATACCAATTATTGGAATCTTGTATGACTGGCTAGAAGTGGGGTTGGATATGATAGGACCGTTGGCCAGCTAGAAGGGGGGTTGAATAGCACTGCACAAAAACAAAACAAACACTTCTCGGACTTTAAAGAACACTTGCATAAAACAATTAAATAAACTAAAACAACAGAGGCTCAGAGGATTTACTTGGTTACAACTGGGGAGGTTATTAATCCAAGGAATAGAGTAGCATTAAATTCTTCTTCAGGTGGAGAAGCCTATTTACAGTAGTGTAAGCATAGAAAATGAGAAGCTAAACTAGAAAGGAAAGAGCACAAGTGTTGTTTCAGTAATTTCTTGTTCTTATCTAGCTTGTGGACCAAGACTGTATTTATAGCCTTGGTCGGGGTGCTTAGAAGCGTTTTAGGTGCCTGGAGTGGGATAGAATTTTATCCCCGACGCAACGGTCAACATCCACGTCGAAGTGGATAAAATGGAGTTCCGTGCGCCCAGACCCTAAAAGTCAATAGGGTTGACTTTTTCGGCCTGGGCCCTTTGCTCCGGTGCTGCTCGCCTTGGTCCGGGTCTTCCGCTCTGGCTCCACTCACTTGGGTGATTTCAGCCATCCAGAATAGATCTCACCCGAATCCAACTTCCGACCTTCTCGAGCAACTTTCCACTCCGACTTCTCGTCCCTCGGAAACGTCGCACGCCTCCTTCTCATTTGTCACCTACTCTTCCGCAGCACCTCGTCCCTCAGACGCACTGAGCGCATCAACTCTCTCCCATGTCGTCCTTCTGCTAACTGCAACTTTTGCTCGACTTCCTATGCTCCTAAGCTCCTGCACACTTAGAAACAAGGTTAAACACAACAGGATCTAACTTAACTTGTTTTATCACATCAAAACTACCTTAGGTTACCAACAATCTCTCCCTTTTTGATGTGAGCAACCTAAATTAAGTTAGGGTAAACTAACATAAACATAAATTTAATTAAAGTGAAAAAAAAATAATTTTTTAATCTACCAATCTACCTCCCCCTAGACTTAATTTTTTTCTTATCCCCTTTTGATCACATAAAAAATGGGGTACCAAGAAAAATCTAAGGGTAATTTTGATTTTCAAATAATTTTGAAAAAACTTATCAAGTTTTAAAAATTCTGAAAATTATTTTGATATAAAAAAATTGGAATAATTTTTTGAAACTTTAAGTTAAAGAAAAATTCTAAGTAAGAAAATTTCAAGCAGAAAAATTTTCTAAGTTTAAATATAAAAAAAAATGTGCAATGTATAAAATAAATAATGGTAAAGCAAAGTTTATAAAATAACTTAAAAACTTTAAGTTAAATAGATTTAAAAAAATGAAAAAATTTTCTAAGTTAAACAAATTAGTAGAGAAAAATTTGAGAATTTTCCAAGTAAAAAAAATTGAGTAACTATTTAAAGTATTATCTAATTTCAATCTTAATGCTCTATCAGTTAGTCCATTAAATATTTTATTTCAATATTTGGCTTTCAGCCTATGGCGAGATACTAGGCCTTCTTGGTTATTGGAGTAATAACCACTTTCTAAACAAAACCTCATAAGGAAATTAAATATCTAATGTATTCTCTGACAGCCCTAAGCCCAATTAGACTTTTAATTAAGATAAGACTATGGAACCCAATAAAGGTTCCATCCAACTGGGTTAATTAGAAATTTCTTAGGGACATATTTCTTTGAAATATTTCTAATTTGTCCTTTATGATATTTAAAATACCAGTTCAGGTTATATTTTCTAACACTTGTACTATATGTGCATGTATTATTTCTCAAGTTTTTTTATTTCTTTTTGCAAATTGTCATTTTCTAGCTTTATTTTATCAAAAACTTCTAATGGACAAGATTTTGCTAGAATTAATTTTAGCTCTTTAATTTTCTTTTCTAATTTGCAACAATCTTTAGTTAATAATTTAACAAATTTAAATAATTTATCGGGAGGTAGAGATCGTACCTGACTTCTTTCCTTTGTCCTTATCCTTATTCCTTAACTTAGGGCAGTTGTCCTTAAGGCACTCTTCTTCGTTGTAGTGGTAGCATCTGATTGTCCTTTTCTTTCTACCCTGCAGATGGTTAATTTTTCTTGATTTAAATAACTTTTTTAAATGTCTTACCATCATTATTATTTCATCATCGTCGAGAGAGGATTCTGACTCATGTTCATCTCTCGTTTCCTTGAAGGCAATGTTGTGCTTCGGCTCCTTCGTACCTACACATCTCGATTTATGCACTTCAAAAGTTGAAAATAATTCTTCTAAGGTAAGAGATTCTAAGTCCTTAAAGATATAGAAGGCATCTGCTAGTGATGCCCATTTTGTATTTCTAGGGAATGCATTAAGAGCGTACCTTAGTGAATCTCGGTTGCTTATCTTTTCTCCGAGATTCGAAAGTCCGGTGATGAGCTCCTTAATCCTCGAGTGAAGGTGTGCAATTGTTTTGTCTTCTTCAAATCATAGGTTGGTGAGCTGGTTACAAAGTAAGTCCCGTCTCGTGAGCTTGGCTTCGGACGCCCCTTCATGTAGCTCAAGGAACTTCTCCCAAAGCTCCTTTGCTGAGTTGTAGGTGTTGATCCAGTTGACTTCTTGTGGTGGAAGGATGCTCAGCAGATGGAACTCTGCTTTGTCATTTTTCACGTAGTCGGTCTGCTCCTTCTTCGTCCACTATATTCTTCCTTATCCTCGGGTGCTACAAAATCGAACTTCATTATTAAAAGTAATTCAAATATAGTTTTAAAGAATACCTGCATTCTCTTTTTCCAGCTATTGAACTCCCCATCGAACTTCGGTGGGTATATGCTCGATCCGACCATTGATTCGGTGCTTCGATCAGCAGTTAGTCCTCCTGAAGCATCCTAGCTCTAATACCACTTGTTAGGACCGTTGGCCAGCTAGAAGGGGAGTTGAATAGCCCTGCACAAAATAAAAAACAAACGAACTCTTCTTGGACTTAAAAGAACACTTGCATAAAATAATTAAATAAACTGAAAAAGTAGAGGCTCAGAGGATTTACTTGGTTACAATCGGAGAGATTGTTAATTCAAGGAATAGAGTAGCATTAAATTCTTCTTCAGGTAGAGAAGCCTCTTTACAGCAGTGTAAGCATAGAAAATGAGAAGATAAACTAGAAAGGAAAGCGCACAAGTGTTGTTTCATTAATTGCTTGTTGTTCTCTAGCTTCTAGACAAAGGTTGTATTTATAGCTTTGGTCGGGGTGCCTGGAAGTGTTCCAAGTGCTTGGAGTAGGATAGAATTCTTTCCCTGATACAATGATCAACATCCATGTCGAAGTGGATAAAAATGGGGTTCCGAGCGCCCGGACTCCGGGCGCCCGGAATGTGTCCGGGCTCTCGCACCCTAAAAGTCAATAGGGTTGACTTTTTCAGTTCGGGCCCTCTACTCCAGTGTTGCTCGCCTCGGTCTGGGTCTTTCGCTCCGGCTCCGCTCGCTTGGGTGATTTCGGCCATCCGAAATAGGGCTCACCAGAACCCAACTTCCGGCCTTCTCGAGCAACCTTCCACTCCGGCTTCTCGTCCCTTGGAAATGTCGCACGCCTCCTTCTCATCCGCCTGTGTACTCTTCCACAGCACCTCGTCCCTCAGACGCACTGAGCCCGTCAGCTCTCTCCCGTGCTATCCTTCTCGCTAGCTGCGTCTTTTTCTTTACTTCGTGTGCTCCTAAGCTCCTACACACTTAGACACAAGGTTAAACACAATAGGATCTAACTTAACTTGTATCACATCAAAACTACCTTGGGGTATCAACAAGATAGACGGTGTCCCCAAATCGATTACTACCTATGTATTCGTTAGCACAACGGAATACAATGAATACAAATATAAATACAAAAGCTAACCTAAAGACAAGAATAAGAAAGCAAATCACTACACGTTGTTTAACGTGGTTTGGAGATTAGGGCTCTTACACCAGGCTATCCGTAAGGCGGACGATCCCTATTCGTCGGTGGATTAGATCTTGGCAAACTTTGTCTACTCAAGCAACTCCTTGTGGGTGGAGAAACCTCACCACAACAATCACCAAGATCTCTTGGATTGCACAAGAACTTGAGAACTTAGTGACTACTAATTAGGCTTTATCTAAGTCTAATTTTGTCACCTTGGCCAGCCATCCCAAGCTCCATCTTATAAAACTTGGGAAGAAACAACAAGGTTTTTTACCATTACCAGTCGACTGGTCCTTATACCAGTTGACTGATGCCTGGCCAATGGCTCTTTACCAGTCAACTGGTCCCTACCATTCAGGTATAGAAACTCTCTGTGCTAACCCCCAGTCGACTGGTCCTAGTACCAGTCGACTGAAACAACCCTAAACCTAGGGTTTCCCTTCCCAAGTACATTTCCCTCGCACTCATACCCTCACAACTCACTTGATTCTTCTTTGTAGTTTTGACCTCTTACCTTCAAGCCTATTTCCTTTTGCTCTTGTCGCTCGGATGCATTCAAGCCCGTGGCTCGTCCCCAATGCTATCCTTCACGTATGCCTCAAAGTCGCTTCCCTCGGCCCTTGTCCTTGCTGTCTTGTCCACGGTCCCTTGGATGCTCCATCCTTCACTAGACCCAAAGCCATCAAATTAAGTTATATGTGTATCCTACAAACCTGCACACTCACATGCACATATCAAATGCAAGGGTGAATCTAATTTAAACTCTTTGCCCAAACACCAAAACACATGGTCGCATGGACCATTGGGATTACTCCAACAATTAGGAGTTATAATCCTTGTTATAAACATTTGAACATAGAGGCAATTTCATATTTAGGTAGATGCATGTTTTATAATTTCACATAATAGCTCTCTAATTTTTTTTTTATTGTATTCAACTATTCAAGCTTATTATAAAGAAATTAGTATTGCTTGAAAATCTTATTCTATTTATAATTTCTAAAATGATGGATATTGTTTTAATAAATAGCCTAGTTAACTTCACTGAGTAAAAGAATACTTCTTTCATAATTATTGGTTAAATTTCAATAGCAAACAATATAATATTACAACATAACCATGGAAATTTAGTTCACTTCAGTGTTATCTTTTTTTGAAACCTTATTTTACTACATTTTTTTAAAAATTATATGAATAAGGTCTTAACTCCTAAACAATTGAATTATATTTTTTTTTATAAACTTACAAGATATCTGTGTAAGGTTTTATATAAGTGGATTTCGAATCAAAAGAAAATTCTCCATATCAGATTTTATTGTTCTTTGTTTATTACTTTTTTTTCATAATTATCTATTATCACGAAACAACTCTCTGGATATCAAACTGTTGAAACCCCAAGGTTGTTTTAAGTTTTGGTGTGATCAACAAGTTAAGTTAGGTCCTGTGTGTTTCTAACCTTGTGTCTAAGTGTGCAGGAGCTTAGGAGCACAGGTAGTCGAGCGGAAGACGCAGCTAGCGAGAAGGACGGCAGTCTGAGGGACGAGGTGCTGCGGAAGAGTATACTGACGGACGAAAAGGAAGCGTGCGGTGGTTCCGAGGGACGAAAGCCAGAGCGGAAGATTGCTCAGGGAGCAAGAGATGCAGCTAGCGAGAAGGACGGCATGTGGTGTGTCTGAGGGACGAAAACTGCGGATGAGTACGCCGGAGGGAAGACGGCTCGAGAAGACCGGAAGTTGGGTTCGGGTGAGCCCTTTTCCGGATAGCAGAGATCACCCAAGCGAACGGATCCGGAGTAGAAGACCCGGACCGAGCCAAACCGAACTAGAGTAGAGGTCCCGGATGAAAAAGTCAACTGTTGTTGACTTTTGGCTCTGGGGCGCCCGGAACCCTTCCGGGCGGCCGGACCTGTTTTGTTGATCAGATCGCGTCAAACGCGATCTGAATGTTGGGGATAAAGTTTTATCCCCCCAGGGTGCCCGGAACCCCTTCCAGGCGCCCCGACCAAGGCTATAAATATAGCCTTGGTCCATAAGCTTTTCATCAGTTCAGAAATTGTAACAACACTTGTGTGCTTCCACTGCTTATATTAGCTTCTTTCTTTCTATGCCTACACTACTGTAAACGAGGCTTCTCCGCCTGAAGGAGTTCTTAGTGCGACCATCTTCCTTGGATTAACAACCTCCCCGGTTGTAACTGTAACGACCCGCCTTCTACTGACTAGGCTGTGAGGCCGATCGCTACATTATGCTGTGCTAAATTACTATTGCGGAAATCTAGATTGATTAAACTTTTTACTAAACTGATTACTGTAAAATCTGAACATAATATTCTAGGTGTACCTAGGAGTTGTACACATGCTAGGGAAGATAATCTATGCCTCTCGGATGTCCTGCTAGCTGTAATCAGGCATTTCAATCGATCCATGAATCGATTGGGCTGTCGGATCGATCCAGTGATCGATCGAACTTGACATTGGCACGGAGAAACGCTCTAGATCGGTTGGCTGACCGATCCACAAGCCATCTCCCTTCTGTATGCGGCTGGATCGGTCTATCGACCGATCCAGGAGTACACTGATCGGTCGGTAGACCGATCCAGAGGCTCACTGATCGGTCGGCTGACCGATCAGTGAGCTTCTGTACTCACTGTTCGCATCTGGATCGGTCGGCTGACCGATCCATTACAGACGCTAACTCTCTATTCGCGCCTGGATGGGTCAGCTGACCGATCCAGTGGCACAACCCAATTCTGATCGATCTGTAGATCGATCTGGGTTTCTGATTTCGAACCAGAACCCCTGATTTCAGTACTTTTTCGTTCCTCAATCTCATTACAGGTTCTAAAATGATTAAGAAACACTCTAACAATAACAACTAACATTCTAACATTATAAAAATAGTGTTCTAGGCATAATAAAGTGCATGGTTAACTAATTCGTAGCAATTATCATACTAAGGTGCAAATGATAAAATACTGAAAGGTTTTAATGTTTAAACAACTTGCTAGAGTTTCCTAAGATCTTCTTTCCAAGTTCCTGCCCACACACATCTCCGTAGCATTGCCCTCCAGCCTCCGCTAGTCCATCTTTCCTTTACCTTTATCTGCAGTATAAGGAAAAGAAAGTATCTGTAAGCTTTCACTTAGAAGAAACCATCTACCTCACTAAAACATGCATACGATGCATTTATGCTTTTTAAAACATGATATCAAACATATGATGAACTTGTTAACACATGGCATACTGAAATCACTGAACATAAACACTAAAGCATGGCATACAAAGCTAACCATAACTATCATGTGTAACAACAAGGAAAACTGAGCTGAACATGAATTAAACTAGTCTGGAACTGAATTCAAACTCAACTAACATAACTGATCTTTGTGATTTTTTAAAAACTATAATATAATAGATTAAAATACATAATCATACTGCTAATGGGCCCGGCAACTGTACATGCTATGCGCACATCCTTAACTAGACCCGGGGTTGCAAATCCCGAATTTAGTAAGGTTTACTAGGTTATCTAAACCTAGGGACCGACTATGGGAGCCCAGCCCAATGGATATCTAATCTTGTACAGTGCCCCTACTGAAAATAAAATACTGAATCATAGCTAATCAATTTATCTTGCTTTTACTAGGTTATCTGAACCTAGAGGCGACTGTGGGTGCCCACCCATTGGACCGTAGCCCCATATAAGCTGTAGCAAGACTAACTAAACTATTTAAATGCTTCTATTGCATTTACTGAGCTATTAAAAATGTCTACTGTAGCATTTTACTGAGCTAAGCATTTTACCGAACACTTAGTGTGCTCCAACTCTCCTCTCTATTAGGGAGACCACCTCTAGGCACCCGACAACGTCTGGAATCTCCAACTGAAAGGAGGAAACGTGTCTGGCCCATCTAGAGGTGCTCAACTAAATCCCTAAACCTGCGAGAAGGGTTAAATACACCCTATGCGTCGAAAAGTCTGCATATAACTAATTTAAAGACATAGAATCGTATGAAAAGCTACTTATACTGTAGGTGAGGGGTTTCTTACTTCGTGCTCGAAGTTTCTTACGATTCTAATCGCTAGTTTCCCGGTGGAGAAGATCCCTTCGATGATCTCCTTGCGTCTATGCGTTCCTCTCGCGGAGAGGAGCGTCCTCGTATCCTTTGTTTTGCCGGGCGATATTCCTAGAACCCTTGGTTTGGTGCGCCGAGAGAGAGGGGAAAAGGAGAGGTGGGCGGCGGTGAGGGTTTGAGGGAGAGGAAGTTCTCGGTGGAAACTAAAAATAACCCTCACTTAAATCCCTATTTATATTTAGGAATTAATTCACCCAACTCTAACTTAAATAAAATTATTTCCCTTTTCTTTCAGCACGGCCCTGCTGGGTTCACTTGGTTACTAAAGCTATCTATAAGTCGTAGGACCCATAGGTCTCGGGTTCAATTCCCGCGTAGACTATTTTCGGTCTCTATTTATTTTTGCTACTTCCGCTACTCTAAAATTTCTGTAAAAATATCCTAAAATTCTAGAAAAATACTAGGATATTTCTAATAATTATTTTGAGAATTTTTGGGCGTTACAATCCTCCATACCTTATAAAAAGTTCGTCCTCGAACTTAGAATAATTCTGGGTACTTCTGTCTCATGCTGGCTTCTGTCTCCCATGTTGCCTCTTCTGCTGTGTGACTGTGCCAAATAACTTTGACTAATGGTACTTCCTTGTTCCGCAATTTCTTAACTGCTCGGTCTATTATCTGAATAGGCCGACTGTCATAGCTGAGGTCTTCGCGGATCTGTACCAACTGGGGCTCAATCACCTGGGTGGCATCTGGGGTGTGCTTCTTCAGCATAGAGACATGAAATACATTGTGGACAGCTGGCATTTCCTGAGGTATCTCTAGCTCATATGCTACCTTGCCCACTCTTTTGCTGATAAGGTATGGTCCCACATATCTGGGACTTAGCTTGCCCTTCTTTCCAAAACGCATTACTCCCTTCATGGGAGCTACTCTGAGGAACACTGAATCCCCAACTGAAAACTCTAAGGGTCTGCGCCGTGTATCAGCATAGCTTTTCTAGCGACTCTGAGCTGTCTTTATCCTCTGGCGGATCTGCTGTATAGCTGCGGTGGTATCTGCCACTAGATCTGTCTGAAGTTCTAGTTCTTTCTGCTCTCCTTACTGATACCGCCACCCCCGAGATCTACACCTCCGCCCATAGAGAGCCTCGTAAGGTGCCATGCCGATAGTGGCCTGATAGCTGTTGTTGTATGCAAATTCTGCTAGGCTCAGATATTTGCACCAACTTCCCTTGAAATCTAAGGCACATGCTCGGAGCATATCTTCGAGTACCTGATTTACTCGCTCCATTTGACCATCTGTCTGAGGATGGAAAGCTGTGCTGACTTTAACTTTGTGCCCAAAGCTGACTGTACACACTCCCAGAAGTGTGATGTGAATCTACTATCTTTGTCTGAAATAATGGTTCGTGGGACTCCATGTAGTCTAACGATCTCCTTGAGATACAACTGAGCTAGCTGTTCCATGGAGTAGGATATCCTGATGGCTAAAAAGTGGGCTGATTTAGTCAACCTGTCGACTATTACCCAGATGGTATCAAAACCGTTCGTAGTTCGGGATAGTCCCACTATGAAATCCATAGAAATATCTTCCCACTTCCATTCTGGAATCTGGATGGGCTACAAAACTCCTCCTGGTCTCTGATGTTCTGCCTTGACCCTCTGACAGGTTAGGCAGGTGCTGACATATCGAGCGATGTCTCTCTTCATCCCGGGCCACCAAAAACGCTTCTTCAAGTCCTGGTACATTTTGGTGGAGCCTGGATGCATCGCATAGAGAGTCTTGTGAGCCTCATCTAAAATCTTCCTTCTGAGTTCCTCCTGATCTGGAACACATAATCTGTCGCCAAAATACAGCACCCCGCTAGCTGACACCCTGAACTCTCCGCTTTCTGTTCCTGCTAATCCTTGCTTGATTTTATGAATTTCAAGATCCTGTTCCTGAGCTGTCTGGATGTCACCAAGCAAGGTAGACTCTAATGTCATAGTAGAGAGCTGTCCGACTATGAGTTCGAGACCGAAATCTGTGATCTCTTTCTGTAGGGGCGGTGACATGGCTGCTAGAGATAATAGGGCAGCACTGGACTTTCTGCTAAGGGCGTCTGCTACCCTATTTGCTTTTCCTGGGTGGTAGAGGATGTCTATATCGTAATCCTTGACCAGCTCTAGCCATCTGCGCTGCCGCATATTCAGATCCTTCTGAGTGAAGAAGTACTTCAGACTCTGATGATCTGTATACACTCTGCACTGAGCTCCATACAAGTAATGTCTCCAAATCTTGAGAGTGAACACCACTGCTGCAAGCTCAAGGTCATGAGTAGGATAGTTCTTCTCATAATCCTTAAGTTGTCTGGAGGCATAGGTGATCACCTTGCCATCTTGCATCAGCACTGCTCCTAGTCCCAACTTCGAGGCATCACTATATATGTCAAAGCTATCTGCGTTCTCTGGTAGAGTCAGAATAGGTGCCTTTGGTCAATCTATTTCATTGGCTATTCTCCTATACCAAAATGAAATTGTACCTTTTCTTGTAAGATCATAGTGCTATCAGAGATCAGCTACCTCCATGATTATATACCATAGAATCTTTTATCTTTTGACATTCTGATCGTGCTTTCTTTTATTTTTTTTCATGCCTCACCATGATACCATCCTTTGAGATGATGTGACCCAGGAAGGACACCTGATCTAGCCAAAATTCACATTTGGTGAACTTGGCATACAGCTGATTCTGCAGAAGGGTCTGCAATACTATTTTCAGGTGCTCTACGTGTTCTTCCTGAGTTCTGGAATAGATAAGGATGTCATCGATGAACACGATAACGAACCTATCTAAATATTCCCTGAATACTCTGTTCATGAGGTCCATGAAAGTAGCTGGAGCATTGGTCACACCAAAGGGCATGACCACGAACTCGTAATGTCCGTATCTAGTCCTGAATGCTGTCTTAGGTATATCCCCTTCTTTGACCTTCACCTGATGATAACCCGATCTGAGGTCTATCTTAGAGAACACTGCTGCTCCCTTTAGCTGATCAAAAAAGTCATCAATTCTGGGAAGAGGATACCTGTTCTTGATGGTGACTTGGTTCAGCGCTCGGTAGTCTATACACAGGCGCATGCTCCCATCCTTCTTCTTCACGAACAATACAGGCGCTCCCCATGGTGAGTGACTAGGACGTATGAAGCCTTTGTCAAGCAGCTCCTGTAGTTGTTCATGAAGTTCCTTTAGTTCTGCTGGAGCCATGCGGTAAGGCGCTTTGGAGATAGGATTTGTACCGGGAATGAGCTCTATCTCAAATTCGATCTCCCTATCTAGTGCTAAGCCTGGTAGCTCTTCATGGAAAACAGCTGGGTAGTCACATACAACTCGGACCTCTGCTAGCTGTTGATCCTTGTCCTGACTGGTATTGACTACATGTGCCAAAAATCCCGTACATCCTGAATCCATTAACCTCTGTGCCTTCATAGCTGAGAAAAACTTCTTGGCCTTTCTCTTGGGTTCTCCGATGAACTCGAACTGTGCTTCTGCTTCGGGTTGGAATGTGACTTTCTGTTTACGGCACTCGATGGAGGCACCGTATTTGATCAAGAAGTCCATCCCGAAGATGACATCGTAGTCGGTCATATTAATCACTATCAGATCGTAAAAGAGCTCTCTGTCTGCTATAGTGACCGACACTGCTCTGAGCCAGTGCGTAGACGCCATGATTTCTCCTGAGGGTAATGTCGTAAGGAACTGGCTACTGAGTACCTCTGGAGGTACTGCTAACTTCTCAGCAAATGCCCTGGATATGTATGAATGGGTTGCCCCAGTATCGAATAAGACAGTTGTACTTTGCTGTAAAATACTAATCTGACCTGTAACAACTGTCGAGGCATTTGCTGCGTCCTCTCTGGTGAGTGAGTAGATCCTCGCATTGGTCGTAGCTGGAGGGGCTTCTAATCTGCCCTGGCTGATATGTGGACCATCTAAAGTGGCCTGCATCTGATGTAACTGAGCTGGCTGGCCTCCATACTGCATCGGCTGTGGCTGAGGAAGATTGGTCTTGTTTAGACACTGCTTGGCCATATGCCCTTCCTGTCCGCATTCAAAGCATCCTCATGTGCCCTTACGACAAACTCCAAGATGGAATTTCCCACAAGTAGCACACTTTGGATAACTGGGTTGCTTGCTGGCTGATCCTCCTTTTGGGTAACTCCCTGGTTTACGCTTGTTGCTGGAGTTCCCTTTCCAGTTAGAGCCATGGGAGCTGTGGCTCTGTTGTTTCTGAGTGCCTGAGCCTCCTTAACCTTTAGCTTTTGAGAGGACTTGCTTCTGCTGCTTGATGCTATTTTGGTAATGCTCAGTGATTATAGCACTGCTCACTAATTCTTCTGTGGTTTGTGGCCTATGAACGCCACCAGCCACGTTCATTGCTATTTCGGGCCTCAGCATCTTGAGCATCAACCGGATTCGTTCCCTTTCTGTGCTGACTAATTCAGGGCATAGAGAGCCAACCTGTTGAATTTCTTCACGGCTTCCTCAACTGATAGGTTGCCCTGACGAAACTCAGTGAACTCGTCGTAGTGACGGTTGGTGACCCGCACGTGAAAGAACTCCTCAAAGAATTCCTTCTTGAAGTCAGCCCATGTCATACGGTTCCTTTGGGCGCCGCTCGATTCTCCACCACATACGTGCATCTCCTGTCAAGCAGAAGAGGCGCACTTCACCTTCTCATGTTACGGCGGTCCGAAGCTCCATCGTACTTTCGGTGTTTTGAACCATGCAGGCATCCCATGGTTCATTCTTTGCTGAAATTCTCGGCTTGACTCTCGCCGGATCGGATAGGCTTCTCTCTGCGTTCTATGCTGAGACTCTTTGGTGTCGTGGGTGGTGGTGGAACCTCTAAGACCACGGTGTCGCGAGTTAGGCTCGGGGTGACGGTGGGAGTGTTCTGACTAGCCTTTAAGGTGGTTATTTCTGTTCTTTGTTGACTAGGCTGTCTGTTGAGCCACTAGTCTTTGTAGGTGCGGGAGGCACGCCTCATGCTGGGGCTCAGTGGCTGGTGCCCTTCTAGCTGGGCGTCCTCGTGCCATTTCAAAAGACATGCAGGACATACATGACTAACACAAGCATAATAGAGAAACTATTGTTATCATGTTAACTACTATCATAAACAAGCATGCTTTAGTTATCTATAACAGAAAAGCAATAAACATACAAAGTGAGAGGTATTCTTACTTGGAAGCTGCAGGTACAATGCTGATGTGTGTGTAGGAAGTATGAAAACTGCTCTGATACCACTTTGTAACGACCCGCCTTCTACTGACTAGGTTGTGAGGCCGATCGCTACATTATGCTATGCTAAATTACTATTGCAGAAATCTGGATTGATTAAAATTTTTACTAAACTGATTACTGTAAAATCTGAACTTAATATTCTAGGTGTACCTAGGAGTTGTACACATGCTAGGGAAGATAATCTATGCCTCTCGTATGCCCTGCTAGCTGTAATCAGGCATTTCAATCGATCCATGAATCGATTGGGTTGTCGGATCGATCGATGATCGATCGACGATCTTGCACGGAGAAAACTCGGATCGGTCGGTGGCCGATCCATAACTATTACGTATGCGGTTGGATCGGTCTCCGACCGATCCGGTACATTATACGTATGCATGGATCGGTCTACCGACCGATCCGAGTACTGTGATCGGTCGGCGAGACCGATCAATGGCTCACCGATCGGTCGGTGGCGATCGGTGACTCTCTACTCCTTGTTAGCATCGGATCGGTCGGTGGCCGATCCATATGACGCTAACTCTGCATTGGCGCTGGATCGGTCGGTGACCGATCGATGCTAACAATTCGATCGATCTGTAGATCGATCTGGGTTTCTGATTTCGAACCAGAACCCCTGATTTCAGCACTTTTTCGTGCCTCAATCTCATTACAGGTTCTAAAATGATTAAGAAACACTCTAACAATAACAACTAACATTCTAACATTATAAAACAGTGTTCTAGGCATAATAAAGTGCATGGTTAACTAATTCGTAGCAATTATCATACTAAGGTGCAAATGATAAAATAATGAAAGGTTTTATTGTTTAAACAACTTGCTAGAGTTTCCTAAGATCTTCTTTCCAAGTTCCTGCCCACACACATCTCCGTAGCATTGCCCTCCAGCCTCCGCTAGTCCATCTTTCCTTTACCTCTATCTGCAGTATAAGGAAAAGAAAGTATCTGTAAGCTTTCTCTTAGTAAGAAACCATCTACCTCACTAAAACATGCATACGATGCATTTATGCTTTTTAAAACATGCTATCAAACATATGATGAACTTGTTAACACATGGCATACTGAAATCACTGAACAAAAACACTAAAGCATGACATACAAAGCTAACCATAACTATCATGTGTAACAACAAGGAAAACTGAGCTGAACATGAATTAAACTAGTCTGGAACTGAATTCAAACTCAACTAACATAACTGATCTTTGTGAGTTTTGAAAAACTATAATATAATAGATTAAAATACATAATCATACTGCTAATGAGCCCGGCAACTGTACATGCTATGCGCGCATCCTTAACTAGACCCGGGGTTGCAAATTCCGAATTTAGTAAGGTTTACTAGGTTATCTAAACCTAGGGACCGACTATGGGAGCCCAGCCCAATGGATATCTAATCCTGTACAGTGCCCCTACTGAAAATAAAATACTGAATCATAGCTAATCAATTTATCTTGCTTTTACTAGGTTATCTGAACCTAGAGGCGACTGTGGGTGCCCACCCATTGGACCGTAGCCCCATATAAGCTGTAGCAAGACTAACTAAACTATTTAAATGCTTCTATTGCATTTACTGAGCTATTAAAAATGTCTACTGTAGCATTTTACTGAGCTAAGCATTTTACCGAACACTTAGTGTGCTCAAACTCTCCTCTCTATTAGGGAGACCACCTCCAGGTACCCGACAACGTCTGGAATCTCCAACTGAAAGGAGGAAACGTGTCTGGCCCATCTAGAGGTGCTCAACTAAATCCCTAAACCTGCGAGAAGGGTTAAATACACCCTATGTGTCGAAAAGTCTGTATATAACTAATTTAAAAACATAGAATCGTACGAAAATCTACTTATACTGCAGGTGAGGGGTTTCTTACTTCGTGCTCGAAGTTTCTTACGATTCTAATCGCTAGTTTCCCGGTGGAGAAGATCCCTTCAACGATCTCCTTGCGTCTATGCGTTCCTCTCGCGGAGAGGAGCGTCCTCGTATCCTTTGTGTTGCCGGGAGATATTCCTAGAACCCTTGGTTTGGTGCGCCGAGAGAGAGGGGAAAAGGAGAGGTGGGCGGCGGTGAGGGTTTGAGGGAGAGGAAGTTCTCGGTGGAAACTAAAAATAACCCTCACTTAAATCCCTATTTATATTTAGGAATTAATTCACCCAACTCTAACTTAAATAAAATTGTTTCCCTTTTCTTTCAGCACGGCCCTGCTGGGTTCACTTGGTTACTAAAGCTATCTATAAGTCGTAGGACCCATAGGTCTCGGGTTCAATTCCCGCATAGACTATTTTCGTTCTCTATTTATTTTTGCTACTTCCGCTACTCTAAAATTTCTGTAAAAATATCCTAAAATTCCAGAAAAATACTAGGATATTTCTAATAATTATTTTGAGAATTTTTGGGCGTTACAGTAACCAAGTCAAATCCGGTGCCTCGTTTTTATGCTTTATTTTATGCTTAATCTATTTTTCAAGTGTTAATTTAATCGTTTGAGAAAGGGTTGTGTTTTATTCAAGGCTATTCAACCCCTCTTCTAGCCGACCCAACGGTCCTACAAGTGGTATCAGAGCCAAGGTGCTTCAGGAGGACTAACCGCCGAACGAAGCAACGAGATGGCCGGACCAAGCATCCACCCGTCGAAATTCGAAGGGGATTTCGCCATTTGGAAAAAGCATATGTAGGTATTCTTTACCACCGATTTTGAATTAATTTTAACAATGAAACTTGGCTTTGAAGCTCCAGAGATCAAGGAAATATATCAATGGACAAAAAAGGATCAGGCCGACTTCGTGTCGAATGGCAAAGTAGAATACCATCTGCTCAGCGTTCTTCCGCCTCAAGAAGTCAATCAGATCGGGAACTATAACTCCGCAAAGGAACTTTGGGAGAAGTTCCTCTAGCTACACGAAGGTACATCTGAAACCAAGCTCGCTAGACGAGATCTGCTTCGTAATCAGCTCACTAGCCTGCGACTTGGGGAAGACGAGACAGTCGTACATCTGCACTCCAGAATAAAAGAAATCATCACCAGATTCACGAATCTTAGAGAAAAGGTAAGTAACCGAGATTCGCTCAGGTACGCGTTAAATTCATTTCCGAGAAATTCAAATTGGGCATCACTAGTAGATGCTTTTTACATTTCGAAGAACTTATAAAAAATTTCATTAGAAGAATTTTTTTCAACATTTGAAGTGCATGAGTCAAGATGTGCATGAATGTAGGAGCCCAAGAATAACGTCGCCCTCAAAGCTTCGAGAGACGAACCTGAGTCGGAATCTTCTCTCGATGACGAGGAAATGGTAATGATGGTATGAAGATTCAAGAAACTTTGTAAATCTAGATCTACTAACCATCCTCAGGGGAAAAAGAAAAGGACAATCGCTGCTATCACTGCAACGAAGAAGGACATGTCAAGGACAACTGCCCCAAGCTGAAGAACAAAGACAAGGAGAAGGGTAAGAAGTCTATCCAAAAACGAAAGGCCCTGAAGGCGACGTGGGACGATACGTCGTCCGAATCGGATGTCGAAGCATTCTCCGGAATTGCACTGATGGTGAGTCATCAAGACGACAACTGTGATTCAAGCTCTTCCGAAATGAGCATCGAGAGCATCGATGAAGGGGGAGACACGTCAGAATAAAGCAGCAGCTCAGGGGGAGAAACGGACAATGAGATCGACAAAGTAAGTCAGGTACGATCTCTTCCTCCCGATAAAATGTTTAAGTTCGTTAAACTTTTAACAAAAGATTGCTGCAAATTAGAAAGCTAAAATAAAAATTTAAAAGTAATTCTAGCTAAGTCTTGTCCATTAGAAGAATTAGATAAATTAAAACTAGCAAATGAAAAATTGAAACTTGAAAATGATGATTTGAAAATTCAAGTAGATAACTTGAAAAACTATGCATGTTCATCTAAAACCAATTTTAGAAGATTTAATAATTTAAATTGGTACTTTAAATATCACCCGGGACAAATTAAGAACATTTCAAGAAATTATGTCCCTAAAATTTTTTTGGTTAATCCAGTAGGTTGGAACCTATATTGGGTTCTGAAGTCATGCTTAAACTAAATTTTAAAATTAAAATTAGCACTTTAAGTGAGAAAATTAAATAGAAAATTTCTTTATGAGGCTTTGACTAGAAAGTGGTTGTTGGTCCAATAACCAAGAAGGCCTAGTGCCTCGCCACTGCTTGGAAGCCAAATATTGAAATAAATGTTTAATTAACTTACTAATAAAGCATTAATAGTATAATTAATTAATTCTTTAAAAAGGTTATTCAGACACTTTTTCTAGAAATTTTCTTACTTAGAAAAATTTTCTTGAAAATTCTCAAATGATTAAGTCAAAAATAATCTTTACTTATAAATTTTTTTTTGAGTGTTTTTCTTAAGTTAAAATATTTTCTGAAATAAGAAATTTATGCTCAAATTACTTAGAATTTTTTTTTTAAAATTGGCTAAGTCAGATTTTTAAAACTTTACTTAGAAATTTTTTAAAGTTTAAGTTAGAAATATTTCTCAAAATAATTCTTGCAAAAACTTAGAATTATTTTTAACTTAGAATTTCTTTTAATTTTTTTTTTCAAATTTACTAAATCTTTAACCCTTAGATTGTTTTTCTTGAAACCCCATTTTTTGTGATCAAATGGGGAGAAGGGAAAGTATAAGTCTAGGGGGAGGTAGATAGATTTAATTTTTTTCTCTCTTGTCTATCTTTTTGCACTTAAATTGCAAATTAAGTTAATTTATTTAATTTTATTTTATGTCTATTTTAACCCTAGCTTAACTTGGGTTGATCACACCAAAAAGGGGGAGATTGTTGGAACCCCAAGGTTGTTTTAAGTTTTGGTGTGATCAACAAGTTAAGTTAGGTCCTGTGTGTTTCTAACCTTGTGTCTAAGTGTGAAGGAGCTTAGGAGCACAGGTAGTCGAGCGAAAGACATAGCTAGCGAGAAGGACGGCAGTCTGAGGGACGAGGTGCTGCGGAAGAATACACCGGCGGACGAGAAGGAAGCGTGCGATGGTTCCGAGGGACGAAAGCCGGAGCGGAAGATTGCTCGGGGAGCAAGAGATGCAGCTAGCGAGAAGGACGACACGTGATGCGTCCGAGGGACAAAGATTGTGAATGAGTACCCTGGCGGACGAGAAGAAAACACGCGGCGATTCCGAGGGACGAGAAGCCGGAGGGAAGACCGCTCGAGAAGACCGGAAGTTGGGTTCGGGTGAGCTCTTTTCCGGATGGCAGAGATCACCCAAGCGAACGGATCTGGAGTAGAAGACTTGGACCGAGCCGAACCGAACCGGAGTAGAGGTCTGTGATGAAAAAGTCAACCGCTGTTGACTTTTGGCTCCGGGGCGCCCGGAGCAGCCCGGGGCGCCCGGAACCCTTCCGGGCGCCAGAACCAGTTTTGTTGACCAGATCTCATCAAACGCGATATGAACATTGGGGATAAAGTTTTATCCTCCAGGGTGCCCGGAACCCCTTCCAGGCGCCTCGACCAAGGTTATAAATATAGCCCTGGTCCAGAAGCTTTTCATCAGTTCAGAAATTGTAACAACACTTGTGTGCTTCCACTGCTTAGATTAGCTTCTTTCTTTCTAAGCCTACACTACTGTAAATGAGGCTTCTCCGCCTGAAGGAGTTCTTAGTGCGACCATCTTCCTCAGATTAACAACCTCCCCTGTTGTAACCAAGTCAAATCTGGTGCCTCGTTTTTATGCTTTATTTTCTGCTTAATCTATTTTTCAAGTGTTAGCTTAATCGTTCGAGAAAGAGTTGTGTTTTATTCAGGGCTATTCAACCCCCTTCTAGCTGGCCCAACGGTCCTACACAAACAAGATAAAAAAAAAAGAAGAAGAGATAGCCTAAAGCTTAAGAGGTTCATTGAATAAATATTTTGGTAAAGAATCATATAATACAACGGAAAGCTTAGTTCATATTTTAACTAATGAATCAAATGTTAATGAAGATTTTGTTGAAAATAAGAATGATGAAAATGAAGAATTTGTGAGAAATGAAAGTGATGAGAATGAGAAATTTATAGAAAATGAGAACGAAGAGAATACAGATTTTAATGATTTGGATGAAATTGAAATTGACAAAACTAAAGATATTCACTACTAGAAAACTAAGCTTTTGAGACAAAAATTTTAAAACAATAACAAAATTTGTCTCAAATACTAAGTAATTAAAACAGTAATAATATATGTCTCAAAATTTTATATGTAGACATTAAATTTAAGACAGTATTAGGATTTTATCTCAAATTCAACTAAACAAGATACATAATAAAGATGGTTAAAAATATAATTATATAAGACATTCAAATAAGACGATAAAAAAAATATTTGTCTCAAATTATCTTGAATATGGTTCGTCAGAATGGTCGTGATAATAGTTACGGACTCTACTATTCTAGTTACAATATCATTTTATGGAACAGTCACAGCACGGATATATATATATATATATATATATATAGAAAAACATATTTACAAATTTAACTTAATACAAAAATTTAATTTATAATTGAAGAATTATGAAGATAAAATATATTAAATATTTAATGATGTTGGGCCTAAAACTCTAAATAACATAAATAATCAGAATAATAAATAATAAATTTATTATATATATACATGATCGATGATATTAATTAAAGGTTTTAGGTTTTAAGTTTTAATATTAAATTATTGACTTATTTCGTATTATTTTTTAAAGGGGTTAGGTTTTGTTTCTTTCTCTTGTGTGACAACGATAGAATTCCACGACGACGAGGAGACTGAGGCCACAATGATCTCCATGGTGAATCTTAGGTACTTCTTTAGTTCTTCTCTTCTCTCCGTCCAACCTATTGAGATCGCCTCTCTTGTCGCATCCGTCGACGTCGCATGATCGCTGCTCCTCGCGGGACCATCTCGCACGCCCTGTAACGACCACCCTTCTTAACTATTAACCGTTACTTAACTATTAACTCCACTTAACCGGTATAATTAAAAACCACGAGGAATCCCTACCGAAAAATTTCGACAGAGTCTCCCCTGTACCGGTGACCAAATCATCAATACAAACAAACTATACTCAGCCACAGGCGGCTGGAACATATATCTTCACAACCACGCAATATAATATCACAAATAAAAGAAGGAAACTACCCTAATAATAGCAAACAACAATATCACTCCATCAATATAACTCAACTACAAATGTGGAATAAACTTAATTACAATTTTGACACATAATAGCATTTAAAGAAAACTAAAGAACTCTAAACAGAAAAGTCTTAACAATTCCTTAGCAAACTCTTGATCTTCCTATAGTCCAGCCATCACACACCTTCATCACCACCACCTTGTCGCCTTCCTTGCTAAATCTTTTCCTTTCCTTTATCTGTAGTAGGAGGAAGTGCAGTCTATAAGCATAAAGCTTAGTGAGCGCTATCTACTCACAAAAACTCGATATGCATGTATATAAATAAAAACATGCTAAAACTGAATGCTAACGTACAAAACTACTCATGCTCATATATAGCAAAGGAATCATGCTAACTGAAATACTAAACATGTATGGCTAATCATGCTCATAAGAATAAAACTATAACTGCATGCTGAAAGCAAATAAAGCTAAACATGCTAAATAATCTAATAGCAAGAAACAAATAAACTACTACTGCATGCTTCAAATAACAAGAAACTAAACTTTCTAATTCTAAACATATTTGAAGCTTGTTTCATTTGTTTCAAAACTTATACTTTAATACTTTAAAATAATAATAAACTTCTTTTGGGCCCGGCATTGTACCACTTTGCGCGCATTCTTAATAAGAATCGAGGTAGCTAATCCCGAAACTACTAAGATACTTCTAGGCCTTGTGCCTAAGGGCATCTTGGAGCCCATCCCTTGGACCTTGTGTCCGGTACATGCCCTTTAAAAGTAAAATACTTTTTTTTCTTATCTTTAAATACTTCTTATAATGAGATGCCTTGGCATTTCTTTGAGCACATGGTGTGCTGCTGATCCCAATTCTTAAACTTAGGGATCCTATTAAGACCTTGGTCTCTCTTTCTTATAGCTTACTTATAAAAATCTGCACTTAATGCTTAACAGAAAACTAAAATTGAGGTTCATGGCAGCATAACAAAGAAATCTAAATCAGGAAATCTCTATCTGAAATGCTAACTATAAGGGCTGTTCAAACTTAAATCTAACAGCAATAAAGAAAACTAACTACATGCTCAAAATTTAATCAAGCTATCTTATGTTCATTGCTTATTAAAACCAATCCAAAACTGATAAAACTTGTAAAGGAAAACATGAGCATTCTGAGCACAGTATCACCATCTCATCAACCTCTTTTAACTCTGATTAAGGCTTTAATATTGTTATCTACTAAAAAGAATGCTGCTGCTATCAAAAGTTGATGCATGAACATTAGAGCATATAAGGAACCAAAACATAATTCAATGCAAAATAATTCCTTAAACTACTCTTTTAATTCCAAGCTATCCTAATGTTGTTCAGGAAGGAAATCCGGAAGCAAGACAACAAGAAACACTTACTACTCTTACCTTTCTATTCATCCTAATGCTGTACAAAACTGAAGCAAGGAAACCAAGCCATTATAAATCCAACAGAACTCCCAAATTAAAGTTATCCACACCCATTGCATGGCACAAACCCAAATCCGAATTACACAACAATAAGATGATCCCAAAATCAACCTAGCAAATTTCGGATTTAATGGTCATAGCAGCAACCACTACAAGCAACCCGAAACCACAGCTCTTCCCCCATTCCAGATCAGTTGCCCTATATCAAAAAGGACAAACATGCCTAATTCATACCATTAGTTCCCCTCTTTGAAGTACACGGCAGCAAGATCCAAACAACAACCTTTACCACATAATTCAAAAACAAGGAGAAACAAAATCCGGAAGCAAAGAAAACAAATTGAAGCTCGGAACTACTCCTACTGCAGGTGAGAAGCAACTCACCTCGCTGTTCTTGGACTTACAACTGAAAAGGAAGGCTCTAGGGTTCGGATAACTTGAGTTTTCGGCTTCTTCTTGCGCCCACCGATCCTCCTCGACGATGGTGGTCGCACACGGTTGAGGACCCGCCGGAAAAAGCCCTTCGCCGGCGCCGAAGAGAGAGCCCTAGGAGGTGCTGCGTTTTCGCCCGAGCAGAAATCGGCGCCGTCGCGTGAGAAGAGAAGAGAGGTAGAAATTAGGTCACGGGAAATCAAGCCCTAAGTTCTCCCTTTATAACTCCAATATTTCTATTATCAACTATCCTTTAAATTATTTCCGTTCTTTCCTTAATTAACAAAACTCGCTGGCACAGCTGGTTAACCAGTTTTTAACCGAAGCAAGGGGTCACGGCTTCAATCCCTCAGCCGTGCATTTTTTTTTTCCCAATTTATTCCCTAATCATTAACTATGCTATAAACTTAATTCTCACCATATAAGGTTAACAAAACCGTGTAGCTCAGCTGGTTGGGCCGGTTTTGCTTGGGTCAGTCTGACCCGAGATCGTGGGTTCGAATCTTACCTTCAACGTTTTTTTTTTAAAACTTCTTTCTTTTTGTAACCCTACTAAACGATCTCCAAAAATTACGTAAAAATACTCTAAAAATTTCTAAAAATCTATAGAATATTTTAAAAGTATTTTCAAATATTTTTATGGACTTTTAGAACTTAATATAGGGAAAATTGGGTCGTTACACGCCCTGCCCCTGCGGCCTGCTCCTGCCCTGCCGCTGTGTCGCACGATGCTTTGGCCGTGGCTCCTACCACAGGCACGGCCGTAGGAGACTCCTACTTTTCCACCATCATGACGTAGCCACTGCCACAGCCAAAGCATCGCATGACAGGAGTTGCTGCTGTGTGCGCAACTCAAACATTGCATAACAATGACAGTAGTGACTCCTATTCGGCTTCCTACTTCTAGTATCTTGAATTATTTCCTTATGTTTGTTTTTTTAAAATACATTGATGTAATTTCTATCAATTTCCTTTGATTGTTCTGTTCTCAAAATTTGCATTTGCATTTTAGTCATATTTTGTTATTCTCAAATTTGGATTTCATTAATCTTTTTGATTTAATTTTGGTAACCATGGAAAAAAATAACCTAAATCTAATTTAACCCAGGAATATAAAAATAAGGATGATGGGCTAGGAATATCAAGATATGGCTTCAATTGGATGTGCATTTCATATATCTCACGTAGAACTGCCAGAGCTAGATCTTAGTGTCTGTGTGGATAATTTATAGCTAGCTTAATCTTTTTTCTTTATTTTTTTTTTCCAATTTTCTCAATATGTGAAACAAAGTGGTTTGTTTGGTAATATATTAAATGAATAGTAGATGCTATCAATTTTTTTATTGTACTTGGTGAAGAATGGACATGCTACCGAAAGAAAAATAAAAGCTAAATTGAAATGATTATTGTCTTATTTTTCACTTTAATTTTTATTTGTTGCACTCATTTTATAGATTATATTTGAAATGAAGTTGAAGTAAGTTCTCCATTTTTTTTTTACCATTTTTGCTCTATTATTAATCATATCATATGACTGATACGATAAAGCAATGTTTCTAACCTAGTTATAATAATTATGTTTATAAATTTTTTTGTAACAAACTGTTCATATATCTCCTATAAATTAAATAGGAAAATAGTAATGCCCCTCTAACACATAAGTCTATATGCCTTAAATCTGTTGGCGACAAATGGAGAAAGTAGAAGAATCGAATTAAAACTGATTATTTTAATGGAAAGACATATAACCCATGGTTAACCAATGTTCCTAATCATGCTGAACTTGAGCAATGGAGGATTCTCATTGAGTACTAGAGTACAGACAAATTTCAAGTAATTTCTTATCTCAAATAACATTGTTTATGATTTTTTTATTATTGCCATTATAACCTATTCAAGAAATCTCTAATTTTCTTTTTTTAAGGAAATTTCAAAGAAAAATACACTCAATAGAGAACTTGCGGGGGCCAATACATAGGATCGAAAGGACTTCGATGCTTAACTTCAAAATAAAAGTATGTATAATTATAATATCTATATTTTTCTAGTAACAAATGAATAAGAATTTGTTATTTTTATATAGTTGGTAGTTTATGGAAAGCCAACCGATCCCTTAACAACATACACTGAGGCTCATTGCAAAAATGGAATTCCAGCTGATGCCGAGGTTGTAAATTTAATAGTAAACACATTCATTTACAACTTTTATATTGTTAAGGCATTATCATTCTATTTACTTGTGAAGGATCTATATTTATTGATGTTAATAAACATCTAGGGTCAAATGCAAGAAAAGTTATTAACAGTACCTGTTGAGGATCAAACACCTGAGTTGAGACAGAAGATTTTCAATAGTTTCATAGGAAATGAAAATCATGGTTATGTTCGTACTATGGGTTTAGGTCCTAGTCTTCCAACATGCGTACTCACCCCTTGTTATCTAATGAACATTCAAATGAGTTAATAAAAATAGCTACGGAGAAAGTTGTAGTAGAGTGTATGAAAGTAGTGAATCCTATTCTAAATCAAATAAAATCCCAAATAGATGTCCTTCAATCAAAGTTAGAGAATCATGAATCCCTATTGACTCATCTTTGTATAGAATTCAGTGAATTTAGTAATCAAAAGGTATCTTTACTTTATTTAAATAACTAACTTTTATAATGAATTTTGATAGTTTTGTTATACGTACATTATTTTTTATTTAGGTTGTAGATAATATTATTTCACATGTACAAGGATTGCATAACCAACAGGTACATTGGTAGTTATTTTCACAAGAATTTTTTTTATTTTATTAACAATTTTGGTGATGTGATAGTGTACATATTTTTTAAATTGTAGATACATCTATTTTACAAGTGCAATAACTTGAAAGACACAAAGATATTGACAAACACATGAATCATCATTTCTTATTACGAGATGAAGAGGTTTGTTTAACTTGGAGTTGTTTGTGTTGTATATATACATAGTTGCAAGAAAGAGGATCATGTATTGGATGATAAGATTTCTTATTGAAAAGTTCTATTTATTGATTTTTCTGAACAGTATATATTATAAATTATCTTTACCTCTAATTAGAGCTTTTTTAATGTTCAGGATTTTGAGGAAGAAGAATTATAGAAGTTATCTCCATATCATGAGTTGTTCTTTAGGTTTTCTTGTGTAACTTTCATGGGAATAGTAGTTTTTTCTTATCAAATTAATAATGGATATATATAGGGGTGAGTCGGTCAAAATCGAACCGACCGAACCGAATCGAATCAACCAACCGTACCGATGGAATTTCACTATGAAACCGAACCGACCGAACCGATAAGATATCGGTTAATTCGGTCGAAAACCGAATTAACCGAATTTTAAAACCCTATTCGATTTTACCTTTAAAAACAAGATTTTATTTAATTAATTATATTTTAAAATAAAAATTAATTAAAATAATATTCTTATTCGATTTATTCGGTTTAACCGAATTACAAAATTCAAAATCGAAACTGAACCAAATTAATCGAAAACAGAACCGAATTTTCAAAAAAAAAAAAAATCGAAACCCGAATTAACCAAACCGAATTTCTAAATTCGATTGGTTCAGTTCGGTTAATTCGGTTTTTCCGAATTTTTGCTCACCCCTAGATATATAGATATTTCTATTATTGGATGAATGTTGGATGCACTTCAATTAATAATGGTAGAATTTTATATTATGTATATCACATTTAATTTATAAAGAGAGTTTTTCCTTTTATTTTGAAATGACAATTAAATAAATCTTATCTAGATTAATTTGTATAGTAAATGTTTTTTTAAATTATTAATTTTTGTCATAAATATTGCATCTAACAAGTTAAAACATTAAGGACAGTAATTTACTATCTTCACTTCTATTTGAGACAGTAGATTACCATCTCAATTTAGTGTCTCTAGTTTTTTTTTACAAGATAAGACATAAGATTTGATACAAAAAAATAACTGTCTTAAATACTTTTGAGACAATTGAACAACCGTCTCATCACTGTCTTAAATAGCATTTGAGATAGTAGAACTATCTCAATATTTTTTTAAGACGCTTGTCTTGGGCACGACTACATTACCGTCTCATCGCCATCTCAAAAATATTTTGAGACACTAAATTTATAATTTAAGACATATTTTGTTGTGTCTCAAAATTCTAGTTTTCTAGTAGTCATTGATAAGTGTTGTGATGATGAGCATACAAACAAATATCAATGTTTGACACCTAAATATGATTTGAACATATTTGATCCAAGAGTTTGGGATACTTTTGATACAAAAATGAGGGATTTACTTGTGGGAAGAGGTCCTAAAAGAGAAGATATTCTCAAGTTTCCGTTAGATAAAGAATCTCGACACTTTTCTCATACTTATTATGTTCAAATGTTACCAAATGATGAGACTCGTGATAAAAAATGGTTAGTGTACTTGAAGGAGTTGGACAAAGTATTTTGTATTTGTCGTAAGTTGTTTAAAGTAATACACACCAAAAGTAATTTAGCAAGAGAAGGAGTTAATGACTGGAAATATTTATGTGACAAACTTAAACAACATAAAAATAGTGTTGAACACCTCACTAATCTAATAGTTTTTATTGAACTACAAATGAGATTAAAGAAAACATTGACAATTGATAAGGAAATACAAGAACAAATTAAAAAGGGCACAAAACATTGGAAACACATTATGTTAAGAATAGTTGTTATTGTCAAATGTCTTGCTACACATAATTTGACATTTCATGGTAGATATGACAAAATTTATGAAGATGGTAATGGTAATTTTTTGGGTATACTTGAAATGATTGCAAATTTTGATCCAATAATGCTAGAATATTTTTGACTCATTTAAGATAAAAAGATTCATTATCATTGTCTTAGTCATAAAATTCAAAACAAATTAATATCTATTCTAGCCTCTAAAGTTAGGAATACAATAATTAAAAAAGTAAAAGAGACAAAATATTTTTTAGTAATTCTTGATTGTACACCTAATGCTAGTCACAAAGAACAAATGCCTCTCATATTAAGATGTGTAGATGTTTCAAAGACTCCAATTAAAATAGAAGAGTATTTCTTAGAATTTATAAATGTAGAAGATACAATTGGTTTAGGTCTTTCAATGAATTAAAATTTGTTTTACAATCTTTAGAACTTGATATTGATAATGTGAGAGGGCAAGATTATGATAATGGATTTAATATGAAAGGTAAAAATCAAGGTGTGTAAATAAGATTGCTTGACATTAATCCTAGACCATTTTACAGGCCATGTGGTTCTCATTCTCTTAACTTAGTTTTTTGTGACATGGAAAATTCTTGTGCTAAAGTAAAATCATTTTTTGGAGCATGTCAATGTATGTACACCGTGTTCTCTAATTCAACAAAAAGATGGAATGCTTTGCGTGAATATATTGATGGATTAACTTTAAAATCATTGTCAACTACAAGATGGGAAAGCCATATTGAAACAGTCAAAGCAATACTATCTTAATCTTCCCAAATTAGAGAAGCTTTGTTCAAATTAGCAGAAATAAGTGAAGATATAAAATTAAGTAGAGATGTTGAAATGTTAGCATCTGGTGAACTTTCAAGTTTTGAATTTATATTAAGCCTTGTTATTTGGCATGATATTTTGCATAAAATTAACTTAGTTAGTAAAAAAATTACAGTCATATATACGTCTTGATGTTGCTGTAAAATAATTGTATGGTCTTGTTTCTTTTTTTGAAAAATATAGAGAAAATGGTTTTGCTTCTACTATGGTTGATGCAAAAAAATAGCATCTGATATAAAAATTGAGCCTGTATTTCCTACAAAACGTAAAATTAGTAGAAAGAGGTATTTTGATGAGATTATTAATACTGAAAGAGAAAATCAATCACAAGAAGAGTCTTTTCGAATAGATTATTTTATCTTAGTGGTTGATATTGCTCTTGGGCAATTGAAAAGTAGATTTGAACAGTTGTAATATTTTGAATCTGTATTTGGGTTCTTGTATGATGTTGCAAAATTAGTTTCAATGGATGATGATGAATTGATGAGTTCTTGTGTGAATCTTGAACATACTTTAAAAAATGGTAACATTTCTGATATTGATGCAAAATATATATTTTCATAATTACAAGTTTTGCAAGTAATGTTACCAAGTGAATCTTATGAAACAAATAAAAAATGATCTTCCATTCAAATATTAGAGTTTTAAAAATAATGGATATGTTTCCAAATGTGATAATTGCTTATAAGATATTATTGACAATACCCGTGACAATGACATCTGTTAAAAGAAAATTTTCAAAATTAAAATTAATAAAATCTTATTTTCGGACCACAATGACTCAAGATAGGCTAAATGGATTAGCAATTTTATGCATTGAAAAGTATATTTTGGAAAATATTGAATATGATGATATTATTGATGAGTTTGCCTTTAAAAGTGCATCATGAAGAAACTTTAAATGAGTTGCCTCTGTATTTTTTTATAGGTGTATTATAGCATTCACTCTCATTTGATATTGCTTCTAAGTGATGCTTCCAGAACATAGGTTAGTATGCGGTCTGAGTAGGACCCTCTCCTATTTGATATTACTTCTAAGTGATGCTTCTAAGACATCAATAACATGTTATTACTTAAGTTTTTTCTTTTGGCTTTATTTGTGTGATTCTAAAACATTCTACCACCACTATTGACATTCATTTCTTCATTGAATATGTGGATTGAAAAGATGTAGAAATTCTAAATATTGATCCATTTTTGTCAATTCCTCATAAATAAGCTTGCTTTTTTGTTCTTTGTCTGCAGCTTGGAGAGGAATTATGGTTCACTGTTGGAGGTCAGCATATTCCTTTTGGTGCATCACCATAGGTAAGTTTATTTTTCCTTTCTCTGATAGTTATGGTATGCTTCCTTAAATTATCTTCCATCATCTCTAGTGGAAATATTGCTGCTATATATCTAGCAGTCACTTCTTTCTGACATGCCCCCTACATATCTCTATTTTCCTCAATAAATTGTAAAGTTTTATAATAGTTTCACCCAAATGTGTTTCCATGACTTACAAATTCTTATGATTTTTGTAGGATATCTAGACTGAACTTGGACCTCCTTGTGGAATCTATCAGAAGCAAGCAAATGATTCTACAGTTTAGATTTCTTTTTCTTGTGCTTTACTATTCTGAACTCCTGAGTACTACTTTATAGGGACTAGTGTTTGGAAAAGATTTTAATTTTTAACAACTCTACTGAATAAATTGTTTAAGTTGCTCAAACTCAAAATGAATATATTTGTGACAGGTCTTCTTGATATTCTCTTCATTATTCTAGATTCGTTGATGTTGAAAATATGGATTATGGAGATAAGCTAACTAGGCTACACTTCTTTATTATTTTCTAATTTAGTATCAGGATTTTGTGTTATATTATCCTGCTTATCTCTTTGTATTCTTTGTGTTATATTACTCTGTTTATCTCTTTTCATTCTTGAGTTAAATTTTTCTTCGTTGTCAGTGTTCTTTTGTTAAAAATTCAAGTGATTGCTCTTTGTAAGCACCTCTTACATTCTAAATAAAATTGATTACAAATAGAATTATTATTCTTGGATAATTTAATAGTGTAGGAATGGAAAAAAAATTTATATCCATAGTTTTATAATTAATGCTTCATTCTTATTTCTAGGTTAGAATGGTAGAAATTTATGTTTAAATAAAAAAGAAACAATCATCCTAGATAAAAAAATCTTATTTCCTTTCCTATTTCTAAAAATAAAATTTTATAGATTAAAATAATTATTACTTAGATTTGTGGAAGGATAAAATTGGGTCATAATTAATAGTTTCGCCCAAGACCTTTAAACAACTAGAACTGGCTCTACTCTTACTAAGCCGAATATCAAATTTATTTATGAATGCTTAGTTCAGTTACAACCCTATGGATATCTAGTGTTATTTTTTTAATAATATATATATATATATATATATATATATATATATATATATATATATATATATATATATATATATATATATATATATAAAATGATATTTAAATTATTATCTAATTGTTGGCACTCGGGGCACCTTTATATATGCCCCCTTTTCCTGAATCATGTTCACAAGTTAATACTCTACTCAATTTCCTATCTCTTCTCTTCTCCTCTCCTCTGCTCCATGGCTTCTAAACACAACAGGAGAAGCTTCTATATCCTCAGCACTCTTCTGAAGTGGTTTCGCAAGTCGAAGAACCCGGAGAAGGGAGGGAAGGTCATAGATGACACCGTAAAGAAAGGAGGCATAAGGAGGGTTAAGTTGGTGGTTACCAAGAAGGAGGCAGCTCAGTTGCTGGCTATGTTTGTCCAGAATCAAGATACGATGATATTCGATGCAATCACAAGCGATATCGAAAGCAAAGAGACAAGGGAAGCAGGATCGACAAGTGGTGGATGGAAGCCCGTGCTCAAGAGCATCCCTGAGGAGTGATTGATGGTTGTACACCCAAAAGTGAAAAAACATAGTCATTAATTAGTATAATTTGTTAAGATACAATAATTTAATTTCCAAAAGAGTAACACAAGACTTTGCCTCTTAAAAAAATTTATTATACAGTCAATCACCTCTCAAGTACTCTAACACAACTTTGCAATGGTGACGAAGCGAGGGAGAAAGTTGACTACATAACAAATTGAATTTTGAAACCTTCAAGCATGCCTTAATTCTAATTTCCCTTTTCTCTTCTTTTATCTCATGAGATTATTTTTATCTAGCATCATCCTTTATTTTTTATGTTAGCAACTCGATCGAATCTATTCAACATGGTGTCGGTTTCTTTATGTCCTTTTTAATACTTTTGTTTAATTAGTATAGTTAATATCTATGGTAAATAGCTTGTAAGAATAATTTCTTAAGAAATCAAAGAAAGAAAATCCGGTCATAACATTCTATATATATTCATAATACAACAGTTAGATACAAAATAAAGATATTTCTTGATCAAATTAAAAGTAGAGAACTCCCCAATATGGAAAGATGGAATATAGAATCTAAAAAGATAATAAAAGTTGTTCATCTTTGAATTGAGTTGGAATGAAGAAAAAAAGAATTAAAATAAAAAAATAAAGTAAAAGCTTTTATTTTTGGGTAGATTGTAAGCATCTTTTTCTTCTTTTCATTCAAAATATTATGTTATAGGCTAATTAAACAACCAATTATTGGACTGAATTCAATGAAAACAAATAAAATGGTAATTAGTATTAAACATTCAAGGCAAATTATGATCTTCACTTAGTCTCCCTTCAAATCTAGTCAATCGAGGTCACTCTTTTTGTCTAAAATGTTTTCACCATCTAAGGTTCATTTCCTAGAATTTCCACCAAGCATCCTATCACTCTTGATCTGTTTAAATTTTTTACTATTTAAGGTTCACTCCATAGGATTTCCACTAAACATTCAGTCACCCATGACTTTTTTGAATTTTTCACCACCTAGGATTCACTCAGCCAGGATTTTCGTCAAGCATCCCGTCACCCTTGATATGTTTAGACTTACCCCACATGGTACGATCTAGACCATTACTCTAATACTATTTGTTGGGACTAAACAAATTCACATATCTTCATAATAGTATAATATTATTTACTTTAAGCATAAGCTCTCATAAATTTATTTTTACACTCTATTCAAAATATCTCATACAAATAAAGATATCATTCATCTCGTAAATCTATAATTTTTTTTCATATACCAATGAAAAAATGATCTAAATTTAATTTTTAATTAGAACTAAACTAATTCTGTCAATTGATTATTTTTTACAGTAGTATTTTCTAAAAATTTTAAATTAGGTAAGTGTTTTATAGCATACGAGTATCTATACACACTTTGAAAATAAGCAAAGATGTTGAAAATGTAAAGAAAAGAAATGCTAGTCTGAGGCAACTAGGAAATTATTTTTCTGTAGTAAAAAGTTAGTCTGAGGCAAATAAAATATATTACCCTATAAAACAAAGTTAGCACAATATATAATAAGTAGAGTAGTAATTAGATTCTGTCATCTTGAGACCAGAATCTAGTCAAGATCTCAACTTAAATTTTCGAAATGGATCTAAGTTGGATTGACACCTACTGTTCCCTCAAACAGGGAATGTGTCCTACCCAAGTCACTCCCCTCCAGTGACTTACCTTAACTTACCGCTTTGTCAAACATCCGGTTAGTCCGTCGACCTGTCTGGACATTATGCCAACTATCTGGTTGGCCCATTGACCTAACTAGACTTTGTGCCAGATATCCGGTCAGCTCATCGACCTATCTGGACTTTATACCAGCTATCCGGTCAGTCCGTCGACATAGCTAGATTTCTTGCGAGATATCCGGTCAGCCCGTCAACCTTTCTGGACTTCTCCTACACACTTAGTTACATCGTTAGATCATAACAAACCTAACTTAACTTACTTTGTCATTCATCAAAATCTGAGTTAGACCGTTAGTGTAACATGTACTAACAATCTCCTCTTTTTTGATGTAATGATAACTTGAGTTAAGTTAGGAAAAATATGCAAAAATAAAGGGTATAAATGACATGGCTTAAGTTAGTCATATTTTGGTTTATGCTTGATATTTTACTAGTTTAATCCATCTAACCCTCCCCCTTTGATATTCATTAAAAAAAAAAAGAAAAACAGACAATTCATGGAAAAATTTGCTAATTAAAGTAACAAAAAAATTGACAATATAAAATATTCAAGATTACTTGGGGGGGGGGGGGGGGGGTAACTTAGAAAATAAGTCAATTCACTTAAAGAAAATATGATAAAGTGATTTTCAAAAGCAAAAACTTTTATGTCATGATTTCCAAAAATAATATGATTTTGAAATTGTTTTCAAAATCTACTTAGTTTTCAAAATATAAGATTTTCAAAAGAGACAAGAATTTGATAAGTCTAAATTTTTGCAAATGTAACTTAAAAGATTTGAAATTGTTTTCAAAAACTACTAATTTTTCATAAGGTTTGCAAAAGAATTTTTTTTGCAAAATAACTTTAAGGTTAGAAAATTCAAAATTATTTTTCAAAATTAGCTAGGTTTTTAAGATAACTTTTGAAGATTTTTGAAAACCTTTTTCAAGAAATGGAATTTTGAAAAAGATATAAGGGATAAATAAAATGGTAACATTGAAGTAAGATTTTAAAACTCTTTGAAATCTGTGCAAGTTATTTTCAAAAATATCTTTTAATTTAAAAATTCAAAACTTAAACAGTTGTCAAGTTGTTTTCAAAAATATCTTTAAAGTAATATTTCAAAACTTAAATAGTTGTCAAACTGATTTTTAAAAGTTATTTTGAAAAACACATTTGAAATTTGTAGGCTAAAAGTTTACAACTTTGAAAAAATATTTAAAGTTATTAATCCTCCCCATGAACCTGACATTCTTTCAAAATAAACAACTAAAAAGTGTTCTTAACTATCTAACCATTAGTTACTAACTATCAGAAATGTCATGCCCTAGAGGAGTCCCTGCCAGAGGAAATTCCGGCAGCACCTCCCCTGTACGGTTGACAATCTGAATCATTTCTACATGCACAATATACCTCAGCCACAGGCGGCTGGAATATACACACAACCACGCAGTTTATATACAACCTACTCGGCTGATACAATAAAAACACAACCACGCAGTTATATGTAATTCTAACAACCCACTCGGCTATACCAAAAACCAAACACAGCGAAAAATGATAGAAAACCAAATACAAATCAAAATACAAGACTGCTAGCCAGCTAGGCTTACACAACCAACAAACAATACATAATACCACATAACAACACTCCAACGCCAAAATCAGAATATACAATGCTAAGTTCTCTTAATACATAAAACAAATAAAACATAAATGAAACCGGAAAGTCTTCTGATGTGACGTGGGAATCGGCAGATAGGATACTCCAAGCAACTCTGTAAACAACCTGGTACCTAAAAATAGTGTCCACGGGGGGTGAGTTCAACAACTCAGCAGATACCTAATTGACATGTGTAGTAAACTATAACAAATAGTAATAACTATGGAGTACAATCTCCTGGACAAAAGCTAGACATACACAACAGAAAAGACTGAAGAGAACTGTACTCACCAGGGTCTCCTATCAGAATAGTTAGGTCGTCAGACCGAGAGTATCATAAATCCTGTATGCATGTCAAACATATGCATCCATCCGAATGCAGCATATAAGTGCAGCAAACACAATCAGTAAATGCATAAATGCGTATGATGCCAATGATGGGTCCTGGTCACCCCTGACGCCAGTTAGCCATCTCACACACGATGGTGAGACCGAGTGAGTAGGGATGTGACAACCATGCACTCTGACGTCACTGCTCCTGATGAGTGACCGAGTGGATGGGATGCTGTCGGAGTACACCTATCCTCCTACCCCAAATCATAAGTGGGGGAGCGCAATGCTCTCATCTCCCGGTGCACAATGACGGGGAGGGATCCCTGACGTGCTACCATGCTGCATCACACTACCCATGAGCGGACCAACCGAGCACCGACCGAGCAAAAATTGACGTGCTACCACGCTGCGTCACGCTACCCATGAGCGGACCAGCGGAGCACCGACAGAGATGAAACTGGCGATGTGCTCAACAATAATGGAGCAGACTATCGCGCAGCATCCAATCATGCGAATGATGCATGAAACTAAGCATGACAGAATCCTGAACCAATGCATATAAATAAAATGTGTACCCTAGTATCAATAAGTCAAATCCAAAGATCTAGGGTATATAGGTCTGCTATGGTATAAATAAAAACCTAGGTCCTGAACATAATAAGACATGGTATGTCACTACCTTTATGAGCAAATATATAATCATGTGGGTACTAACATAAAATACATAACAGGTGAGCAAACAAGCATATAACAGGTATCCGGTAGCGACATATCGAAACAAGGACAAACATAATTATTACTAAAGGCTATAACCTACTAAACATATCAACATGACATTATTAAAGATAAGTCAAGGTACCTACCTTGAATAACAGGTCCAATCCAGTCAAATTCAACGTCGAGATGCCCGTCTCGTATTAGAGTCCTATAATACATAATATACAGATTTAGCTAATTACGTATAATTTAATTAGCTAAATCATATCCCGAGAAGCTAACCTAAATCCAAATCTAATTATAAACTCTAATTGGATCATCTAACACCTCAATCATTTCTTAACTAATCCATTCAAATTAGGACTTGAAATAAGCATAATCCATCAGAACAACTTAATCCAAATCAATTCATAAGAACTCACCCAAATTCAAGATGGTCACTGATGGCTCACGGTCAAAAGGGTTCCCTGCCCAAAACAGAATGACCGATGCTGTGGATCGCCAGTGAACAATGCTGGCCAAGCTACAAAGACTGGTAGACAAACAATCACAACCTCCAACTACAAATTAAACTCGCATCACTACCAATCTGATATCATACTTCTTACCTCAAATCACAGCCACTCTCGCTGTTGGAATCACAGAGTTGCTGCCCAATTAGGGTTGTTGGTTGCTGGAAGGAGTGACTGCCGGATCCAAGGGCAGAGTTGCTGCTGGAAACCAGAAGCAAATGTGATCAGTTAAACCACTAGCACGAAAAATTAGGAAAACAGAACCCTACCTGCCTTACCCTAATCTTTTCCTCTCTGACAGTAGATAATAACCAGTCGGAACCAAAAACTGGTGGTCGACAGATAGGGCACAGAACTAAATGACCTGGGGTGCTCGGCTTCTGTTGGCTACACCTTGGCTGGCGCCGGCGATCAAGTGGACCCAATCTAGGGCACGACGCTAGGGCAAAGGGAAGGTCAACGACACTGCAGGTGGTGGTACCATCGGGTGGAGAAGCCGCGGCCGAGAAGATGGCTAGGGCACAGAACCTCTCCTTGGCCGAAGGTGACTCTGAGGGAGGAAGAAGCTTGGTTGCCGACGCTAGGGCAGAGGAGTTATCGGCTTGATCGGCGTTGCTCGGGTGGCTGGCGATCGGAGATCGGCGTGGCGGAGAGTGAGTGGAGGAAGGCAGCGGCGCGATAGGGAAGAGGAAGAAAAGAGGAAATGGAATGGCTTTAACTCTCGAGGGCGAAATCGTCGCCGGTTAGGGCACGGGAGGAGATGGCTCGGGCGAGGTGTCGGGTGCGTGGGTTCGCCGAGGGAGAAAGGAAATAAGAATAAAAGAAAAAGGAAATAAAAAGGAAAAGAAAAATAACTTTTCCATGCTTAAATGGGGTACCATAAACAGACTTTCCTGGGGCCCATAATTGGTCCTCGTGAAACTCATCATACGAGCTCCGAAAAATTCCCAGAAAATTTCTAAAAATTTCAGAAAATTCCCTTATCGTTGTTCGCCATTTTTTGGTATTTTACATTCTCCCCACACTAATAAAAATTTGGTCCCCAAATTTCGTTATCTACCATCAGCAAGTACTAACAACAAATAGAAAGCATAAATGTTGAACAGAAAATAACTCACACACCTCAAGTAAAAAGATGGGGGTATCGAGCTCGGATAGTATCCTCGAGCTCGCAGATAGCCTCCTCGTCCGAATGATGCTGCCATCCGACATTAACTAACCGGATAGTCTTGTTCCGCAACTGACACTCTTTCTGGTCCAGAATCCGTACCGGAACCTCCTCATAGGTGACATCAGGCTGAACGGGAACTGAGATATCTGTCAGCACATGTGTCGGGTCGGGTACGCATCTCCTCAGCATAGATACGTGGAATACGTCGTGAACGCCTGCCAGGGATGGTGGTAGTGCCAGCCGATAAGCTACTGCTTCAATCCTCTCCCGGATCTGGAAAGGGCCAATGTATCGCGGAGCTAGCTTACCTTTGAGGCCAAATCTCTTCACCCCTTTCGTGGATGAAACTCACAGAAATACATGGTCGCCAGTAGAGAACTCCAGGGGTCTGCGTCTCCGATCAGCATAACTCTTCTGGCGGTCCTGCGCCTCTGACATCATCCATCTGATAGTACGGACCAACTCTGCCTCATGTTGAGCTCTATGAGGTCCCAACAATTGGGCCTCCCCAACCTCATCCTAGAGGGTGGGTGTCCGACAAGGCCTACCCTACAACGCTTCAAACGGTGCCCTCTGGATAGCCGAATGAAAGCTGTTGTTGTAGGCGAACTCTACCAATGGCAAATGGTCCTCCCAACTACCTCCAAAATCCAATACACATGACCTCAGCAAGTCCTCTAAAGTCTGAATGGTCCGCTCTGACTGTCCATCTGTCTGTGGATGGAAAGCTGTACTGAATCGGAGCTGAGTGCCCAAGGCCTGCTGCAGACTCTGCCAGAATCGAGACGTGAATCGAGGGTCTCTATCTGAAATAATAGTCAAAGGGACACCATGTAATCTGATGATCTCCCGACAATAGAGATCTGCCAATCGATCCAGGGAATCAGTCTTTCAGATCGCTAAGAAGTGTGCGGATTTGGTTAATCGATCAACGATTACCCAAATCACGTCATGGCCTCGTCGTGTCCTAGGCAAACCCACCACAAAGTCCATGGTAATATGTTCCCATTTCCACTCAGGAATAGGAATCCGCTGAAGTCATCCTACAGGTCTCTCGTGCTCGGCCTTCACCTGCTGACAGACAAGATATCTCGCTACAAATTTCACGATGACTTTCTTCATACCGTTCCACCAGTAGGAACGCCTAAAATCTCGATACATGTGAGTCCCGCCTGGGTGGATCGTAAATCGAGAGCGATGAGCCTCCTGAAGTAGCTCCTGCAAGACCGGGTGAGACTGAGGTACGCATAATCTGCCTCTGAAGTATATAATACCCTCCTCATCTTGTGTGAACTCGGTCTGTTGCCCGAAAGCTATTTGACTGCCAATAAACTACAAATGTTGATCACCGGCCTGGGCCTCTCGAATCCTCGTCCTAATCGACGATTGAGCAACCATGGTAACTAGAATACCCTGCTCTGTCTATCCCTGCTCCTCAAGGCCTAACTCAGCAAAACCCTGAACCAAGTCTGTGATTGAAACTCGATGGCAAACCAAAGTCCCTCTGGACTTCCTGCTAAGTGCATCGCCAACCACATTAGCTTTTCCCGGATGATAGCTAATGGTACAGTCACAATCCTTCAGGAACTCCATCCATCTCCTCTATCCGAGATTAAGTTCCTTCTGAGTAAAAATATATTTGAGACTCTTATGATCAGTGAGAATCTCAAATGTAATACCGTACAGATGATGCCGCTAAATCTTCAGAGCAAAGATGATGGCGGCTAGCTCTAGATCATGTACTGGGTAGTTCTTCTCATGCTCCTTCAACTATCGAGAAGCATAGGAGACTACCCTGCCGTGCTGCATCAAAACAACGCCCAAACCTTGTAGAAAAGCGTCGATGTAGTGTACGAATCCTTCCTCTCCAGAAGGTAAAACCAAAACTGGAGCCGACACTAATCTCCGCTTCAACTCCTGGAAGCTGGTCTCACAGGCTTCTGACCAAGTAAAATTCCTGCCTCTCCTGGTCAAGCGTGTTAGTGGCATAACTAAACGGGAGAAACTCTCGATAAAAGGTCTGTAATATCCTTCCAGTCCCAAGAAACTGCAGATCTCCTGCACTGATTTCGGCTGCCCCCAACTGGTGATAGCCTTGATCTTCTGAGGGTCTACTAAAATACCTCGGCTAGAGACCACATGACCCAGAAAACCGACTAAAGATAGCCAGAAGGCACACTTTCTGAACTTCGCGTATAGCTGATGTCGTCGAAGAGTCTCCAAGACTATTTGAAGATGCTGTGCATGTTCCTCCTCGAAACGTGAGTAGATCAATATGTCATAGATGAAATCGACAACGAACTAGTCTAGATACTCCATAAAGATGCAGTTCATCGAATCCATAAATACCGCTGGAGCATCGGTAAGCCCAAATGGCCTTACCATAAAAACTCATAATGTCTGTACAACAACATTCTCAACCAGATATCCTCGATAACAAGTTCGGAATCTGATCACTAACTATAAATCACCAAAGAATAGATCATCTAATGTGAGAGCAACTCTCCATCACAAGAAATACTACATATGTGGGAGCAACGCTCTACCACCAACAAGGCAACCAATATGGGAGCAACGCTCTAACAAAACAATCCAAAATATGTGGGAGCAACGCTCCACCACACACAATCCAAAATATGTGGGAGCAATGCTCCACAACAAGCAATCCATAATATATAGGAGCAACGCTCCACCAAAACATTCCATAAGTGAACAAGACCTCAAACTATCCAACTAAAGACTGCACGAGATCACTCTACCACATATCACTGTGAGCAACCAAGGGTATCACAATCCAGTAAGCAAATCAAATCCATCGTCAACTCTATCAACATCGTAGTGGGTCACCCACTAATAGGAGAATTAGTTGGCAAGGCAATACAACAAATGACATAATGTAGACACTCCACATCCTGCATTCAATATAAGTAGAATCATCATGATGCCACCAACAATACACCTGGCACACGTGCACACACCACATAGGTATAATCGACATAATCCTCCAATTAGTACACACCCAACACTCTCATATCACAGGTATAAATCAACGTGATACCTCCAACAATACATACTGAACCCGTGTGCATAAATCAACGTAGGTATAATCGACAATACACCTCAAACAACATTCACCTAACATATATATACACCTATGCCAAGAGTAAAATCAACGTAATACTTCCAACAAATCATAATAGACACGAGTGTACACACAGAACAAATATAATCAACAAGATACCTTCAATAATATAATCAAACACGTACACCGAACTACATAGCTATAATCCACAAGGAACCTACAATAACCATATCGGAACATGTATACAAATACCACTTGCAAATGGACAGTCTATCACAGGACTCCTACAACACATAACAATCATATGTACACGCAACATAGATAGGAATAATCAGCATATTTAACCCAATCAACGTGACATTCCCAATGCTACCTTCTAAGTTATCCAACTAGGTACATACAGTCTAAAATTAAAGTACACATGGAATAGGATGCATCGATCCTCTATAGACTGACCCAAACCGACAATGGTATACGGCTAATTCAGTTTTTTCCACATCAGTGCAAAACATGTACTCAAATGTGCTCTAGATACCTAACTAAGCACAAATAACCCAAAGATTCGAACCTCTAAAAATAGAGTATGACAATCTTCTACTGATCAAACCAACAAAACTAAATCGGTCATCTACTAACTAATCAAGAATACCTTAATTCTCCACAAGCAACTAAGGTATATCAATCCACGACTACCTAAATCAACAAGTGTAAATCAGACTTCTTCTGACCGATGTAACAATTGTAAATCAATTATCTACTGATGAAATTAACTAAGATAATATTGTATTCTACTGGCTAAGTCAACATGAATATGTAGATACTATCCACTACACAGCTAATAATAGCAGAGGCTGGTATGTGCCTCCATCTCCTAACCAACTAGTAGTAACAGAAGCTAAAACTACTGGTGGTATGATATGAAAAATCACCGGAGACTATAACCCTTAATCTCTATTAAGGTCGACCAAGATCAGTGGCTAACCCATCACATGTAATATGTGCTACAACAACCAGACAGTTACTAAATAAAAATTGCTAATACATGTTATAACTATCATAGTCAACAATGCATACACTAATAGAAGTATATGATAACAATATATCAACATACCTGTTAGTTAGAGCCCTAGAGCCAATTATTTGATGATTGTTGTATGGACTCATTGTATCATATTCCTATATATTAATAAAGGCATTTGTTTTGGTTATTATACTTACTTGTATTGGTGCCAAATAACTAAGTATAATAGCGTCCTTGAGTAGAAGGTTCTTACCCTATATCAATCGATTGGTTGAATCGATAGTGAGATGATATAGAGAACACTACTCTTAATCATTCCTAGTCAAGTATTAACATTCAGGGAAGATGTTAATGCGACGAGACTAGCATGTAGGTCAACTCGATGACTTGATCTCACAAGTCATGGATATGGAGATATCAAGTTGACACATGGATGCATTGGAGAATGTATACTGAATGACCCTCCATGAGAAAGTATCATGGATTGTTATATGAGTGTCATATACTTTCTCATGTGGCTATTAGTATGACTACTAGTCCTTGGACCTGAAGTCATCATGGTTCCCTACATAAGGAGTTACATACTTTGGCTTCGTCAAACGTCACCCGTAACTAGGTGGACTATAAAGGCGATTATTGGGTATGTAACAGGAGAGACATCGATATTCTTGATAGAGTGAGACTACTAAGTGCATGACCATGCCCAAATGAGTCAATATAAGATATTGAGCTCATTTGATCGAGTGAGTCTACTTGGAGTTCAAGATTTAGATTGATTAGAGGATGACACGGTCTATGCCTCACATTGATCAATCTAGATGTCTAGGATAGAAGGACGCTTGTCATATATTGTGAGGAGTCACAATTAGTAGTCACAAGGTGATGTTGGATCTCAACATTCTTGTAACTTGGGTAGTAATGATGTGTTGCTAGATACCGCTCATTACTTATGTTTCTAAATGGGTTTAGGAGCATTGCCAACGTTACAAGAACCTATAGGGTCACACACAAAGGGCAATTAGATGGAGATTAGGTTCATTTGATGAACCTAAATGATTAGGTTCATATGATGAACCAAATTGGATTAAGAGTAATCCAAAGTAGGCTAATTGAGTTGGACTCAATTTGGTTCATGTGTTAAGTGAGTCTAATTTGGACTTAGACTCATTTAATCAATTTAATTTAATGAATAGAAATTCATTAAATTAAAATTGACTTGAACCAATGGTTAGATTAGATCAACCAAGGGAGAGAAGTGGTCAAGTTTGACTTGACTTGAGAGGAAGATGAAGGGTCAATTTTGACTTGACCATTTGTCACCTCATTGGTGAGTTGGCATTAAGTGGTCCAATGATGATGCTCCACATCATCATGGTTGCTTAAGTGGAATGCCACCTCATGGGAGTTACCAAGAGTTGTGACTCTTGGCATCCCATGGAGGTTACAATTCCCCTTAAAGTGGTCGGCCACTTTTTGATGAGTAGTTAGTGCATTTTGTGTGCTTGTGTGAGTAACTCCATCATCTTCTTCCTCTCTAGTTTTCTTCTTGCTCTCCCTCTCCTCCATTATTGATCTCTAAGGTTGCTAGCACATCCTTATAGGTTCTTCTCCATCTCTTTCTTGTGTGGATACACATAGAGAAGTGTCTACTTTGACACTTTCGAGATCCGACGAACCGAGGATGAGCGGGATTGCGAAGGGCTTCGCATCAAAGGTAAATTCCTTATCCTTGTAGATCTAGTTTAGAACTAGTGTAAGAAACTCGTACTCGTAATTTTTTCAAAATTTTAATCTTCACACGGATCCGGTGGCTGGGGTTTCGGCGTTTCCACAACGCAAAAAGCAGTTTTTGTGGCCCGAAAAACCCAACAGTGGTATCAGAGCCACGTGCGAAGTGAGTACGAGTTTGGTTTGTATTTTTTTATGAAAAATTACAGTACTGTATTTTTCTGTGAATATCTGATTTGTACAGATTTTATGGGTGTTTTTCTCGTAGAAGCGAAGCACAAGTGTTTAGACACTTGTAGGCTTCGACTACCGAGAAGATTTTTCCAAAACGGCAAGGTTTCGCCCCAAATCGTTTTGGGACAGCAGACTAAGGCACTGTAGGATCACTTAGGGACACTTGCGATGGTTATATCATGGGTAGGGGTGCTGCCCCTGACCCCGCAAGGGGATTTGTTCCGCGATTGCGCCCGAAAACCGCTAAACGGGACCGCCGGGAATTTTTACTCATAAAAATTGTAAAAATAGTAGTAAAAATTACAGAAAATTTTAGAAATTACATAATTTAGAATTATGTGTTATTTTATGATAGTCATGGCCCAAAATACTCAATTTAATTGGAAAGATTGTGTTGTAATTCATAATATGGCCTGCGTGCCATTTTGTATGTTTGCGCGTGTTGTACTTGATTCACGGCCTGCACGTTGTGCCTCTCTCTATTTATTCTTGTTGTAAATTAGTTTAGACTCGAATGTAACTCGAGTTTCACCATTGTAATGTACAAAATTGGAGCAGTGGAAGGTCCACTCAAGACAGAGTTACGAGGAGGGCGCGAGCAACACAAGGTGGTCAAAGGAAGGAGCTTGAGGAGCTGTTGACCTTAGGTTGACCATCTGATCTTCTCATTGGCTTGATAAGATCATAGTAGGGCCATGACTAATCATAAAATATTTAATTAATTGCTTGTGTGTGTATATATGATGCATGCTAGATTGAGTAATTAATTAGTGCCTTAACGGTTAGATTAGATCTAAATCGTGTACAAGATGCACCCTTAACGATTAGATTAGATCTAAATCGTGTATATGATACACATCATCGATTAGATTAGATCTAAATCGCGTCGACTCTAAAATGCCTACCATGTCGTGATATCCATCACTACCTCGATCGCATGATGTTGTTGAATTTGCCAAAGCAGAGCAACGCATATTATCTTGGTAGGGTGCGGAGGGACAATCTTGGTCCCGCCTATCAACGCATGGGTGAGTAAAACTCAATTAGATTGAGTATAACTAGTTAAATCAAGTTTAACTGTAGGCATTTATCCAATAGTTGGAAGATAGGACAAAATCACGTTTATATTAACTCTTGGGCGTATTAGCCAAAGCTAACTCGAGTTTTAATATAAATGCGGATCTTGATCCTATAAACAAGAGTTGCATAGAAATGTAATCGGTAATTAGTTACCTACCGATCATACTAATTCTTGGGCGTTTTAGCCAAAGCTAACTCAGGGCATAGTATGATGTGGATCTTGTCCCATATGAATTATAGAATTCAGTGGGAGCATCATTTAATTAAAAGACCTAATTAAATGATTACTAGAATATGATGTTTATTTATTTTCTACATTTTTCTGTTGTAGATAACCATGACATCAAACATGAACACCTTCTCTCTGCGTTCTGTCCTTGATAAGGACAAGCTCAACGAAGCAAATTTCCTGGACTGGTACAGGAATCTGAGAATAGTTCTCACCCAAGAACGTAAACTGTACGTTCTAGAGCAGCCCATTCCAGAGGCTCCTCCTGCCAATGCTACGAGAGCAGACAAAGATGCTTACAAGAAGCATCAAGATGATGCATTAGATGTATCATGTATAATGCTCGTGATCATGAACTCTGAGCTTCAGAAGCAACATGAGTTAATGGGTTCTTATGATATGGTTGAACATCTTCATCAACTATATCAAGGACAAGAGCGACATGAGAGATTTGAGATCTCAAGGGCACTATTTCAGTGCAAGATGTCAGATGGGGCTCCCGTAGGTCCATATGTACTCAAGATGATTGGGTACATAGAGAATCTACAGAGGTTGGGATTCCCACTTGGCAAGAGCTGACCACTGACCTGATCTTGCAGTCTTTGCCAGAGAGCTACAGTCAATTTGTCATGAACTACAAGATGAACGAAATTGACAAGCCACTGCCCGAACTGCTTAGTATGTTACGAACTGCTGAGCTCAACCTTAAGAAGGTTAAGCCCAACTCTATTCTGATGGTTCAGAAATACAAGGGCAAGGGCAAGCCTAAAGGCAAGGGAAAGTCCCAAGCCAAGGGCAAAGGCAAGACACTGAAGCCTAAAGGAGGGGTCGCCAAGGATGCTACCTGCTTCCACTGCGGTCAGACCGGGCACTGGAAGAGGAACTGCAAAGTCTACCTGGAGGATCTTAAGAAGAAGAAAGTGAGACTTCCACTTCAGGTATATATGTTATAGAAGTCAATCTATCTTTTTCTTCTTCATGGGTATTAGATACCGGATGTGCTTCTCACATTTGTACTAATGTGCAGGCGCTGAGAAATAGCAGGGCATTGACAAAGGGCGAGGTGGACCTGTTGGTTAGTCCTAGGAAAATGTACCGGTTCCACTGTACAACATTTTTTTGTACAAGTGTCGAACCTTTCCTTAAATAACCTATTGTGTTCTTTAGAAGTTAAATTAGTAATCGCAGACGGAACTTAACATCATTGATTCCAAATTTAACTTATCTGTTCTTAATGGTTTAGATTTGAATCGCAAGCGGAACTTAACACTATTGATTTAAATCAACCTATGTTATTAATTCCATTAAATATTAATTTCCAAAATTGGCTTCCAGGACTCCATGGCGAGGCACATGACCTTCTTGGATATGGGAGCAACCACCACCGCCTAGACAAAGCCTTTTAAGGAAAGTTAATATTTAATTTCCTTAAATAACTCTAGGTTAACCAAAAAGAACAATCGAATCACAAATTTGAAAAACAAAACAAAAAGAAACACATCTTCGAAACAAATCCGAAAATCTAGAATCTAATGCGTCTTGTGTTTGGAATTTATACAAAAGAAATACAACTAGTATGATGCGGAAATTAATTACTAATTATACCTTCCTTTGTATGCAACGACCTCTTGATCTTCTACCGTATTCCTCTTCTTATCCCAGACGTTGTGTGGGCAACGATCTACCGAGATGAGAATCCACCTAAGCCACCTTCTTCTCCAAGCAAAATTCGGCCACCACAATTCTCCAAGAGAAGTAGAGGTCCGGCCACCACCACCAAGCTCCAAGGGATGCAAGAAACAAAACCTCCTTTCTCTCCTTCTTCTCCTAGCTAGAACCGACCACCATCAAGAGCTCCAAGAGAAGATAAAACCAGCCACTAAAGAAAAAGAGAAGAGGAGAGGGAGAACCTCTAGGGTCGGCCACACCAAGGAGAAAAAGAGAGGAAGAAAAGAATAGAGTTGTCACCCATGAAGGCACCTCTACCCTTTCTGTTATAATCCTTGGCCTTGGCAAATAAGGAAATTTAAATAAAAACTTCCTTAATTCTTTTGCCATGAAAAGGAAAAATTTATTTTAATTAAAAAACAATTTTCTTCTCATTATTATAATGGTCGGCCACAACCAAATCTCCAAGCAAATAAGATTTTAAACACAAATTAAAACTTCCTTATTTGCTTCTGGAAATTAAAAAAAAATATTCTCCAATAATTTTTCCCTTCATGGTGGATTATAAAAAGGAAATTTTATAAATTAAAATCATTCTTTTAAACATGTGGATAATTTCCAAAAAGGAAAGTTATCTTTAAAAAATTAAAATCTCCTTTCAATCTACAAATAAGGAAAGATATCAAATCTTTTCTTAATCTCTTGTAGAAACTTATAAAAGAGATATTTAATTTTTAAACTCTCTTTTAAATCATAAACATGGTTAAAAAGGAAAGTTTTCTTAAAATTAAAATCCACCTTTCAATCTATAAATAAGGAAAGATTTCAAATCTTTTCTTAATCTTGTGTAGACAGCTATAAAAGGAAACATTTAAATTTCAAACTCTCTTTTAAAACCATGATATCCACATAAGAAATAATTTTAATAAAAATCCCTTCTTATTTTCTAGTGGCCGGCAACCTAAGCTTGGGACCCAAGCTTTGGCCGGCCACCTAAATTTAGCTTTACCATTAGCTTTGGTCGGCCCTAGCTTGGGCTTCAAGCTAGCTTGGTCGGCCACCTTAAGGTGGGTATAGGTGGATATAATTCTCTATATACAAGAGACTACGATAGGGATCGAGAGGAGGAATTGGTTTTGGTCTCCCGATGAAATTAAGCTTCCCGTGTTTGCCCCGAACACACAACTTAACTTCATCAATAATAATTCATACCACTAAAGAATTTTTATTGAACTACCGCACCAATCCCAAATTATATTTTGGGCTCCTTCTTATTATGAGTGTGTTAATCTCCGAGTGTTTAAGATGTCGAATGTCCACTAATTAAATGAGTTACTAACAACTCACTTAATTAATATCTTAGTTCCAAGAGTAGTACCACTCAACCTTATCGTCATGTCGGACTAAGTCCACCTGCAGGTTTAACATGACAATCCTTATGAGCTCTTCTTGGGGGCATTATCAACCTAGATCACTAGGACACAGTTTCCTTCTATAATCAACAACACACACTATAAGTGATATCATTTCCCAATTTATCGGGCTTATTGATTTATCAAACTAAATCTCACCCATTGATAAATTAAAGAAATAAATATCAAATATATGTGCTTGTTATTATATTAGGATTAAGAGCACACACTTCCATAATAACTGAGGTCTTTGTTCCTTTATAAAGTCAGTATAAAAAGAAACGACCTCTAATGGTCCTACTCAATACACTCTAAGTGTACTAGTGAAATTATATAGTTAAGATAAACTAATACCTAATTACACTACGACCTTCCAATGGTTTGTTCCTTTCCATCTTGGTCGTGAGCTACTGTTTATAATTTATAAAGAACCGATAACACGATCTTCTGTGTGTGATACCACACACTATGTTATCTACAATATAAATTAATTGAACATCTACATTTGGTATATATAAATGTAGACACTTGACCAATGTGATTCTTATAAATGTTTATACAAAACCTAGGCTTTTAGTATACACTCCAACAATCTCCCACTTATACTAAAAGACTATGTTGCCATAAATACTGTCATTCATCTTATTCCCTTCCATTCAATATGTCCATCAAAAGCTCTTGCCTTAAGGACCTTAGTGAAAAGATCTACAGGTTATCACTTGATGTAATATAAGCGGCAACAACTTCTCCTCGTTTATATGATGTCTCGTATTGGGTGGTACTTGTGCTCTATTGTGTTTACTTGCCTTATGGACTTATGATTTCTTTGAGTTTGCTACTGCACCATTATTATTACAATAAATTGTAATAATTTTTGGGCAAACTAGAAATCATGTCTAAGTCCATCTTGAAGTATCTGAGCCATATAGCTTCTATGGCTGCCTTAGAGGCTGCATATACTCAGCTTCTGTGGTGGAGTCCGAAAAAACACCTTTGCTTAACACTCCTCCATAGTTATGACTTCACCTCCTAAAGTAAACACAAACCCCGAGGTCGACTTACTATTGTCCCTATCTGATTGGAAGTCAAAATCCGTGCAACCCACTGCGACTAAATTATCTACTAGCATATAATCTCTAGTGCCTCTAAGGTACTTCAATATATGCTTTATCGCAGTCCAATGTCCTTGTCCAGGGTTACTTAGATATCTGCTAACTATGCCCTTGGCAAAACAGATTTCTGATCTCATGCATAGCTTACATTAGGCTTCCGATAGTCGAAGCATATGGAACTGCCTTCATTTCCTCTATCTTCTTTGATGTCTTCGGAGATATCTCTTTAGATAAAACTACTCCATGCTGAAAAGGTAAGAAGCCTTTCTTGGAGTTTCGTATGCTAAAAATGAGCAAGGATTGTTTCGATATATGAAGCTTGGGATAAGTAAAGTATACTCTTTTCTTGCGATCCCTTTTGATCCCAAGAATATATACATTCTCCCAAGTCCTTCATATCAAATTGTTTGGACAACCATACCCTTACTTCTGACAACATTTTGATATTATTTCCAACTACCAAAAAATGTTATCTACGTATAGTACAAGAAATACCACCATGTTTCCATCACACTTCTTGTATACACAAAACTCATTTGATTATAAAATAAATCCATAGGTCTGGATTTTATTAAACCGGATGTACCAAGTCCTTGAAGCTTTACTTCAGTCCACAGACTGATTGAGCTTTCACACAAGATGCTCTTTGCAATGAACCCTTCTGGTTGCTTTATATGGATGTTTTCTTCAAGATTTCCATTAAGGAAAGTTGTCTTGACATCCACTTGCTAAATTTTATCGATAGACTTAAGCATGGATACCGGTAAAAAAATTCTTTTTCAACAAGCCTTGCTTTGAAAATTTCTACCTTCTTGTCTATCCCTCTTTTCCTATTGTAGACTTATTTTCACCCAACGACTTTTACATCATCTGGTGGTTCTACAAGCTCCCAGACTCTATTAGAATACATATATTCTAATTTTGTATTGCAAAGATGCTGCATCTTTATCTTGGAGTGCTTCATTATATGTCTGCGGATCAGGTTCATGTCCACCAGGGATCAAGTCCAAAGACTCTCCCAAAACATGAATCTTTTAGGTTGCCTAACAACCCTCCCACTATGACGAGACACTTTCTGGAATTATGTATCATTTGTGATACGTGTTGCAGTTTCTTGTGATATTTCATCTTGTACAGTATGTACTAGATTAGACGTGTCATTTCTTTAAGAACAATTTTACTTATGAGCTTGTGGTTCATTATATAGTCCTTTTCTGAAATCGGGCATTGTGCTAACAATGACCTTCCGATTTTGAGGACTATAAATCTCCTTTCATTTCTCTAGGATAACTCACAAACAAGTGAACTCCTGCCCAACTTATCAGTGTCTCTTATGTGCTAGACCATCCAAATCCGAATATGCTTCAGACTAGGCTTACACCTATTGTGTAATTCTATGGGAGTAGAGAGTTCTGACTTAGAAGGTACTATGTTTACTTCCGTTTCTAATGTATATCCTTAAAATGAATTTGGTAATTTTTTGAATAACTCATCATCGATCTAATTATTCTATAAGAGCCTCATACCTTCTTTCCACTACACCATTCTGTTGGGGTGTACCAGGTGCAGTTAGTTGGGATTGAATCCCTTCTTCTGATAAGTGACTCCTAAATTCTCCCAAGAGGTACTCGCCACTACGATATTACCATAGTGACTTGATACTTTTACTTTGACGTTTCTCCACATTAGCCTAATACTTTTTGAACTTATCAAAGCGCTTAGACTTACAGCGCATCAAGTAAATGTACCCGTATTTTGAATAGTTGTCTATAAAATTGACAAAATATTCAAAACTACCTCTTTCCTGAATAGTCATAGATCCACACAAATCAGAATGAACCAATTCCAACATATCTTTGGCTCCATACCCCTTTCACTTAAAAGCATCTTGGTTATTTTTCCTTCCAAGTAAGACTCGCAGGTTGGAAAGATTTCCACTACCAATGAACCTAAGAGTTCATTGATTATTATCCTTTGAATCCTACTCAAGTTAATATAACCTAGCCTTAGACTACCAAGGATGTGATTGGTTCATTTTTGAAGATTGCTTTCTCTTATTAAAGTTAGAAGATGTGTTACTAATTTCCATTTATTGCATTGTAGGAGTTATTAGATTTATAAATTGTCAACCATCGTACCAGAACATATATCTTTCCTATTTTCTTGATAACAACTTTGTTATCAAAATAGACACAATATCTATTCTTTAATAGTTTAGAAACTGCAATCAGGTCCTTTCTAAACTTAGTACGTAAAAATAATTTCTAAAAATCCATATTTTATTCCTATCAGAGGATAAGCATCTCCCACTGCAATTGCTACCACTTTTGCAGCAATGCCCTTGTAGACGGTGACTTCCCCTTCATATAGTTATCGGGTTTCCTGGAACCTCTGCAATGAATTGCAGACATGATTAGTGGCTCCCGTATCTACACACCAGGTATCGGTAGATAACACCACTAATCATGTATTAACTAATGAATGAAATGCACCTATTTTGTTCTTAGTTCTAAGAGGACAGTCTACCTTAATGTCCAAGTCTTATTTCCAATCATAATAATTGGGACAACTAAGTCTATTCTATAGCATAACAACTAGGGGATTGACTAACATTTGAAAACCTAAGAATCACAAAAATATTTGGTCAAGACCAACATCTCAAAATCCCCGTGAATTTTGTATGCTACGATAGTGTGGACGTATACTGTAAGATATTGAAAAATTAATTAATAAGGTTATTTGGGAAATAGCCTTATAGAATTTTTTCGGAATTTTTAGAAATTTTCTGGGAATTTTTCGGAGCTCGTATGACAGGTTTTGAGGGGAAGAATTGACGGGTCCGGAAAAACCCTGTTTAGGATATTCCGTTTAAGTGAGGAAATGGTTTAATTATAAAATCCTTTTTCTTTTATTTTCCCTGACCTATCGTCGTTTCCCCCAAACCTTTGCGATCCCGATCCCAACCCTATTAGCTAGAGCACTAGAGCTAATCATTTGATGAATGTATTTTGGACTTGTTGTATCATATTCTATATAAATAAAGGCATTTAGTTTTTGGTTATTATACTTACTTGTATTGGTGCCAGATAAACTAAGTATAATAACGTCCTTGAGTAGACGGTTCTCACCTATATCAATCGGTTAGTTGAACCGATAGTGAGATGATATAGGGAACACTACTCTTAATCATTCCTAGTCGAGTATTAACATTCAGGGATAATGTTAATGCAATAAGACTAGCATGTAGGTCAACTCGATGACTTGATCTCATAAGACATGGATATAGAGATATCAAGTTGACACATGGGTATGCATTGAAGAATGTATACTGAATGACCCGCCATGAGAAAGTATCATGGATCGTTATATGAGTGTCATATACTTTCTCATGTGGCTATTAGTATGACTACTAGTCCTTAGACCTGAAGTCACCATGGATCCCTACATAAGGAGTTATGTACTTTGGTTTCGTCAAACGTCACCCGTAACTGGGTGGACTATAAGGGCGATTACTGGGTATGTAACGAATTATGCAGAGGGATGTGAGTGATGTAGATGGGATCTATCCCTCCTATATGACGGGAGCGACATCGATATTCTTGATAGAGTGAGACCACGAAGTGCATGGCCATGTCCAAATGAGTCAATATAGGATATTGAGCTCATTTGATTGAGTGAGTCTACTTGGAGTTCAAGATTTAGATTGATTAGAGGATGACACGGTCTATGCCTCACCTTGATCAATCTAGATGTCTAGGATAGAAGGACAGTTGTCATATTTTGTGAGGGGTCATAATTAGTAGTCACAAGGTGATGTTGGATCTCAACATTCTTGTAACTTGGGTAGTAATGATGTGTTGCTAGATACCGCTCATTACTTATGCTCCTAAATGGGTTTAGGGGCATTGCCAACGTTACAAGAACCTATAGGGTCACACACTAAGGGCAATTAGATGGAGATTAGGTTCATTAGATGAACCTAAATGATTACGTTCATATGATGAACCAAATTGGATTAAGAGTAATCCAAAGTAGGCTAATTGAGTTGGACTCAATTTGGTTCATGTGTTAAGTGAGTCTAATTTGGACTTAGACTCATTTAATTAATTTAATTCAATGAATAGAGATTCATTAAATTAAAATTGACTTGAACCAATGGTTAGATTAGATCAACCAAGGGAGAGAAGTGGTCAAGTTTGACTTGACTTAAGTAGGAAGATGAAGAGTCAAGTTTTGACTTGACTTTGACTTGACCAATGCCATATCATCAAGGCTTCTTCATTTGGTCAAGTTTGACTTGACCAAATGCCACATCATGGAGGAGATCAAGAGACTTGACTCTTGATATTCCATGGGGGTTACATGCCTTGAAGTGGCCGGCCAATTTTAGGTGGAATGAAAATTGATTTTTCATTCAAGTGGTTGTAACTCCATCTTCTTCTTCCTCTTGAGTTTTTCTTCTTGCTCTCCCTCTGCTACCTACTGATCTCTAAGGTTGCTAGCACATCCTTAGAGATTTTTCTCCATCTCTTGCTTGTGTGGATACACATAGAGAAGTGTCTACTTTGACACTTTCGAGATCCGGCGAACCGAGGACAAGCGGGATTGCGAAGGACTTCGCATCAAGGGTATATTCTTTCTTCATGTAGATCTAGGAGTAGATCTAAGTTGTAAACTCGTATTCGTAAATTTTTTCTATACTCTTCACACGGATCCGTTGGCTAGGGTGATTCGGGGTTTTCGCGACGCGAAAAAGAGGTTTTCGTGGCCCGAAAAACCCAACAGTGGTATCAAAGCCACGTGCGAAGCGAGTACGAGTTTAGATTCATATTTTTATGAAAAATATAGATCTGTAAACTTTCTATAAATTCATGTTTTTATAGTTTTAATGGGTATTTTTCTCGTAGAAGCGAAGCACAAGTGTTTAGACACTTGTAGGCTTCGACTACCGAGAAGAATTTTCCGAAACGGCAATGTTTCGCCCCAAAATTTTTTGGGACAGCGGGCTTAGGCGCTGTTAGATCGCAAAGGAACCCTCGCGATGGTTAGATCGCGGGTAGGGGCGCTGCCTCTGGCCCCACAAGGGGATTCGTTCCGAGATTGCGCCCGAAAACGCTAAACGGGACCGCCGGGAAAAATTTACTCATAAAATTGTAAAAATTATGAAAATTACAGAAAATTATGAAAAAAAATATATAATTTAGAATTATATATTAATTTTGTGATAGTTATGGCCCAAACGACCCAAATTGGATTTGGAAATGTGTTGTAATTCATAATACGGCCTGCGTGCCGTTATGTGATGTGCGTGCTGTATTTATTTATTTTTATTTTATTTTCACGACCTGTGCGTTGTGCCTTTCTCTTATATTCTAGTTGTAAATTAGATTTAGACTCGAATGTAACTCGAGTTTCAAAATTGTAATATAAATTTTGAAGCGGTGGAAGGTCCACACGAGACGGAGTTACGAGGAGGGTGCGAGCAACACAAGGTGGTCAAATGAAGAAGCTTGAGAAGCTGTTGACCTTAGGTTGACCATCCGATCTTCTCATTGGCTTGAAAAGATAGTAGTAGGGCCCTGACACAATCACAAAATAATTTAATTAATTGCTTATATGTATGTGATGCATGTTTAATTAAGTAGTTAATTAGTGCCTAGCGATTAGATTAGATCTATATCGTGCACGTGATGCACCCCACGATTAGATTAGATCTAAATCAAGTATTTGATGCGCATCATCATTTAGATTAGATCTAAAACGCGTCAACTCGTAATGCCTACCATGCCGTGATACCTACCACTACCTCGATCGCATGTTGTTGTTGAATCTGCCAAAGTAGAGCAACACATACTATCTTGGTGGGGTATGGAGGGATAATCTTGGTCCCGCCTATCAACGCATGGGTGAGTACAACTCAATTAGATTGAGTATTCCTAGTTAACTCGGTTGGATCGAGTATAACTATAGGCATTCTTCCAACGGTTGGAAAGATAGGTCAAAATCACATATATATTAACTCTCGGGCGTATTAGCCAAAGCTAACTCGAGTTTTAATATAAATGCGGATATTGATCCTATAAACAAGAGTTGCATAGAGATGTAATCGGTAATCGTTACCTACCGATCATACTAAGTCTTGGGCGTATTAGCCAAAGCTAACTCAAGGGTTAGTATGATGTGGATCTTGTCCCACATGAATTATAGAATTCAGTGGGAGCATCATTTAGTTAAAGGCCTAATTAAATGATTAAGAATATGATATTTATTTCTACTTTTATTTCTGTTGTAGATTACCATGACGTCGAATACGAACACCTTCTCCCTGCGATCTGTCCTCGAGAAGGACAAGCTCAACGGAGCAAACTTCCTGGACTGGTACAGGAACCTGAGAATAGTTCTCACTCAAGAACGTAAACTGTACGTTCTGGAGCAACCCATTCCGGAGGCTCCTCCTGCCACTGCCCCGCGAGCTGACCGAGATGCTTTCAAGAAGCATCAAGATGACGCATTAGATGTGTCTTGTCTAATGCTCGCGACCATGAACTCTGAGCTTCAGAAGTAACACGAGTTAATGGGCACTTACGATATGGTTGAACATCTTCGTCAACTATATCAAGGTCAAGAGAGGCATGAGAGATTTGAGATCTCAAGGGCACTTTGTCAGTGCAAGATGTCAGACGGGGCTCCTGTAGGCCCATATGTACTCAAAATGATTGGGTACATAGAGAACCTACAAAGGTTGGGGTTCCCACTTGGCCAAGAGCTGGCCACTGACCTGATCTTGTAATCCTTGTCGGATAGCTATAATCAATTCGTTCTAAACTACAATATGAACGAGATTGACAAGTCATTGCCCGAGCTACTTAGCATGTTAAGAACTGCTGAGCTGAACCTTAAGAAGGCTAAGCCCAACACTGTTCTGATGGTTCAGAAACATAAGGGCAAGGGCAAGCCCAAAGGCAAGGGAAAGCCCCAAGCCAAGGGCAAAGGCAAGGCACTGAAGCCTAAAGGAAGGGTCCCCAAGGATGCTTCCTGCTTCCACTGCGGTCAGACTGGACACTGGAAGAGGAATTGCAAGGTATACTTGGAGGATCTTAAGAAGAAGCGAAGTGAGACTTCCACTTTAGGTATATATGTTATAGAAGTCAATCTATCTATTTCTACATCATGGGTATTAGATACTGGATGTGCTTCTCATATTTGTACTGATGTGCAGGCGTTGAGAAATAGCAGGGCATTAACAAAGGGCGAGGTGAACCTACGAGTAGGCAATGGAGCACGGGTTGCTGCTGTTGCTGTAGGGACTTACTTTCTATCTCTGCCCTCTGGGCTTGTACTAGAGTTAGTCGATTGTTGTTATGTGCCAGCATTAACTAAGAACATTATATCAGTTTCTTGTTTGGACAAGAAAGGTTTCTCGTTTACAATAAAGAACAAATGTTGTTCCGTCTTTTTAAACGATATGTTCTATTGTAGTGCACCTATGATAAACGGACTCTATATTCTAGACCTTGAGCGCCCTATCTATAACATAAATACCAAGAGGTTCAAGTCAAATGACATGAACCAAACCTACCTCTGGCACTGTCGATTAGGTCATATAAATGACAAGCGCTTATCCCAGCTCCATAAGGATGGTTTGCTGGACTCATTTGATTTAGAATCATATGAGATATGCGAGTCATGCTTACGAGGCAAGATGACCAAGACTTCCTTTAGTGGGCACAGTGATAGAGTGACTGATTTGTTAGGACTCATACATAGTGATGTATGTGGCCCTTTCAATGTCGCTGCTAGAGGTGGTTATAGGTACTTCATCACATTTACTGATGACTTCAGTAGATATGGTTATGTGTACTTAATGACACATAAGTCTGAATCCTTTGAAAAGTTCAAAGAATTCAAGAATGAAGTACAGAACCAGCTTGGCAAGAGTATTAAGATATTTCAATCCGATCGAGGTGGAGAATACCTTAGCCATGAGTTCCGTGACTATCTAGCTGAGTGTGGGATTCTATCTCAACTCACTCCTCCTGGAACACCACAGTGGAATGGTGTATCCGAAAGGAGGAATTGTACCCTATTAGATATGGTACGATCGATGATGAGTCACACAGATCTTCCGACATACCTTTAGGGCTATGCTTTAGACACGACAGCTTTTATACTCAACCGAGTTCCATCCAAGGCCGTGATAAAGACACCATATAGGATATGGACTGGGAGAGATGCCCAAGTGTCTTTCATGAGGATTTGGGGTTGTGAGGCTTACGTTCGACGTCAAGTCTCAGACAAATTAGGACCCAAATCTGACAAGTGCTTTTTCATTGGATATCCCAAGGAAACCAAGGGATATTATTTCTATATTCCTAGTCAGCACAAGGTAGTTGTGGCAAAGACTGGGGTCTTTCTAGAAAGGGACTTTGTTTCTAGAAAGACTAGTGGAAGCGTTCGATCTTGAAGAAGTTCAAGATGCGAACGATAGCACTGATGCCTCGATGGAAATTGAACTGGAACCACAAAGTTTTGTGGATGATGTTGTTCAACAAGGAGTTGAGGAACAACAATCAGTTCAAGTAGACATACCTCTTCGCAGGTCTGATAGGGTACGTCGTCAGCCTGAGAGATACTCATTTCTCTTGTCTGACCATGATGACGTTATGCTCATAGAGGATGAGCCTACCACCAATCAGGAAGCTGTGATGAGACCAGATTCCGAGAAATGGCTAGAAGCCATGAGATCCGAAATGGAATCCATGTACACCAACCAAGTATGGACTTTGGTTGATTCACCTGAAGGGGTAAAACCCATTGGGTGTAAGTGGGTCTTTAAGAGAAAGACTAACATGGATGAACTTATCTATAAGGGTCGCTTGGTAGCTAAAGGTTTCAAGCAGATTCATGGTATTGACTATGATGAAACCTTTTCTCCTGTAGCGATGTTTAAGTCCATTCGGATCATGCTTGCTATTGCAGCCAACCATGACTATGAGATATGGCAGATGGATGTCAAAACCGTGTTTCTGAATGGAAACCTGCTCGAGGATGTGTACATGACACAACCTGAGGGTTTTGTAGATCCACAGCATACTAGCAGAGTATGCAAGCTCCATAGGTCCATTTATGGACTAAAGCAAGCTTCTTGGAGCTGGAATCTTCGATTCGATGATGCAATCAAATAGTTTGGTTTCATCAAGAATGAAGATGAGCCTTGTGTCTACAAGAAGGTTGTAGGGGATATAGTTGTCTTCCTCATATTGTATGTGGATGACATACTACTCATTGGGAAGGACATCCCTATGCTTCAGTCTGTCAAGACCTGGCTAGGGAGTTGCTTCTCAATGAAGGATTTAGGTGAGGCATCCCGCATTCTAGGGATACAGATCTATAGAGATAGATCTAAGAGGTTGCTTGGCCTAAGTCAGAGTACATACATTGGCAAGGTACTCCTACGGTTTGCCATGCAGAACTCCAAGAAGGGATTTCTGCCGATGTCACATCGCGTGAGTCTTTCGAAGACTCAAGGTCCCTCTTCTAGAGAGGAGAGAGACCGCATGGATCAGATCCCTTATGCCTCAGCTATAGGATCGATCATGTACGTCATGCTATGTACTCGACCTGATGTCTCGTATGCTTTGAGCATGACGAGCAGATACCAGTCAGATCCAGGTGAAAGTCACTAGATAGCGGTCAAGAATATTCTTAAGTACTTAAGAAGGACTAAAGAATATTTCTTGATATATGGAGACGATGATGAGCTAGCTGTAAAGGGTTATAGTGATGCTAGCTTCCAGACCGACCAGGATGACTATAGATCGCAGTCGGGGTTCGTATTTTGCATTAATGGTGGTGCTGTCTGCTGAAAGAGTTCGAAGCAGGATACAGTAGCTGATTCTATAACAGAAGCCGAGTACATTGCTGCATCAGAGGCAACAAATGAGGCTGTTTGGATCTGCAAGTTCATCACTGAACTTGGGGTGGTTCCTAGCATTGCTGACCCTATTGAAGTCTATTGTGACAACAATGGAGCTATAGTACAGGCGAAGGAACCTCGCTCACACCAGCGGACCAAACACATACTACGGCGCTTCCATCTCATTCGAGAGATCATTGAGAGAGGAGATGTGAAGATTTGCTGAGTACCTACAGAGGCTAACATCGCAGATCCCTTGACCAAGACTTTGGCGCAGAGGAAGCATGATGGTCACACTAGGTCATTGGGGCTTAGAGCCTACACTGATTGGCACTAGTGCTAGTGGGAGATTGTTAGCTAGAGCCCTAGAGCCAATCATTTGATGATTGTATTTTGGACTTGTTGTATCATATTCTATATAAATAAAGGCATTTAGTTTTTGGTTATTATACTTACTTGTATTGGTGCTAGATAAACTAAGTATAATAACATCCTTGAGTAGACGGTTCTTACCTATATCAATCAGTTAGTTAAACCGATAGTGAGATGATATAGGGAACACTACTCTTAATCATTCCTAGTCGAGTATAAACATTCAGGGACAATGTTAATGCAATAAGACTAGCATGAAGGTCAACTCGATGACTTGATCTCACAAGTCATGGATATAGAGATATCAAGTTGACACATGGGTATGCATTGGAGAATGTATACTGAATGACCCGCCATGAGAAAGTATCATGGATCGTTATATGAGTGTCATATACTTTGTCATGTGGCTATTAGTATGACTACTAGTCCTTTGACCTGAAGTCACCATGGATCCCAACATAAGGAGTTATGTACTTTGGTTTCGTCAAACGTCACCCGTAACTGGGTGGACTATAAAGGCGATTACTGGGTATGTAACGAATTATGCAGAGAGATGTGAGTGATGTAGATGGGATCTATCCCTCCTATATGACGGGAGCGACATCGATATTCTTGATAGAGTGAGACCACGAAGTGCATGGCCATGCCCAAATGAGTCAATATAGGATATTGAGCTCATTTGATTGAGTGAGTCTACTTGGAGTTCTAGATTTAGATTGATTAGAGGATGACACGGTCTATGCCTCACATTGATCAATCTAGATGTCTAGGATAGAAGGACACTTGTCATATTTTGTGAGGGGTCACAATTAGTAGTCACAAGGTGATGTTGGATCTCAACATTCTTGTAACTTGGGTAGTAATGATGTGTTGCTAGATACCGCTCATTACTTATGCTCCTAAATGGGTTTAGGGGCATTGCCAACGTTACAAGAACCTATAGGGTCACACACTAATGAACCTAAATGATTACGTTCATATGATGAACCAAATTGGATTAAGAGTAATCCAAAGTAGGCAAATTGAGTTGGACTCAATTTGGTTCATGTGTTAAGTGAGTCTAATTTGGACTTAGACTCATTTAATTAATTTAATTCAATGAATAGAGATTCATTAAATTAAAATTGACTTGAACCAATGGTTAGATTAGATCAACCAAGGGAGAGAAGTGGTCAAGTTTGACTTGACTTAAGTAGGAAGATGAAGAGTCAAGTTTTGACTTGACTTTGACATGACCAATGCCACATCATCAAGGCTTCTTCATTTGGTCAAGTTGGCTTGACCAAATGCCACCTCATGGAGGAGATCAAGAGACTTGACTCTTGATATTCCATGGGGGTTACATGCCTTGAAGTAGCCAGCCACTTTTAGGTGGAATGAATATTGATTTTTCATTCAAGTGGTTGTAACTCCATCTTCTTCTTCCTCTTGAGTTTTTCTTCTTGCTCTCCCTCTCCTCCCTACTGATCTCTAAGGTTGCTAGCACATCCTTAGAGATTTTTCTCCATCTTTTGCTTGTGTGGATACACATAGAGAAGTGTCTACTTTGACACTTTCGAGATCCGGCGAACCGAGGACAAGCGGGATTGCGAAGGGCTTCGCATCAAGGGTATATTCTTTCTTCATGTAGATCTAGGAGTAGATCTAAGTTGTAAACTCGTATTCGTAAATTTTTTCTATACTCTTCGCACGGATCCGTTGGCTAGGGTGATTCGGGGTTTCCGCGACGCGAAAAAGCGATTTTCACGGCCCAAAAAACCCAACAAACCCTTCCTCGCGCGCACGATGATGCCACCGCGCCGATCGCCGGCCGCTGCGAGGACACCACCGACAACAATCTCCTTCTCCAGCGTGTCTCGGCTGAGTCTCCCTCTCCCTCTCAAGGTGTGGAGCCTCTCCTTTCTCCCAATCTCGTCACTGTGCCCTAGATTGCCGACGTCGAGTCTCTCTCACCGAGCCACAGAATTGCGGGCATTTCGTTTCCGTCGACGTAGCTCTGTCCATCGCCGACCGAGCCTCCCTTCTCCTCCGTCGATTGCCCGATTCCTTCCAGCCACTGTCTCCCTTCTCCGAGTGCGTTTCTTTGCGCATGTGGGTCTTCAGCCGAGAGGGGAACCCGTGCCTTAGCTGCTTCCTATGGATGTCGATCATGTCTCCTCATCACCGGATTTTGGATCGAGGCCCATCGTTTCTCCTCACCAGATCTTGGACCAAAGGGGGGCTCTTTCCTTTACACGACCACATTGCTAGGCATCGGATTAAGGTAAGCTATGATGAGTATTGTTTTGGTATACTGTGGATTCTTTCTTGCATTAGATTTGTTAGTTAAAGGGTTGGTTGAATTGTTAGGCTAATAGGTGATGGAGATGTGGGCAACAGTGGGTATCGCCATCGATTTCCAGCCATGGGGCACCCTTTGATCATGAGCCACCAGCGATCATTATCAGAATTTGGTGAGTATTAAGGTTGGAGTTATTGCTAGGAGTAAAATGGGGGATTGTTGTTTAGATGGTTAATTGAGTATTAGATGAATTATGTGGGATTGATTCATGGTTAAGGAATTGAAAATCGGCTGTGATACATTGATTTGGTTGAGTCTTGGATTGTTTTGGATATGTAGTAGATTTGGAGTTGTAAGTTGTTGTGGTATGGTTGATAAGTTTAGTGGTTTGTTGTAGATGACTACATAATCGTTAATCAAATTCATTGGATTGATATTGTGGTGGTTTGGTTAGTTGTTGATGATGATGTTAGGTTGATGTGGATTTATGCTGGAGACTTGATTTTGTGATAGGTTATTGTGGGTTGATATCATTTGTGTTGTGGATGGATAAATCAAGATTTGTATCATATTATATTGGAGACTTTGTGACCTGTGGTTGTTTGGATCGAAGTGAAGGATTGTGGATTATGTTTGGTTTTAGAAGGAGTTGGATTAAGGATGCATTTATTATCGTATTGGATTTGGATCATTAAGTGGAGTTAAACATGATCGTTATTGGTATGTGTTGGATTGATTGGGGTTTGTATTGGGTTGGAATTTGTGGATAATGTGATTGGTTGATATAGATTGTTATGTGATCATTCTTTGGATTATTGGATTGATTGTTGGTTGGGTTATCAGATATGGTGGTTAAGGATTATTTGGAGGATTAGTCAGGGATCAGATTTGATTGGAGTGATCCTATTGGGTTAGGGATTTTATTTAGCTATTTAATTCATATGAATTTAGCTAAATAAAATATAAATATATTGATTTCTGCAGGACTTGGATTCGGGACGAGCGTCTCAACGCGGGATTACTTGGCACGATCTACATTTTAAGGCGGGTATTTCTTCCTTGGCTCTATGTAGATTTTTATTGAGCTTAGTGCAAGGTTTTATGTGATGGATTAGGCTGCTTTTCCTTATATCGTATTTGTTGGTTGCCTTCCTGCTTGATACTTACGCTTGATCTTTGAGATGTCCTAGTTATATCATATACAGTCTCTACTCTTGATTTCTACTCTGCTGTGATTACGCGTGTAGAGTATGTATTGTAGGGATTATCGTGTGGTTGGATTTACCATGTTGATTTTGCATATAATGTGGATTGTACGTAGGGTGGTATGTGTTATAGGAGTCATCATGTTGACCGTACATTTACATCACATGTATTTATTATGTACTTTTGGAGGAGTTGTGTTGATTGTATGTTTGTGGTTTATACACGTGTCTAGTGTGTTTTTAATGGAGGATACATGTGGGGTTGTGTACACGTGCCTGGTTTGATATGTAGATGTTTCATGATGGTTATACCTATGTTGTGGAGATATTTATGATGATGGAGAGTTTATATTGATGGTGGGGATGTTTATATTATGATTATCACATCATGTTATCATATATTGCATGCTAACGACCATTTCTCCCGTGTGGTATGAGCTAGTCGCCAGTCATACTTGTGGATTGTCTGAAGACCACCAGCTCCTTTAGGTATGAGCTAGTCTTCAGACATATTAGCTGTCCATTCGGCCACTGAGGGAGAGTGGTAGCTAGGAGTGGAGCTAGTCCTGTCCTACTCACTAGGCTGCTCAGTTGCATACTCTGTTTGCCTTGACCACTATTGGGTAGTGGGTCTAGAGGGTTCAGTAGTTAGGGGGCCTGTTATGTGAGTTGTCAGGGAACCTGACGCCAATATTAGGTAACTACTTAGCGCACCGAACGCCTCAACCGCTCTATAGCGGTTACGTACGTTGAGGTTAGTATGGTTTGTCACGGACCCAAACCTCTCGGCCATACAGGGGTCGTGGTGTCTGGAGAGGTGGCGCGGGTGACCATGGACCATGCATGCACTTTGGCATATGATGCGCGGTGCATCTGTGGATATATATTTGCATACATGCCTAGTAGATACTAGCTGCATGTAATTGTGTTTGTTGCACTTGTTTGAGATATGCTTGTTGCATATGGTTGTCATGCTGCATACATGTCTTTTATTTTACATGTATATGCAGCCGTATTGATATTGCACAGGTGTCACGGGTATGTCTGTTGCAGATCCGGTGAGTTTACTGATCATTGTACCAGGTGTCGTTTCCAGATTGGGTATGTGTTTATCATTTTGTCAGTTATGATCGTTATACCATGTGAGATAGACTGGTACTGGTAGTTTTGTTCATTGGATATGTTAGTATGATCATGTTCTTTATTCCCTACAGAGACTGTATACTTGTGATCTCCTTGTTTGTTTATGGACCATGCACTATCTTGTCTATTACCCGCTGAGTTACCTATACTGATCACCGCATGTATACATTTATGTTTTCTGGTAGCTTGTAGATGGTTGATGTCGCTCGGAGTATCATGTCTGCCGGGTCCTACGTCACATCCGACGACGATTTCACCTAGTGTTTGTTTTCTTTTGTATATTATTTTCTTATTTTTGGCATTGTATTTGTGTTTATCCATGTGGCTATCTTATTCTTTTGGTGTTGTATTTGTGTTTAAGCCGTGCCGGCATGCATTGTATTTATTTGGTTTGTGTGGGATTTCCTTTATTTTTCTGTCGTGTTTTTAGTACAGCCGTGTGGGCTGTTTTATATATAACTGCGTGGTTGTGATTGTTTCATTCCAGCCGAGTGGGCTGTGATTATAACTGCGTGGTTGTGTATATAAATATTCCAGCTGCATGTGGCTGATGTATTTTGTTTGTATTGATACTTCAGATTATCACCGGTACAGGGGAGATGCTGCCGAATTTTTGTCTGGCAGAGACTCCTTTGGGGGCGTGACAATTTAGTGGTATCAGAGCAGGTATGATGCCTGTTATTCATGTTTTGGATTTCGTGATTCGATTTTCTTGATGTGATTTTTCGGGTTTTGGGACCAGGCAGCAGCAGGACTTCTCCAGGCTATAGGACGTATGCTTGCATATTGTTATCATACATTTATGTTGGTGTATGTATCGTTGCCCATGATAGTTAGTTATGACATGTGTTAGTACTCTCTGGTTAGTACATGCCTATTTGTTTGTAGCATGCATTGCATGTGTTGGGTCAATCACTGATCACGGTTGACCTAATGGAGATCAAGGATTACAGTCTCAAAGGATTTGTCATATCATACTACCAGTAGTTTTAGTGTCTGTTACTACGAGTTGGTTGAGAGTTAGAGTCACATACTAGTCTCTATTACTATTAGCTGGGTAGTAGATGGTGTTTTTATACTCATGTTGACTCGGTTAGTAGAGTACCGGTTTACTCCTGTTAGTTCAGTCAGTTTAGGATTGATTTACCTGATTGACTGGTGTAGTTGTGGTTTGACTTACCTTAGTTGGTTTTGTCAGTGATGAATGGATGCACTCTTATTGGATCAGTTAGGAGATGATCGATTTATTTTGTTGGTTCGATCATTAGGGACCGACTTACCCTATTTTTATAGAGATTTTGATCCTTAGGATACTCGTGCTTGGTTAGGTATTTTGGGAGACATACTTGAGTACGTGACTTATACTGTCATGGGGAGGACTGAGTTAGCCATATACTATTATCGACTTAGTCAGTCTATAGAGGATTGATGTATCCTACTCCATGGGGACTTTAACCATGGATTGTTTGTACCTGATAGGATGACTTAGAAGGTACATTCGGATTGGATACCTCTGTTGAAGTGGGAAAAGTGTAAGGCTACATGCTTAACACTTATGAGATACAACCGTTACTAGGGTGTACGAGTTGGAGAGTACATTTGGATATATGATTTGTACTGATGTGAGAGAGGTGAGTTAGTTGATTAACCTTTACGTGAACTGGTACCACGTGAAGGAAGAAGCAGAGAATGCTTTTGGAGATTAGGTCATCACTTAGTGATTTCCTTGAGGTGTTTAGAGAGAGATTAGTTCTCTACTTCTTTTGTTAGCATGATGAATTATAAGGCAATGATCAGTCGACTCGCCTAACGTTGTTCCATGGGAGATCCTGACTCATGGAACTATTGGATATGATTAGATATCCATTACTTAGTGATATATACCCCGCAATGGTGCGGAGGAAGTGGTATTAGTTGAGTAATACCTAGGAGGTCTGACCATAACTAGGTATAATTTCAGATGATGATCTTCAAGGGGTAGAGCGTCGATCGACAAATATTTTGACCAGCTATTTAGGATAGGAAATTCGATCCTTTTATCAGCTTTTGTCGAGGGACATATATAGGATGATTATGAGGGTGATGGAGATACTCTTTTGATGGGTAGATTCTCAGTTAGGAGGTTGTGTGAATCATTTAACTTGAGGATATACTATTTGATACTTGATGTTGATAGTGATATGGAGAGTAGCACATGTGTGATATTTATGGATTTGGTGATTTGCAGTTGGTGATTTGATCATAGGCTTGTTTTTGGGGATCCTACGGTTGAGTGAGCCTATTGTACGTACATTATGGGTCATTGGTGTTACCATTTTAGGCATACCGTGCCCTAGACGTTTTATGGACTCGATGTACTTGGTATCATTAGGGTGTTTGGATCAGTTTTCATTGTCTTTATTGGCAATGTTGTGATCTATTCCCGATCCGAGGTGGATCACGTACACTAGCTTCGCATAGTTCTAGAGATGTTTCGACGGGAACATCTATATGTGAAGTTAGTAGTACGTATTGTGATTGTCTTTTATGAGTTTTTGGGACACATTGTCTCTGGTAGAGGGATATCAGTGGATCCACAGGAGATAGAGGTTGTTATCAGTTGGGAGTAGTCGTAGTCTATACCGGAGACTCACTGTTCCTTTGGTCTGGCTGGATATTACCAGAGATTGATTGAGGGTTACTCCAGCATTATTATGTCGTTGACTGGACTATCTAGGAAGGGTATGGAATTTTCCTGGATAGATGTTTGTGAGATCAGTTTACATAGCTGCACCTATCTTAGCGGTACTTTCTTGTGTAGACGGATTTGCACTCTACACAGATGTATCGTATTTGGGGTTTGGTGTAGTTCTGATGTAGCATGAGCTGAGTAGTCTCGTGCCAGTAGTTAGAATTCTCGTGTAATGAGAATGAGATTCTTTATTTCCATGGGAGATTATGTGTGTTCTCGAGTCACTTCTTGTCCGGGAGGAGTTACTGCAGGAAACACATTGATCTGGATTTGCGATAGATCCGGGTGACGCCTGATGTATAGAGACTTAGAGTGTTCCTATTGGTTGAACGACATGAAAAAGATATCGCAGATTTTGTAGCTTTATGTCTAAAATGACAACCAGCAGAGGCTGAACATCGGAGATTAACAGGATTATATCCGTTGATTCAGACATTAGAGTGGAGTTGGGAGCATGTTATGATGGATTTTATTGTGGGATTATCCAGGACTTGGAGAGGATATGTTGGTTTGGGTAATCATTGTTGGATGACGACTTTGCACCCTAGCCATTGATTTGTAGGATGCATCCGTTGGATTGAGTAGCAGGATTATATGGTAGAGAGATTACCGGACCTTATGGTATATCTCGGAGTGTTATATTGGATGGAGATCAGTGATTTCACATCATAGTTTTGTCTGTGGATACAACAGACTTTGGATTAGAAGCTTTGTGTTAGTATAGATTTTTACCGCGGACTGATGGATAGTTTGAGTGTCTTATACAGATGTTGGGAGGTCTGATGATAGTGGATTTTGGTATTCAGAGGTAGTTGATTTATCCCGCAGTTGGCTAGATTGCAGAGTGGGAGTAGCGGGAGTAGGGTGAGTTCATATCTCACAGAGTCGTCGCTATTCATTTGGAGGTGTATTGTCATGTTTGGAGATATGTTTATGATACTAGGGTGGAGTAGTAGATGAGGATGCTGTTTGGTTATTATATTTGGAGTGAGTGGTATATGAGTATGTGATTTGGATGTTACCCTTGGATGAGGATCCCTAAGTTAACCAGTAAATTTGGGGACCAAATTTTTATTAGTGGGGGAGAATGTAAGATATTGAAAAATTAATTAATAAGGTTATTTGGGAAATAGCCTTATAGAATTTTTTCGGAATTTTTAGAAATTTTCTGGGAATTTTTCAGAGCTCGTATGATAGGTTTTGAGGGGAAGAATTGACGGGTCCGGATAAAGCCTGTTTAGGATATCCCGTTTAATTGAGGAAATGGTTTAATTATAAAATCCTTTTTCTTTTATTTTCCCCGACCCATTGCCGTTTCCCCCAAACCTTTGCGATCCCAACCCTTCCTCGCGCGCACGATGATGTCACCGCGCCGATCGCCGGCAGCCGCGAGGACACCGCCGGCAACAATCTCCTTCTCCAGCGTGTCTCGGTTGAGTCTCCCTCTCCCTCTCAAGGTGTGGAGCCTCTCCTTTCTCCCAATCTCGTCACCGTGCCCTAGATTGCCGACGTCGAGTCTCTCTCACCGAGCCACAGCATTGCGGGCATTCCGTTTCCATCGACGTAGCTTAGTCCATCGCCGACCGAGCCTCCCTTCTCCTCCGTCGATTGCCCGAGTCCATCCAGCCACTGTCTCCCTTCTCCGAGTGCGTTTCTTTGCGCATCTGGGTCTTCAGCCGAGAGGGGAACCCGTGCCCTAACTGCTTCCCATGGATGTCGATCATGTCTCCTCATCACCGGATTTTGGATCGAGTCCCAACGTTTCCTCCTCACCGGATCTTGGACCAGAGGGGGGCTCTTTCCTTTACACGACCACATTGCTAGGCATCGGATTAAGGTAAGCTATGATGAGTATTGTTTTGGTATACTGTGGATTCTTTCTTGCATTAGATTTGTTAGTTAAAGGGTTGGTTGGATTGTTAGGCTAATAGGTGATGGAGATGTGGGCAACAGTGGGTATCGCCATCGATTTCCAGCCATGGGGCACCCTCTGATCATGAGCCACCAGCGATCATTATCAGAATTTGGTGAGTATTAAGGTTGGAGTTATTGCTAGGAGTAAAATGGGGGATTGTTGTTTAGATGGTTAATTGAGTATTAGATGAATTATGTGGGATTGATTCATGGTTAAGGAATTGAAAATCGGCTGTGATACATTGATTTGGTTGAGTCTTGGATTGTTTTGGATATGTAGTAGTTTGGAGTTGTAAGTTGTTGTGGTATGGTTGATAAGTTTAGTGGTTTGTTGTAGATGACTACATAATCGTTAATCAAATTCATTGGATTGATATTGTGGTGGTTTGGTTAGTGTCGATGATGATGTTAGGTTGATGTGGATTTATGATGGAGACTTGATTTTGTGATAGGTTATTGTGGGTTGATATCATTTGTGTTGTGGATGGATAAATCAAGATTTGTATCATATTATATTGGAGACTTTGTGACCTGTGGTTGTTTGGATCGAAGTGAAGGATTGTGGATTATGTTTGGTTTTAGAAGGAGTTGGATTAAGGATGCATTTATTATCGTATTGGATTTGGATCATTAAGTGGAGTTAAACATGATCGTTATTGGTATGTGTTGGATTGATTGGGGTTTGTATTGGGTTGGAATTTGTGGATATTGTGATTGGTTGATATAGATTGTTATGTGATCATTCTTTGGATTATTGGATTGATTGTTGGTTGGGTTATCAGATATGGTGGTTAAGGATTATTTGGAGGATTAGTCAGGAATCATATTTGATTGGAGTGATCCTATTGGGTTAGAGATTTTATTTAGCTATTTAATTCATATGAATTTAGCTAAATAAAATATAAATATATTGATTTCTGCAGGACTTGGATTCGGGACGAGCGTCTCGACGTGGGATTACTTGGCACGATTTATATTTTAAGGCGGGTATTTCTTCCTTGGCTCTATGTAGATTTTTATTGAGCTTAGTGCATTGTTGTATGTGATGGATTAGGCTGCTTTTCCTTATATCGTATTTGTTGGTTGCCTTCCTGCTTGATACTTATGCTTGATCTTTGAGATGTCCTAGTTATATCATATACAGTCTCTACTCTTGATTTCTACTCTGCTGTGATTACGCGTGTAGAGTATGTATTGTAGGGATTGTCGAATGGTTGGATTTACCATTCTGATTTTGCATATAATGTGGATTGTACGTAGGGTGGTATGTGTTATAGGAGTCATCATGTTGACCGTACATTTACATCACATGTATTTGTTATGTACTTTTGGAGGAGTTGTGTTGATTGTATGTTTGTGGGTTATACACGTGTCTAGTGTGTTTTTACTGGAGGATACATGTGGGGTTGTGTACATGTGCCTAGTTTGATATGTAGATGTTTCATAATGGTTATACCTATGTTGTGGAGATATTTATGATGATGGAGAGTTTATATTGATGATGGGGATGTTTATATTATGATTATCACATCATGTCATCATATATTGCATGCTGACGACCATTGCTCCCGTGTGGTATGAGCTAGTCGCCAGTCATACTTGTGGATTGTCTGAAGACCACCATCTCCTTTAGGTATGAGCTAGTCTTCAGACATATTAGCTGTCCATTCGGCCACTGAGGGAGAGTGGTAGCTAGGAGTGGAGCTAGTCCTATCCTACTCACTAGGCTGCTCAATTGCATACTCTGTTTGGCCTTGACCACTCTTGGGTAGTGGGTCTATAGGGTTCAGTAGTTAGGGGGCCTGTGATGTGAGTAGTCAGGGACCCTGACACCAAGTAGTTAGATAACTACTTAGCGCACCGAACGCCTCAGCCGCTCTATAGCGGTTACGTATGTTGAGGTTAGTATGGTTTGTCACGGACCCAAACCTCTAGGCCATACAGGGGTCGTGGTGTCTGGAGAGGTGGCGGGGGTGACCATGGAGCATGCATGCACTTTGGCATATGATGCGCGGTGCATCTGTGGATATATATTTGCATACATGCCTAGTACATACTAGCTGCATGTGATTGTGGTTGTTGCACTTGTTTGAGATATGCTTGTTGCATATGGTTGTCATGCTGCATACATGTCTTTTATTTTACATGTATATGCAGCCGTATTGATATTGCACAAGTGTCACGGGTATGTCTGTTGCAGATCCTGTGAGTTTACTGATCATTGTACCAGGTGTCGTTTCCAGATTGGGTATGTGTTTATCATTTTGTCAGTTATGATCGTTATAACATGTGTGGTAGACTGGTACAGGTAGTTATGTTCATTGGATATGTTAGTATGATCATGTTCTTTATTCCCTACTGAGATTGTATACTTGTGGTCTCCATGTTTGTTTATGGACCATGCACTATCTTGTCTATTACCCGCTGAGTTACCTATACTCACCATCGCATGTATACATTTATGTTTTCAGGTAGGTTGTAGATGGTTGGTGTCGCTCGGAGTATCCTGTCTGCCGGGTCCTACGTCACATCCGAAGACGATTTCACCTAGTGTTTGTTTTCTTTTGTATATTCTTTTCTTATTTTTGGCATTTTATTTGTGTTTAGCCATGTGGCTATCTTATTCTTTTGGTGTTGTATTTGTGTTTAAGCCGTGCCGGCATGCATTGTATTTATTTGGTTTGTGTGGGCTTTCCTTCATTTTTCCGCTGTGTTTTTAGTACAGCCGTGTGGGCTGTTTTATATATAACTACGTGGTTGTGATTGTTTCATTCCAGCCGAGTGGGCTGTGATTATAACTGCGTGGTTGTGCATATAAATATTCCAGCCGCATGTGGCTGATGTATTTTGTTTGTATTGATGCTTCAGATTGTCACCGATACAGGGGAGATGCTGCCGGATTTTTGTCTGGCAGAGACTCCTTTGGGGGCGTGACATATACAAATTCTAAAAGGAGATTTTATCCATTAATTTTTATTATCTTGTCAACCGATGACAAATAAAATTAATAGTTGGTATGTCTTTGATCAAATATTTGGTCAAGACTCTAAATTTAAAATAATATTGATTCCTCAAACAATACTATTTAAATTTACCAACACCCCAAAACACCGTGAATTTTGCATGTCACGTTAGTGTGGACGTATACAAAATCAACATTTGTAAGACGAGGGTATTACCCATTAACTATCTTGTCAACCTAACTTTATGACAAATAAAATTATCTCAAACACCGTTAATTTTGTATGCCACGTTAGTGTGAACGTATACAAAATCAATCATTTGTAAGAGGGGTTTTAACCCATTAATTTTATTATCTTGTCACCCTAGTTTTATGACAAATTAATAGTTGATTTCCCTTTGGTCACACAAGTAATAGCAGTGACTCCGTTGGGGAGGATACTATTAAATGTGTCTAAGTGTATACCATTACTTGATACTTAGTCCATTAAATAGAATTGTGCCCCTTCAGTTGGAGAAGATCACACACATCCTAAATAATTTTCTATAACCATCCATAAAGGAAGTTTGATCTAGTGATTCGCAAACAAACACATCCGTTGTGGAGGGAGGCACTTAGAGCCAATACGCAAGCTTGTTGCATCACTTACAAACCAGTAATGGAGACCGTGAGATTTATATACTAATCTCTCTCCCACTTATTTATTTATGGTGAGGAATTTTAACCTATGCTAGCATACATTACATGCACACACACATCACAGTAAATAAAAGCAATAAATATGGAAATTAATTTTCCAACTATTATAGAATTTTCATCACTATCCTCCGTATGCTTCAACCCTAGCTGCTGCCATCTTTAGCCACCGCCATCGGGTCGAGACGTCGCATCCATCTTGCTTCTTATTCCGCTGCGCCTCTGGTGCTTCAAAAATACCACGCCTCGCAAGCATCCGATCCGCGACAAAAATAGAATTTTACATGTGTCGACCCTATATTTCATAAAAGAATGTACATATATTCTAGATCGAAAATTAAATTCTAAAAATAACACAGCTCCTACTGTATTAAATACATACAATCATGCACACACAATAAAATGCCCTTCACATGTCCAAGGGTCCAATCACACACAATATATATATATGCCATAATAGTTGGAGCCTGCAATCACAAAGTTAGCACATCCTACTATTATCCTGCCTAAATTATGTATGACATGTGCATAATCTATTTGAAAACCAAACACACAGAGGCAAACCCTAGCTCTGATACCAATTGTTGGTTAGTCCTAGGAAAATGTACCGGATCCACTATACAAATTTTTTTTGTACAAGTGTCGAACCTTTCCTTAAATAACCTATTGTGTTCTTTAGAAGTTAAATTAGTAATCGCAGACAGAACTTAACATCATTGATTCCAAATTTAACTTATCTGTTCTTAATGGTTTAGATTTGAATCGCAAGCGGAACTTAACACTATTGATTCAAATCCACCTATGTTATTAATTCCATTAAATATTAATTTCTAAAATTGGTTTCCAGGACTGCATGGCGAGACACATGGCCTTCTTGGATATGGGAGCAACCACCACCGCCTAGACAAAGTCTTTTAAGGAAAGCTAATATTTAATTTTCTTAAATAACTCTAGGTTAATAAAAAAGAACAATCGAATCATAAATTCGAAAAACAAAACAAAAAGAAATACATCTTCGAAACAAATCTGAAAATCTAGAATCTAATGCGTCTTGTGTTTGGAATTCATACAAAAGAAATACAACTAGTATGATGCGGAAATTAATTACTAATTATACCTTCCTTTGTATGCAACGACCTCTTGATCTTCTACCGTATTCCTCTTCTTATCCCGGGCGTTGTGTGGGCAACGATCTACCGAGATGAGAATCCACCTAAGCCACCTTCTTCTCCAAGCAAAATTCGGCCACCACAATTCTCCAAGAGAAGTAGAGGTCTGGCCACCACCACCAAACTTCAAGGGATGCAAGAAACAAAACCTCCTTTCTCTCCTTCTTCTCCTAGCTAGAATCGGCCACCATCAAGAGCTCCAAGAGAAGATAAAACCGGCCACTAAAGAAGAAGAGAAGAGGAGAGGGAGAACCTCTAGGGCCGGCCACACCAAGGAGAAAAAGAGAAGAAGAAAAGAATAGAGTTGTCACCCATGAAGGCACCTCTACCGTCTCTTTCATAATCCTTGCCCTTGACAAATAAAGAAGTTTAAATAAAAACTTCCTTAATTCTTTTTCCATGAAAAGGAAAATATTTTAAATTAAAAAACAATTTTCTTCTCATTATTATAATGGCCGGCCACAACCAAATCTCCAAGCAAATAAAATTTTAAACACAAATTAAAACTTCCTTATTTGCTTCCGAAAATTTTTAAAAATAATTCTCCAATAATTTTTCCCTTTTTGGTGGATTATAAAAAGGAAAGTTTATAAATTAAAATCATTCTTTTAAACATGTGGATAATTTCCAAAAAGGAAAGTTATCTTTAAAAAATTAAAATCTCCTTTCAATCTACAAATAAGGAAAGATATCAAATCTTTTCTTAATCTCTTGTAGAAACTTATAAAAGAGATATTTAATTTTTAAACTCTCTTTTAAATCATGAACATGGTTAAAAAGGAAAGTTTTCTTAAAATTAAAATCCACCTTTCAATCTACAAATAAGAAAATTTTTTAAATCTTTTCTTAATCTTTTGTAGAAAGCTATAAAAGAAAATATTTAAATTTCAAACTCTCTTTTAAAACCATGATATCCACATAAGAAATAATTTTAATAAAAATCCCTTCTTATTTTCTAGTGGTCGGCCACCTAAGCTTGGGACCCAAGCTTTGGCCGGCCACCTAAATTTAGCTTTACCATTAGCTTTGGCCAACCCTAGCTTGGGCTTCAAGCTAGCTTGGCCGGCCACCTTAAGGTGGGTAGAAAGGTGGGTATAGGTGGGTATAATTCTCTATATAAAAGAGGCTACGATAGGGACCGAGAGGAGGAATTGGTTTTGGTCTCCCGATGAAATTAAGCTTCCCGTGTTCACCCCGAACACACAACTTAACTTCATCAATAATAATTCATACCACCAAAGAATTATTATTGAACTACTGCACCAATCCTAAATTACATTTTGGGCTCCTTCTTATTATGAGTGTGTTAATCTCCCTGTGTTTAAGATGTCGAATGTCCACTAATTAAATGAGTTACTGACAACTCACTTAATTAATATCTTAGTTCCAAGAGTAGTACCACTCAACCTTATCGTCATGTCGGACTAAGTCCACCTGCAGGTTTAACATGACAATCCTTATGATCTCCTCTTGGGGGCATTATCAACCTAGATCACTAGAACACAGTTTCCTTCTATAATCAACAACACACACTATAAGTGATATCATTTCCCAATTTATTGGGCTTATTGATTTATCGAACTAAATCTCACCCATTGATAAATTAAAGAAATAAATATCAAATATATGTGCTTGTTATTATATTAGGATTAAGAGCACACACTTCCATAATAACTGAGGTCTTTGTTCCTTTATAAAGTCAGTATAAAAAGAAACAACCTCTAATGGTCCTACTCAATACACTCTAAGTGTACTAGTGAAATTATATAGTTAAGATAAACTAATACCTAATTACACTACGACCTTCCAATGGTTTATTCCTTTCCATCTTGGTCGTGAGCTACTGTTTATAATTTATAAAGAACTGATAACACGATCTTTTGTGTGTGACACCACACACTATGTTATCTACAATATAAATTAATTGAACATCTACATTTGGTATATATAAATGTAGACACTTGACCAATGTGATTCTTATAAATGTTTATACAAAAGCTAAGCTTTTAGTATACACTCCAACAGGACCTACGTGTAGGCAATGGAGCACGGGTTGCTGCTGCTGCTGCAGGGACTTATTTTCTATCTCTGCCCTCTGGGCTTGTACTAGAGTTGGATGATTGTTGTTATGTGTCTGCTTTAACTAAGAACATAATTTCAGTTTCTTGTTTGGACAAGAAAGGTTTTTCATTTATAATAAAGAACAAATGTTGTTCAGTTTATTTAAATGGCATGTTCTATTGTAGTGCACCTCTGATGAACTGACTCTATATTCTAGACCTTGAAAACCCTATCTATAACATAAATACCAAGAGGTTCAAGTCAAATGACTTGAACCAAACCTATATCTGGCACTGTCGCTTAGGTCATATAAATGACAAACGTCTATCCCAGCTCCATAAAGATGGTTTACTGGACTCATTTGATTTTGAATCATATGAGATATGCGAGTCATGCCTACTAGGCAAGATGACCAAGACTCCCTTTAGTGGACACAGTGAGAGAGCGACTGACTTGTTAGGTCTTATACATAGCGATATATGTGGTCCTTTCAATGTCACTGCTAGAGGTGGTTATAGGTACTTCATTACATTTACTGATGACTTCAGTAGATATGGTTATGTGTACTTGATGACACATAAGTCTGAATCTTTTAAAAAGTTCAAAGATTTCAAGAATGAAGTACAAAACCAGTTTGGCAAGAGTATTAAGATACTTCGATTAGATCGAGGTGGGGAATACCTTAGCCATGAGTTTCGTGACTATCTAGCTGAGTGTGGGATTCTATCCCAACTCACTCTTCCTGGAACACCACAGTGGAATGGTGTATATGAAAGGAGGAATCGTACCCTATTAGATATGGTACGGTCCATGATGAGTCACACAGATCTTTCTACATTCCTTTGGGGCTATGCTCTAGACACGACAACCTTTATACTCAACCGAGTTCCATCCAAGGCTGTAATAAATACACCATATAGGATATAGACTGGGAGATATGCCCAGGTGTCTTTTATGAGGATTTGGGGTTGTGAGGCTTACGTTAGACGTCAAGTCTCGGACAAATTAGGACTCAAATCCGACAAGTGCTATTTCATTGGATATCCCAAGGAAACGAAGGGATATTGCTTCTACATTCCCAATCAACACAAGGTAGTTGTGGCTAAGACTGGGGTTTTTCTAGAAAGGGATTTTGTTTCTAGAAAGACTAGTGGGAGTACGTTCGATCTTGAAGAAGTTCAAGATGCAAACAATAGCACTGAAGCCTCGATGGAAGTTGAACTGGAACCAAAAAGTGTTGTGGATGATGTTGTTCCACAAGGAGTTGAGGAACCACAACCAGTTCAAGTAGACATACCTCTTCGCAGGTCTGATAGGGTACGTCGTCAGCCTAAGAGATACTCATTTCTCTTGTCTGACCATGATGACGTTGTGCTCATAGAGGATGAGCCCACCTCCTATCAGGAAGCTGTGATGAGACTAGATTTCAAAAAATGGCTAGAGGCCACGAGATCCGAGATGGAATCCATGTACACTAACCAAGTATGGACTTTGGTTGATCCACCTGAAGGGGTCAAACCCATTGGGTGTAAGTGGGTCTTTAAGAGAAAGACTGACATGGATGGACTTATTTATAAGGGTCGCTTGGTTGCTAAAGGTTTCAAGCAAATTCATGGTATTGACTATAATGAAACCTTTTCTCCAGTAGCCATGTTTAAGTCCATTCGGATCATGCTTGCTATTACAGCATACCATGACTATGAGATATGGCAGATGGATGTCAAAACCGCGTTTCTGAATGGAAACCTTCTCGAGGATGTGTACATGACACAACCTGAGGGTTTTGTAGATCCACAACATACTGGCAGAGTATGCAAGCTGCATAGGTACATTTATGGACTAAACAAGCTTCTCGGAGCTGGAATCTTCGATTCAATGATGCAATCAAACAGTTTGGTTTTATCAAGAATGAAGATAAACCTTGTGTCTACAAGAAGGTTGTAGGGGACATAGTTTTCATCCTCATATTGTATGTGGATGACATACTACTCATTGGGAAAAAGACATCCTTTTGCTACAGTCTGTCAAGACTTGGCTAGGGACTTGTTTCTCAATGAAGGGCTTAGGTGAAGCATCCCGCATTCTAGGCATACAGATCTATAGAGATAGATCTAAGAGGTTGCTTGGCCTAAGTCAGAGTACATATATTGACAAGGTACTTCTACGGTTTGCCATGCAGAACTCCAAGAAGGGATTTCTGTCGATGTCACATGGCGTGAGTCTTTTGAAGACTCAAGGTCCCTCTTCTAGAGAGGAGAGAGACCGCATGGATAAGATCCCTTATGCCTCAACCATAGGATCTATCATGTACGCCATGCTATGTACTCGTCCTGATGTCTCGTATGCTTTGAGCATGACGAGCAGATACCAGTCAGATCTAGGTGAAAGTCACTGGATAGCGGTCAATAATATTCTTAAGTACTTAAGAAGGACTAAGGAATATTTCTTGATATATGGAGGCGATGACGAGATAGCTGTAAAGGGTTACAGTGATGCCAGCTTCCAGACCGACCAGGATGATTATCGTTCGCAGTCAGGGTTCGTGTTTTTCATAAATGGTGGTGCTGTGAGCTTGAAGAGTTCAAAGTAGGACACAATAGCTGATTCTACGAAAGAGGCCGAGTATATTGCTGCATCAGAAGCAGCAAAGGAGGCAGTTTGGATCCGCAAGTTCATCACTGAACTTGGAGTGGTTCCTAGCATCGCTGACCATATTGAGCTTTATTGTGACAACAATGGAGTAATTGCGCAGGCTAAGGAACCTCGCTCACACCAGCGGACCAAACGCATACTACGGCGCTTCCATCTCATTCCAGAGATTATCGATAAAGGAGATGTAAAGATTTACAGAGTACCCACAGAGGCTAACATCGCAGATCCCTTGACCAAGGATTTGGCACAGAGAAAGCATGAAGGTCACACTAGGTCGTTAGACCTTAGAGCCTACACTGATTGGCACTAGTGCTAGTGGAGATTGTTAGTTAGAGCCCTAGAGCCAATCATTTGATGATTGTTGTATGGGCTCATTGTATCATATTCCTATATATTAATAAAGGCATTTGTTTTGGTTATTATACTTATTTGTATTGGTACCAAATAACTAAGTATAATAGCATCCTTGAGTAGAAGGTTCTTACCTATATCAATCGGTTGGTTGAATCGATAGTGAGATGATATAGAGAACACTACTCTTAATCATTCCTAGTCAAGTATTAACATTCAGGGACGATGTTAATGCGACGAGACTAGCATGTAAGTCAACTCGATGACTTGATCTTACAAGTCATGGATATGGAGATATCCAGTTGACACATGGGTATGCATTGGAGAATGTATACTGAATGACCCACCATGAGAAAGTATCATGGATCGTTATATGAGTGTCATATACTTTCTCATGTGGCTATTAGTATGACTACTAGTCCTTGGACCTGAAGTCACCATGGTTCCCTACATAAGGAGTTACATACTTTGGCTTCGTCAAACGTCACCCGTACCTGGGTGGACTATAAAGGCGATTACTGGGTATGTAACAAATTATGTGGAGGGATGTGAGTAATGTAGATGAGATCTATCCCTCCTATATGATGGGAGAGACATCGATATTTTTGATAGAGTGAGACCACTAAGTGCATGACCATGCCCAAATGAGTCAATATAAGATATTGAGCTCATTTGATCGAGTGAGTCTACTTGGAGTTCAAGATTTAGATTGATTAGAGGATGACACGGTCTATGCCTCACATTGATCAGTCTAGATGTCTAGGATAGAAGGACGCTTGTCATATATTGTGAGGAGTCACAATTAGTAGTCACAAGGTGATGTTGGATCTCAACATTCTTGTAACTTGGGTAGTAATGATGTGTTGCTAGATACCGCTCATTACTTATGCTTCTAAATGGGTTTAGGAGCATTGCCAATGTTACAAGAACCCATAGGGTCACACACAAAGGGCAATTAGATGGAGATTAGGTTCATTTGATGAACCTAAATGATTAAGTTCATATGATGAACCAAATTGGATTAAGAGTAATCCAAAGTAGGCTAATTGAGTTGGACTCAATTTGGTTCATGTGTTAAGTGAGTCTAATTTGGACTTAGACTCATTTAATCAATTTAATTCAATGAATATAAATTCATTAAATTAAAATTGACTTGAACAAATGGTTAGATTAGATCAACCAAGGGAGAGAAGTGGTCAAGTTTGACTTGACTTGAGAGGAAGATGAAGGGTCAATTTTGACTTGACCATTTGCCACCTCATTGGTGAGTTGGCATTAAGTGGTCCAATGATGATGCTCCACATCATCATGGTTGCTTAAGTGGAATGCCACCTCATGGGAGTTACCAAGAGTTGTGACTCTTGGCATCCCATGGAGGTTATAATTCCCCTTAAAGTGGCCGACCACTTTTTGATGAGTAGTTAGTGCATTTTGTGTGCTGGTGTGAGTAACTCCATCATCTTCTTCCTCTCTAGTTTTCTTCTTGCTCTCCCTCTCCTCCATTACTGATCTCTAAGGTTGCTAGCACATCCTTAGAGGTTCTTCTACATCTCTTGCTTGTGTAGATACACATAGAGAAGTGTCTACTTTGACACTTTCGAGATCCGGTGAACCGAGGACGAGCGGGATTGCGAAGGGCTTCGCATCAAGGGTAAATTCCTTCTCCTTGTAGATCTAGTTTAGAACTAGTGTAAGAAACTCGTACTCATAATGTTTTTGAAATTTTAATCTTCGCATGGATCCGGTGGCTGGGGTTTCGGGGTTTTCGCAATGCAAAAAGCTGTTTTTGCGGCCCGAAAAACCCAATAATACCTCCTATAGCTTGGAGATGCCCTGCTGCTGCCTGTTCCCAAAACTCGAAAAAGTCACATTGAGAAAACTAAAACACGAAATCCAAAACACAGGAAATAAAACTCGTAAATCATGCTCTGATACCAATAAATTGGTATCAGATAAATCTCAAAATCCATAACACGATATACGAACAAGTATCGTCAACCTGGCTCTGATACCAAATAAATTGTCATGCCCCAGAGGAGTCCCTGCCAGAGGAAATTCCGGTAGCACCTCCCCTGTACGGGTGACAATCTGAACCATTTCTACATACACAATATACCTCAGCCACAGGCAGATGGAATATACACACAACCACGCAGTTTATATGCAGCCTACTCGGCTAATATAATAAAAACACAACCACGCAGTTATATGTAAATCTAACAGCCCACTCGGCTGTACCAAAAACCAAACACAACGAAAAATGATAGAAAACCAAATACAAACCAAAATACAAGACTACTAGCCGGCTAGGCTTACACAACCAACAAACAATACAAAATACCACATAACAACACTCCAGCGCCAAAACCAGAATATACAATGCTAAGTACTCTTAATACATAAAATAAATAAAACATAAATGAAATCGGTAAGTCTTCTGATGTGATGTGGGAACTGGCAGACAGGATACTCCAAACGACTCCTTAAACAACCTGGTACATAAAAATAGTGACCACGGGGGGTGAGTTCAACAACTCAACAGATACCTAATTGACATGTATAGTAAACTATAACAAATAGTAATAACTATGGAGTACAGTCTCCTGGACAAAAGCTGGAAATACCCAACAGAAAAGACTGAAGAGAACTGTACTCACCAGGGTATCCTATCAGAATAGTCAGGTCGTCAGACCGAGAGTATCATAAATCCTGTATGTGTGTCAAACATATGCATCCATCCAAATGTAACATATAAGTGCAGCAAACACAATCATTAAATGCATAAATGCGTATGATGCCAATGATGGGTCCTGGTCACCCCTGACGCCAGTCAGCCATCTCACACATGATGGTGAGACCGAGTGGGTAGGGCTATGACAACCGTGCACTCTGACGTCACTACTCCTGATGAGTGACCGAGTGGGCGGGATGCTGTCGGAGTACACCTATCCTCCTACCCCAAATCATAAGTGGGGGAGCGCAATGCTCTCATCTCCCAGTGCACAATGACGGGGAGGGATCCCTGACGTGCTACCACGCTGCATCACACTACCCATGAGCGGACCAACGGAGCACCGACAGAGCAAAAATTGACGTGCTACCACGCTGCATCACGCTACCCATGAGCGGACCAGCGGAGCACCGACATAGATGAAACTGGCGATGTGCTCAACAATAATGGAGCAGACTATCACGCAGCATCTAATCATGCGAATGATGCATGACACTAAGCATGACAGAATCCTGAACCAATCCATATATATAAAATGTGTACCCTAGTATCAATAAGTCAAATCCACAGATCTAGGGTATACAGGTCCGTTATGGTATAAATAAAAACCTAGGTCCTGAACATAATAAGGCATGGTATGTCACTACCTCTATGAGCAAATATATAATCATGTGGGTACTAACATAAAATGCATAACAGGTGAGCAAACAAGCATATAACAGGTATCCGGTAGCGACATATCGAAACATGGACAAACATAATTATTACTAAAGGCTATAACCTACTAAACATATCAACATGACATTATTAAAGATAAGTCAAGGTACCCGCCTCAAATAGCAGGTCCAATCCAGTCAAATCCAACGTCGAGATGTCCATCTCGAATCAGAGTCCTGTAATACATAATATACAAATTTAGCTAATTACGTATAATTTAATTAGCTAAATCATATCCCCGAGAAGCTAACCTAAATCCAAATCCAATTATAAACTCTAATTGGATCATCTAACTCCTCAATCATTTCTTAACTAATCCATTCAAATTAGGACTTGAAATAAGCATAATCCATCACAACAACTTAATCCAAATCAATTCATAAGAACTCACCCAAATTCAAGATGGTCACTGATGGCTCACGGTCGAAAGGGTTCCCTGCCCAAAATAGAATGACCGGTGCTGTGGATCGCCAGTGAACAATGCTGGCCAAGCTACAAAGACTGGTAGACAAACAATCACAACCTCCAACTACAAATTAAACTCGCATCACTACCAATCTGATATCATACTTCTTACCTCAAATCACAACCACTCTCACTGCTGGAATCACAGAGTTGCTGCCCAATTAGGGCTGTTGGTTGCTGGAAGGAGTGACTGCCAGATCCAAGGGCAGAGTTGCTGCTGGAAACCATAAGCAAATGTGATCAGTTAAACCACTAGCACAAAAAATTGGGAAAACAGAACCCTACCTGCCTTACCCTAATCTTTTCCTCTCTGACAGTAGACAATAACCAGTCGGAACCAAAAACTGGTGGTCGGCAGATAGGGCACAGAACCAAAAGACCTGGGGTGCTCTGCTTCTGTCGGCTACACCTTGGCTGGCGTCGGCGATCAGGTGGACCTAATCTAGGGCACGATGCTTGGGCAAAGGGAAGGTCAACGACACTACAGGTGGTGGTGCCGTCGGGTGGAGAAGGCGCGGCCAAGAAGATGGCTAGGACACAGAACCTCTCCTTGGCCGAAGGTGACTCCGAGGGAGGAAGAAGCTTGGCTGCAGACGCTAGGGCAGAGGAGTTATCGGCTTGATCGACGCTGCTTGGGTGGCTAGCGATCGGAGATCGGCGTGGCGTAGAGTGAGTGGAGGAAGGCAGTGGCGCGATAGGGAAGAGGAAGAAAATAGGAAATGGAATGGCTTTAACTCTCGAGGGCGAAACCGTCGCCGGTTAGGGCACGGGAGGAGATGGGTCTGGCGAGGTGTCGGGGCGCGTGAGTTCGGCGGGGGAGAAAGGAAATAAGAATAAAAGAGAAAGGAAATCAAAAGGAAAAGAAAAACAACTTTTCCTCGCTTAAATGGGGTACCATAAACAGGCTTTCCCGTGGCCCATAATTGGTCCCCGTGAAACTCCGAAAAATTCCCAAAATATTTCTAAAAATTTCGAAAAATTCCCTTATCGTTGTTCACCATTTTTCGCTATTTTACAAGAAGATAGCAATTTTCACTTGGTTAGTTAGGTTAAGTTAATTTATCCAGTTAGTGTTTGACTAAGATGAAAAACTTAACCTAATTACTGTTAGTTTGGTATTTAACGCCCAGACTTGTATTGATGCACTGATATAAGCATCTTAAATCTAGGCAATCTACCTATGCATCTCACCCCTTTCTAGGTTTAGCAATACACAAGCAAGCTAGTCCTAGTGTGTTGGTTAGATGCTCAAGTCCTAGATCTATAGGAGCATTCTTTCTAAGGGTTTGATCTAGGCTAACTCTAAAAGTAATTTTGAAAATTATAAAAATAAGGGAGTTTTGAGAAAAATAAATAGAGAATTTTACCCTACAATTTAAAGAATTTTTTTTTAAATCAATTTTAAAATTAAGAGTCCTAATCTATTAAGTATAATATGACAAGTTAATATATGAAGTGAAACATAAATAAGTCAATATACAAGGACAACAGTCAAGGTAAAATACATGTAGATAATAGTAACCTAATCTACTGTGATGATGAGGAGGGTGGCCCGAAACCCAAAGATCGTAACATCTCTCTCAGCTCAGTGTGATGAGTCCGGTCATCCTCTCAAGAGCTGGATATGTCCCGTCGAAGATTGGAGACATCCTGCTGCATGTCTCATCCAAGATAAGAAATCTCCTGTTGCATGTCCCATCGAAAATTAGACACCTTCTGCCGAAAACCAGTCATAGCTGTCTCAAGGTTGGTAACTTGGTCAGCTAGAGTGCGAGGGGCGGGATGTGGTGCTCGAGCTGGAGGCAGTGCTGGAGCAGGGGGATCACCAAAAAGCACATCCATTAACTCATCCACCCCTGCCTCCTCCCCCTCGGCATCTAGCTGTGGCTCGACGTCCGGGTTAAGCTGGTATTGGACCCCCCCCCCTCCACCAGGACAAGATACCCTTATCATCTGTATGAATACCACCTAAAGAAAAGTTCCTAGATCCTACCATGTCAAACTCAGTCAGGGCTCTGACATCACCTCTGGTGACATCAATATCTAAAGATGCAATGTATACGGTCAAGATGTGGCAGTAGGGCATGTGAACCAGTCTGCTAGTGATGAGTCCAGCTGAGTAAATAATGGCATGAAAAATATGTAAACTAATATCTATATCTAATCTATGATAGAGGGCATATAGTAAGAATGAGTGAAAAGGATGCATCATCGCGACGTCGCGAGTGGTCAACGGCAAAATGCAAGAGATTAAGACCCTATAAAGGGTATAGTCCTGAACTCTAAGGGAGACTGATCTAAATAGGGTAACTGTGGGTACTCTTACTTCCACAAAAAAATATGATTAAATCGTATCAAGTGTAATGTGTGAGTAAGGAATACCAAATGGTGGACCCCTAGGGGAATAACATTGAAAAGTGCATGCAAATGGACATAAACCTAGAAAGATATGGATGACAGTAGGGGATAGCGTGATATCAGTACCAGCTACCCTAATGGTGTATATAAGGTCATCTGTCATGCCCCAGGTAGTCCCTGTCCGAAGAAATTTCGGCAACATCTCCCCTGTACGGGTGACAATATAATCCAGAATAGATATATCTATCCCTCGGCCACATACCGCCGGAACAATACAATACAAATAAGAAACAACCACGCAGTTTATATCAACATTCCACATAGTTCAATATATAATCAATCCACGCAGTTTAATAAGGAAAGAAGATATAAAACCCTCGAAGATATATGTAAACATCCTACTCCACTACAACAAATATTACAAATCCACGAAGTAATGAGAAAATCCGCAACGGAAAAACAAACGTAGTAAACCCAATGTTCGTCATAAAGTCCACAATACAAACCCACATCACAAGTATACGTATAAAAGCGAATACAGAAAATGATATCTAGAAATCCTCGCGACCAAGGGGCTAGCGACTGGAATCTCTCCTGATGGCCTCAACCTGAAAAATAGTAACAACGGGGTGAGTTCAAAGAACTCAGCAGGTAAACCAATAGATATGTACAGCAATATATATCCACCAGTAAAACCTAAGGTACAGTCTCCTAAACCATAGGATCAATAGTATAGTTCTCTAACCATACAACCTACGGTATAGTCTCCTAACAGTTCAACAGATATGCAGAGCTGAAATAAACTATAATAACGAACAATAGGCATAAAACACAATCTATAGCAAGAATAATAAGAAAATGCATAACTGTAATAAACTGTACTCACCTGCGAGGCTTGGGCAAATGACTATGGACATACACAGATAAAGATAGTCAGAGCAAATAAGCATGTATCCTGTATGCATGTCAATCATATGCAGTCACCCAAGAGCATCATCCAATATGCAACAATCACAATAAATGTATTCTGTGCATATGATGCAATATGACATGGTCACCCCTGACGCTAGTCAGCCGTCTCACACGCGATGGCGAGACCGAGTAGGTAGGGCTGTGACACCGTGCACTCTGTCGTCACTACCCCTGATGAGTGACCGAATGGACGGAATGCTGTCCGAATACACCTATCCTCCTACCTCAAACATAGTGAGGGAGCGTAACGCTCTCAACTCTCGGTACGCAATGACGGGGAGGGATCCCTGTCTGCTACCACGCTGCAGTCACACTACCCATGAGCGAACCAGCGGAGCACTACAGAGCAACTGCCATACACACCCTACTGTGCTGTGCCACTACCCATGCAGTGAAACACGTTGTGTGCAGGCCTATGTAGCCGGCCGACGAGCTCAACAATAATGGAGTCGTCAATCGCCCAGCATGCAATCATGCAGGATGGTGCATGATGCTACAGTATGTCATACCTGAACATAGCCTCCTCCATATATGTGTGTGCCCAAAAGGTAAACACATATATATATAACCATGATATAAACAGCATAAATCCAAAGACATCACATATAACAATGATGTAAGTATCATGAATCCAAGAGCATGTATCACACATGTACAGCAACTAATCCAGTAGAGTAGAGCACTATAGATATGCATCTCTATGAACATATATACACATGGCAAGAGATAAAAATATCCAATCCTGAAGTAAAGCAACTAGCAGATGAAGCATGTGATAGGTATCAACTAGCTAAGACCAAGAGAGAGAATAATCTACTATCTACCACTAGTAAGTATATATAAGCTACACATATCATAAGACATTATCAAAAGATAAGTCAGAGGGTACCCGCCTCCAAATAGAAGGTACAAGTCAAATCCAACGTCGAGACGCCAGTCTAGAATCAGAGTCCTGCGTCAACAAACACATGTACATTTTATTTAGCTAAATTCAAATGAAATAGCTAAATAAAATTCCTAAAACCAAATTAGGGCAAAACCCTAATCAACATAATCACAACTTACTTAACTAAATCCAATGGTCGATTAGGATTAGTTACCTAATCCCTAATCACCCATTAGATTAGGAAATCCTATCAACACATAAACCTAATTCATCTAGAATAATTCACCTACAACATTACATTAATCAATGTGATCCAACTCATCCCTAATTCATCAATACATGTATCAATTACTCCTACACATACCTCAATCAAGCTACTGTTGATGCTGGTTTTGTGTGCTGTCGGCAAGGAAACACCACTGGAACATATCCTCACCTCAACAGCCCCTCACTAATGAATTCACAGAACATAATCCTACTGGCTCAAAGAACACAACACCAGAACATCATAGTAACCAAAACTCACCTCACTGATCGGATCAGAACCTCACTGGAAATCAGTTGGATCACAACAGGAGGTCAAGCAAGAAGATGACTGATCCAGCAACAATCCTGCTAGCCTCTGCCTGACAACGCAAGAACACCTCACTGATCTCAACCTCTTCAACCGAATTCCCCAATCAGCCGCAAGAAGAGGAGAACCAATCTGATCAGGAGAAAATCCAACACAAGAAGAGTCAATGCCGGAAGAAGAACCCTAATCTAGTGAAATCCGGCAATGTAGAAAGAAAGGGATAAGAATCACCGACTGCTAGGGAACGAGTTGAAGGAAATCCAGAGAAGAGGAGGGAAGAAGGACCAGGAATGTCGCTTACCCTCGAAGCCCTAAGGCATCTTCCACGCCAGCGATTGATCCAATGGCGTCGGCTATCGGCTAGAGGAGACACGACGCCGTGTCTGCGACCCGGAGAGGAAGAGCGCCGGCCGGATCTGAGATTAATAGGCGTCGATGCCGACGGTGAAGGATTGTCGGAGCAGGAGTGTTGCTCCCGTCGCCGTTGCCTGTCCGCGAGAGAGAACAGAGAAGGCAAAGAGGGGAGATCGGGGAAGAGAGGAGGAAGGCTCGGGTTTGGGGGGAAACGCCGCTTTGGGAAGGAATAAGTATAAGTAAAGGAAAAGAATTTATAATTAAAAAATTTTCCTCACTTAAACGGGTATCCCAAACAGGCTTTATCCTCACCCGGCGATCGATCTCCTCAAAATCCTCCGTTCGAGCTCCGAAAAATTCCCAGAAAATTTCTAAAAATTTCAGAAAAATTCTATAAGGCTATTTTCCAAATAACCCTATTAATTAAATTTTCCGGGATCTCACATCCTCCCCTACTAATAAAAATTTGGTTCCCAAATTTCGCTATAACCAACAGCAAACACTAGAATATAACCCAACAGTAAAAATGCTGAAAGAAACCCTAACCCATATACCTCAAGTAAACAAATGAGGGTATCGAGCTCGAATCGTATCCTCCAGCTCCCAAGTAGCCTCCTCGTCAGAATGATGCTGCCAATCGACTCTAACCAGCCGGACTGTCTTGTTCCGCAACTGACGTTCTCTACGGTCCAGAATCTATACCGGAACCTCCTCGTAAGTAACATCAGGCTGAATAGGAACAGATATATCTGACAGAACATGTGCCGGATCGGATATGTATCTCCTCAGCATAGATACATGGAATACATCATGAATGCCGGCTAGAGATGGTGGTAGCGCCAGACGGTAAGCTACTGCTCCAATCCTCTCCAAGATCTGGAATGGCCCAATATATCGTGGAGCTAACTTACCTCGAAGACAAAATCTCTTCACCCCTTTCGTGGGTGAAACTCTCAGAAATACATGATCACCAATAGAGAACTCCAGGGGTCTCCGTCTCTGATCAGCATAACTCTTCTGACGGTCCTGAGCCTCAGACATCCTCCGCCTAATAGTACGAACCAACTCTGCCTCCTGCTGAGCTCTCTGAGGTCCTAACAGCTGAGCCTCACCAACCTACTCCCAGAGGGTGGATGTCCGACACGGTCTACCATACAACGCCTCAAACGGTGCCATCTGGATAACCGAATGATAGCTGTTGTTGTAGGCAAACTCCACCAAGGGCAGGTGGTCCTCCCAACTGCCTCCGAAGTCCATAACACAAGACCTCAGCAAGTCCTCCAAAGTCTGAATGGTCCGCTCTGATTGTCCATCTGTCTGCGGATGGAATGCCGTACTGAAACGGAGCTGTGTGCCCAAGGCCTGCTACAGACTCTACCAAAACCGGGACGTAAACCGTGGGTCTCTATCTGATATAATGCTCAACGGTACACCATGTAATCTGATAACCTCACGACAGTATAGCTCTACTAATCGATCCAGCAAATCGGTCTTCCGGATCGCTATAAAATGTGCGGATTTGGTTAATCGGTCAACAATTACCCAAATCGCATCATGGCCTCGTCGAGTCCTAGGCAATCCTACCACAAAATCCATAGTAATATGCTCCCACTTCCACTCTGGAATAGGGATCCTCTGAAGTAACCCAGCAGGTCTCTAGTACTCGGCCTTCACCTGCTGACAGACAAGACATCTAGCTACAAAATCTGCGATGTCTTTCTTCATACCGTTCCACCAATAGGAACGCCTCAAATCACGATACATACGGGTCCCACCTGGGTGGATAGAAAATCTAGAACGATGAGCCTCCTGAAGTAACTCCTCCATGACCGGGTGAGACTGAGGTACACATAATCTGCCTCGGAAATAAACAATACCCTCGTCATCTCGTGTAAACTCGGTCTGCTGTCCGGAAGCTATCTGGCTGCTAATGAACTGTAAATGCTGATCTCCGGCCTGGGCCTCTCGAATCCTCATCCTGATTGACGACTAAGCAACCATGGTAACCAGAATACCTTGCTCTGTCCGTCCCTGCTCCTCAAGGCCCATCTCGGAGAATCCCTGAATCAAGTCCGTGACTAAAACTCGATGACAAGCTAAAGTCCCTCTGGACTTCCTGCTAAGTGCATCAGCGACCACATTAGCTTTACCCGGATGGTAGCTAATAGTACAATCATAATCCTTCAAGAACTCCATCTATCTCCTCTGTCGGAGATTGAGTTCCTTCTGTGTGAAAATATATTTGAGACTCTTATGATCAGTAAGAATCTCAAAAGTAATACCATAAAGATGATGTCGCCAAATCTTCAAAGCAAAGATAATAGCGGCTAGCTCTAAATCATGTACTGGGTAGTTCTTCTCATGCTCCTTCAACTGACGAGAAGCATAGGAGACTACCCTACCGTGCTGCATCAATACAGCGCCCAAGCCCTGAAGAGATGCGTCTGTATAAAATACGAATCCATCATCACCAGAAGGTAAAACCAAAACTGGTGCTGATACTAATCTCCGCTTCAGCTCCTGGAAGCTGGTCTCTCAAGCCTCTGACCACGTGAGCTTCACGCCTTTCCTAGTCAGACGTGTCAACGGCATAGCAATATTGGAGAAACCCTCAACAAATCGTCTATAATATCCAGCCAATCCCAAGAAACTACGGATCTCCTGGACTGACTTCGGCTGCTCCCAGCTAGTGATAGCCTCGATCTTTTGAGGATCTACTGAAATACCTCGGCTTGACACCACATGTCCTAGACAACCAACTGAGGGAAGCCAAAATGCACACTTACTGAACTTCGCATACAGATGATGTCGTCGTAAAGTCTCCAAGACTATGCGAAGATGCTGCGCGTGCTCCTCCTCGGAACGCGAATAGATCAATATATCATCGATAAACACAATAACAAACTGATCTAGGTACTCCAGAAAGATACGGTTCATCAGATCCATAAATACTGCAGGAGCATTGGTAAGCCCAAATGGCATTACCAAAAACTCGTAATGTCCGTATCTTGTGCGAAATGCTGTCTTCTGAATATCAGAATCTCTAACTCTCAGCTGATGATATCCAGACCGCAGATCAATCTTAGAATACATTGATGTATCTCTAAGCTGATCAAATAAATCCTCAATCCGTGGCAAGGGGTACTTATTTCTGATAGTCACTGCATTCAACTGCCTATAATCGATGCACAACCTCAGAGTACCATCCTTCTTCTTGACGAATAGTACAGGAGAACACTAAGGTGGAATACCGTGGGGTTCTCCACAAGGACACTGGAATGCTCCTGCCCGTGCATGCCATATACAGCTGCTGCAGGAGAAGCTGTCCTCTGCAGACGATGCGAAGATTGGGCTTTCGGCCCGCCTCGCTGAGTCCCGGACTGACCAACTGTCCTCCAAGAACAGAACTCTAGAAGATACATGCTGAGCCTTTAGCGAACAGTCTCGTCTCAAATGTCCAGGCAGTTTACAATAATACCAAACTGACTGTCCAGAGTGCATGCAGAGATGATGTGATCTCGGGACCCGCATCGGGTGTAGTGAGAGTCACTGGTGGACTGTTTCTGGTTCTGCTGAGCAGACCGGGAACGTCCAGATAAAGATCGTCTTGACTTCTGGGGTCGGCCAGATGACCCAGAAGTGCTTTGACCCATCTGAGTGCGACTGTTCTGCTGCTGTCTCGTAATCTATGGTTGCTGGATCTGTCCGGAAGTCCGATCAGTCTGCTTCCTTTTCTTGTCTGCATTCACTCTCTGATGAGCTGACTCAATCATAAGAGCCCTATCCAGTGCCTCTGTGTATGATGCAATTCCAAGACCGGCAATCTTCACCTGAAGATGTTCGTCCAGCCCCTGAATAAACTGAAGCATACGAGATTTGTTCTCGGCAACCAACTCAGGACAAAATCTGGCAAACCGATTAAATTTGGCATTATACTCCATCACTGAGTGGTTATTCTACCGAAGACTTAGAAAATCCTACCGATGTGTCATCTGATATGCCCGAGGAAAATACTGACTCTCGAATGTCTTCCTAAACCTCGTCCAGGTAATATGCTGGTCGCCTATGATAGAGCGCTGTGTGTCCCACCAGATCTCTGCCCCATCTCGCAGGTGGTACGCAGCTAGCTCGGCCTTCTCCCACTCGGAGCAAGCCATGTAAAACAATGTCCGCTCCATAGTCTCAATCCAGGACTGAGCTATGCTCGGATCAGTCTCCCCGCGGAATAATGTGAAGTGGCTCTTCGCCGACTCTGCTAAGGCTGGGATCCGTGCACGTGCTGTAACTATATCAGTGGGAATCGCTGCAGCACTGGGCAGAACCACTGGGACTGCTCCTATGGGTAGTACTGATGGCGGAACTACTGAGTAGACATATGTAGGGGCCACTACAGGTACGGTGGGTGGTACCGGGTAAGAAACAGTCGGTGCTGTCGGTACTGGTGCCGAATATGTAGTAATCGGCACATGTGTCTGCGGTGCCGAGTACGCGGTAGCAGGCACAGCTAGAGAGGGTGTCGGGTACTCTGCGGGTACAGCTGATGGGGGAGGTGCTGAATATGCCAACGGTGGTACCACTGGTGGTACAGTCGAGGTAGGTACCTCTGATGTCGGAACTATCGGGATCTGATACGCAGACGTACCCACAATGACCTGAGGAGTCTGCCCCTGACGGGCAGGCTCAGCCCTAGCAGACCTCTCTGAAGACTCTGTCTTAGGAGAATCTATCGGCCTCTTACGTGGTCGCCCACGTCTCGGTACCGGAACACGTGTAGGTGTCATATCTGTAAACAAAATGTTACCCAGATATCACTATAGGTATAAAAACTATAAAGTTACCTAATTTACCTATTTGTCATTTGGAGATATCCTGTCGCTGCTTAGCCCCCATAAAGAACCTCGTCAAAATACCTCGAAATTCTGAAACGATAAAATCGACGGAAATCCATACTATCCGAAAATATCGAGATAAGCTTGCAAGACTCGTAAAAACATATCGGTATCGCAAACGATGCTCTGATACCAAATAAATTGGTATCAGATAAACCTCGAAAATCCAAAACAAAGAGAAAGTATCGTGTACCATGCTCTGATACCAAATAAATTGGTATCAGATAACCCACGAAAATCCAAAACGAAGAGCAAGTATCGTGTACCTTGCTCTGATACCAAATAAATTGTCACGCCCCAGGTAGTCCCTGTCCGAAGAAATTTCGGTAGCATCTCCCCTGTACGGGTGACAATATGAATCCAGAATACATATATCTATCCCTCGGCCACACACGGCCGGAACAATACAATACAAATAAGAAACAACCACGCAGTTTATATCAACATTCCACATAGTTCAACATATAATCAATCCACGCAGTTTAATAAGGAAAGACGATATAAAACCCTCGAAGATATATGTAAACATCCTACTCCACTACAACGAAGAATACAAATCCACGAAGTAATGAGGAAATCCGCAGCGGAAAAACAAACATAGTAAACCCAATGTTCGTCATAAAGTCCACAATACAAACCCACATCACAAGTATACGTATAAAAGCGAATACAGAAAACGATATCTAGAAATCCTCGCGACCAAGGGGCTAGCGACTGGAATCTCTCCTGACGGCCTCAACCTGAAAAATAGTAACAACGGGGTGAGTTCAAAGAACTCAGCAGGTAAACCAATAGACATGTACAGCAATATATATCCACCAGTAAAAACCTAAGGTACAGTCTCCTAAACCATAGGATCAATAGTATAGTTCTCTAACCATACAACCTACGGTATAGTCTCCTAACAGTTCAACAGATATGCAGAGCTGAAATAAACTGTAATAACCAACAATAGGCATAAAGCACAATCTATAGCAAGAATAATAAGAAAATTAATAACTGTAATAAACTGTACTCACCTGCGAGCATTGGGCAAATGACTGTGGACATACACAGATAAAGATAGTCAGAGCAAATAAGCATGTATCCTGTATGCATGTCAATCATATGCAGTCACCCAAGTGCATCATCCAATATGCAACAATCACAATAAATGCAATATGTGCATATAATGCAATATGACATGGTCACCCCTGACGCTAGTCAGCCGTCTCACACGCGATGGCGAGACCGAGTAGGTAGGGCTGTGACACCGTGCACTCTGTCGTCACTACCCCTGATGAGTGACCGAATGGACGGGATGCTGTCGGAGTACACCTATCCTCCTACCTCAAACATAGTGAGGGAGTGTAACGCTCTCAACTCCCGGTACGCAATGACGGGGAGGGATCCCTGTCTGCTACCATGCTGCAGTCACACTACCCATGAGCGGACTAGCGGAGCACTACAGAGCTACTGCCATACACACCCTACTGTGCTGTGCCACTACCCATGCAGTGAAACACGTTGTGTGCAGGCCTATGTAGCCGGCCGATGAGCTTAACAATAATGGAGTCGTCAATCGCCCAGCATGCAATCATGCAGGATGGTGCATGATGCTACAGTATGTCATACCTGAACATAGCCTCCTCCATATATGTGTGTGCCCAAAAGGTAAACGCATATATATATAACCATGATATAAACAGCATAAATCCAAAGACATCACATATAACAATGATGTAAGTATCATGAATCCAAGAGCATGTATCACACATGTACAACAACTAATCCAGTAGAGTAGAGCACTATAGATATGCATCTCTATGAACATATATACACATGGCAAGAGATAAAAATATCCAATCCTGAAGTAAAGCAACTAGCAGATGAAGCATGTGATAGGTATCAACTAGCTAAGATCAAGAGAGAGAATAATCTACTATCTACCACTAGTAAGTATATATAAGCTACACATATCATAAGACATTATCAAAAGATAAGTCAGAGGGTACCCGCCTCCAAATAGAAGGTACAAGTCAAATCTAACGTCGAGACGCCCGTCTCGAATCAGAGTCCTGCGTCAACAAACACATGTACATTTTATTTAGCTAAATTCAAATGAAATAGCTAAATAAAATTCCTAAAACCAAATTAGGGCAAAACCCTAATCAACATAATCACAACTTACTTAACTAAATCCAATGGTCGATTAGGATTAGTTACCTAATCCCTAATCACCCATTAGATTAGGAAATCCTATCAACACATAAACCTAATTCATCTAGAATAATTCACCTACAACATTACACTAATCAATGTGATCCAACTCATCCCTAATTCATCAATACATGTATCAATTACTCCTACACATACCTCAATCAAGCTACTGTTGATACTGGTTTTGTGTGCTGCCGGCAAGGAAACACCACTGGAACATATCCTCACCTCAATAGCCCCTCACTAATGAATTCACAGAACACAATCCTACTGGCTCAAAGAACACAACACCAGAACATCATAGTAACCAAAACTCACCTCACTGATCGGATCAGAACCTCACTAGAAATCAGTTGGATCACAACAGGAGGTCAAGCAAGAAGATGACTAATCCAGCAACAATCCTGCTAGCCTCTGCCCGACAACGCAAGAACACCTCACTGATCTCAACCTCTTCTACCGAATTCCCCAATCAGCCGCAAGAAGAGGAGAACCAATCTGATCAGGAGAAAATCCAACACAAGAAGAGTCAATGCCGAAAGAAGAACCCTAATCTAGTGAAATCCGGCAATGTAGAAAGAAAGGGATAAGAATCACCGACTGCTAGGGCACGAGTTGAAGGAAATCCAGAGAAGAGGAGGGAAGAAGGACCAGGAATGTCGCTTACCCTCGAAGCCCTAAGGCATCTTCCATGCCAGCGATTGATCCAATGGCGTCGGCTATCGGCTAGAGGAGACACGACGCCGTGTCTGCGACCCGGAGAGGAAGAGCGCCGGCCGGATCTGAGATCAATAGGCGTCGATGCCGACGGAGAAGGATCGTCGGAGCAGGAGCCTTGCTCCCATCGCCGTTGCCCACCGCGAGAGAGAACAAAGAAGGCGAAGAGGGGAGATCGGGGAAGAGAGGAGGAAGGCTCGGGTTTGGGGGGAAACGACGCTTTGGGAAGGAATAAGTATAAGTAAAGGAAAAGAATTTATAATTAAAAACTTTTCCTCACTTAAACGGGTATCCCAAACAGGCTTTATCCGCACCCGCCGATCGATCTCCTCAAAACCCTCCGTTCGAGCTCCGAAAAATTCCCAGAAAATTTCTAAAAATTATGGAAAAATTCTATAAGGCTATTTTCCAAATAACCCTATTAATTAAATTTTCCGAGATCTCACATCATCTACTCTAACTAGGTTGTTGTATAGTTCAACACATAAATCTATGTTAACTGAACTGGTACAGTAAACCAGACGATGCAAGCTGTAGTAGTCAATGACCTCTGCAGCAAGAATGCATGAATGCATAAAAAAACTGTCTATCTAAATACCTAGTCCATATAGGCATGTAGATAGTAGTAGCAAACCTAATCGTAAGTTTCTCAGTAGGAAACCTAGGGCCAGTACTAGCAGTAGAACGTCCAACACCAAGTCTAAAACGTTTCCTAATTTATCAAAGAGAACTAAACTATGCATAAAATACTAAAACAATAATAAAAAAAAAATTAGGAAAGGAAAGAAGATTTACCGAGGCATCATTAATAAAAATAATAGAATTGACGACCTCGGTTGTTCTACAACAGCTTAATAACTGGAGGAGGAAAAGAAAATTTAAAAATTTATTTCTTTTGGATTAAAACCTGGTTAAGACCATTTCAAAAGAGAAAGGGGAGGTGCAGGTCTTTGGGGGCGCCCCTGCCACCCCTTTTATAGGGCAATCCGGCGCCCGAACAGGGTCCGGGCGCCAAAAACAGGGTGGCAGGGCTGGGTGCCCGGAGCACATTCCGAGCGCCAGGAACCATATACCAGGGGTGCCCGCCCCTGGTTTCTTTTTATTTATTTATTTATTTTAAATTTAAGTTACTTTTAATTAAATTTTTAGGTTTAAGTTTAGTTTAATTTAATTTTTAGATTTAAATTTAATTTTTAAGTTTCATTTAATTTTTAGGTTTAAGTTCAATTTAATTTAAAATTAAATTAAGTTTAATTTAATTTTTTAGGTTTAAGTTTAATTTAATTTTTACGTTTAAGTTTAATTAAATGTTTAAGTTTAAGTTTTTAATTTAATTTTTAAATTTTAATTTAATTTTTCAAGTTTAAGTTAAGTTTAATTTAATTTTTTAGGGTTTTTAATTTAATTTTTAAGTTTAAGTTTAATTTTAATTTTAATTTAGTTTAATTTTAATTAACTTTCAATTTAGTTTTAATTTTATTTTATTTTAGTTTAATTTTAATTTTAATTTAATTTAATAATTTTGTTTAATTTTAATTTTTTTAAATTTAGTTTAATTTTAATTTATTTTAAATTTAGTTTAATTTTAATTTAATTTTTATTTTAATTTAGTTTAGTTTAAATTTAATTTTAATTTAATTTAAATTTAAATTTAAATTTTATTTAAATTTTATTTAATTTTTAAAATTTAATTTTAATTTAGTTTAATTTAATTAAATTTAATTTACTTTTAATTTAGTTTTGTTTAGTTTTAATTTAAATTTAATATAATTTTGATTTAGTTTAATTTTACTTTACATTAATTTTTTTAATTTAATTTAATTTTCATGTAGTTTATTTTTAATTTAAATTTAATATAATTTTAATTTTAATTTAATTTTAATTTAATTTAATTTATTTTATTTTAATTTTGTTTCATTTAATTTTGATTTATTTTAATTTTAATTTAATTTTGACTTAGTTTAATATAATTTAATTCCAATTTAGTTTAATTTAATTTAATTGAATTTTAATTTAATTTAATTTCTTAGTCATCTCACTTGATTTATGTTTTCAATCAAGGAATCCTATAATTTTTTGTGGGATGAGTTAAGTTCAATTTCAGAGTTTGGTTTAATTTTGTGTTAGATTCAGGTTTAGCTTTGATCTCAACAAATAAGTATTTTTTGGATAAACTTCTGGGCTATGGTGAGTCGCCTGGACATCATTAGAGTAACTATGCCTTTGAAGTTTTCTAAATAGTCTCATCCACTGAACTTAGTACAAAACCTTGGTCTAACTAGTCAGGATTCGTAAGAGATAACTTCAGTTGGTTCCACTAAGTCAAATGCACCAAGTCGAAATCATATCTTCCTAGACATGCATAGACAGAGCTTCCCTAACCTACAATTATCCAAAACTTCACCAGTACCGTAGGTCAAGTTAAACTTTTTGTCCCTGTTTAAGTTAATCCTAATTACCTTGCTGGGTAGGTTATTTTTGGAGGTGCCAACTAGTTTGGAGCCCTTGCCTGAATTATTGATTTGGATTTCCTATGTTTTAGTTTTGGGTTTGTGTCGGTTACTTTTGTAATTATAATAGACTTGATGATAGTTTGGGTTTGAGTTGGTCTTGTAGTTATTTCTATGGTTTGACTTTGGTTTAGTTGATTTAGTTTTAGGTTTTAGATTTAGGTTTGGATTATTTGATTTTACATAATATATTTTATTTTTGAGTATATAGTATCGGTTATTTCCTACTTATGTGGTTAGACACGCTTTTGGAACCCAAACTTCAGTTTGTGTTTTATTTTGAGTTACTAGAGGTATAAATGATTTATTTGTTGAACATGGCTTGTATCCAAGCCAGATTTATTGTATAGAACCTTTTGATTTTTAAGGATTAGATCCAAATTTTTGGATCTAGTTGTAAAATTTTCTAATAGCCCTTTAAGTTTGTTAATTTCAATTTTTAATCTCGAATTTTCCTCTTCAAGTTTTACAACTTGATTTAGATTAGAATTTTTGATTTGTTCCTTGAGGTGTTGATTTTCCTCAAGGAGTATTTTAGTTTGAATTTCAATTTCAGTTAATTTTCTATTTAAGCATGCAATAATTTTAAAAAATTTCTTGCTTAAATTAAGTTATACGTCATCGGAACCTTTGGAAATAAGTACGGACTCGTGGCTCGATTCAGGTTCAGACACGTCTTCTAATTCGTCCTCCGATTTTGATTCGTGAGTGATCCTGTCTGAGAAGCTTGACAAAATGGAAAGCTAGGAGAAAACCTACTACTGATGAAGAATAATACCTGTAGAATACCGATCTGAGAAACCCAAATCGGATCTGGGAGAATGAATTCACAGAATGCCTTCCTTGTGTGAAGATCCAAAAACAAAAGGAAGGGTTCAATGAAGAAAATCGAGATCTGGAGCTTCCAAGGCTTCCTGCGCACAAGAGACCAACCAACGCTATCGTCAGTGACCTAAGACCGGGGTGGGAATCCCTGGCTAGGCCCTCCGATGCTCAAGTCAGTGATCTCTCTTGGTGTAGAAGGAAAGAAAAAGAAGAAGATGGACAGTAGTTGAAAACTAGGGTTGTGAGTGTGAGCATCAACGTGAGCATACCTGGCCAACGGAGAGGATTTCCCTTTTTATACCACTTCATATAACCTCCGTAGTCATGAAGTGGATCCCAGTTTGTTAGAGTTTGTTATGAGATGACATAATCCCTGCTCTTGCATAAAATAACTTTAAAGGAATCTTTTTTGTACCCCAAATGTACCTTCTTTGTCGTCTAGTACCTGTAGAAGAATCTAGAAACATACTTCCTGCCAAATTAGCAAACCTGTTATACAATCACATACCACATATATCTTCATTAAACTACTTATGAATATTCTTGAAATATTTACTCTTACCCTGTCTTATAAGTTATATCGGAGTATATTTATCACTTATGCCTGCTCGTGCTGTCTTTATTATGTTATAGACAACCCGATATGATACTGTGCCTTGTATCAGCCAAAGTTGAACCCAGACCATGTCCAGTCGGTTTATTACTATCGTTCAACTAATCGTTCAGTACTATACTATAAATTCTGTAAAGCCTTAGATCTTTTCATACCTGGGCGATCATGTATACTCAATTAATACTAGTATATGTTCAGGTATGTCACCTGAAACAATCCTGGTTTTTCTATCTTAAACGTGTAAACCCGGTCGATATTGGCTTTCCTTTCCCAAGGCATATACCGGCCGATATTGGCTTATCCTTCTCAAGATATTTCCTGGACGATATTGGCTTACCTCTCCTAAGGCATATACCGAACGATATTGGCCTATCCTTCTCAAGGTATTTCTCGGACGATATTGGCTTACCTCTCCTAAGGCATATACCGGACGATATTGGCCTATCCTTCTCAAGGTATTTCCTGGACAATATTGGCCTATCCTTCTCAAGGTATGTCCCGGACGATATTGGCCTATCCTTCTCAAGCTATGTCCCGGACGATATTGGCTTACCTCTCCTAAGGCATATACCGGACGATATTGGCCTATCCTTCTCAAGGTATTTCCCAAACAATATTGGCCAACTCCTATTAAGGTGTATACCGGATGATATTGGCCTATCCTTCTCAAGGTATTTCCTGGCCAATATTGGCCAACTCTTATTAAGGTATATACCGGACGATATTGGCCTACCTTTCTCAAGGTACATATTGGCCGACATTGATATACTTTTTCTTCTTTTTCTCCTTCCTACTGGGGACACACTAAATCTAACCCATATCACTAGCCTTCCCTTCAAGTCTAGTCGAAGGAGGTGTAGCCGACTGACTAGACCCAAGTCTAATTTTTTTTCTTTGCCTATCTTTAGTCATGTCTCTTCCATAGCCATTGCATTAGTCTCGTGACTTTCTCTGTAGTAGTAGTACCCGTGATTCATAGTATATCAATCCCGTGACTTCTGGTACAGTGATCCTGTGACCCCTAGCACAGTGATCCCGTGACTCCTTTAGTAAGTTAAATAGGACCGTACTCTACCATTCCTTCTTCATTCGCCCTACTTCTTCTTCATCTTACTTCCCTTCTTCTTTCCGAGAGTATAACTCCAATCCCTTCCCCATAGACGCAATCCCTATTAGAGAAGGCGAGACTTATAGATGAGGTCGTTCCCACTCTAAACCTCTTCCATTCTCAGGAAGGGGAGATGAAAGTATTCCCTTCAACTTCTCAATCTCCAATGCTGTTAAGAACGACCTTAAAGGATAGAACTTATCGGGATCTGAAATGTAAGACTCTAAAATGAAACGACTTGATGATCCGATATGCTGTTAGTGATCAACTAATGTCGCAATCATAACCCCGGTTGCTTCGGTTTCATGCTAAGGTGGATGTTCTGGAAGCAGAGCTCAAAATGTTCAAGCAAGAAGTGGATTGTTCCGTAATATGCTTGAGGGGGCTTGAACAAGTTTGCACCTCCTTTCTTCATGAGACCACCCTTTTTCCTACTTTCTCCTGGACGTAAAAGAACGCACTGGCTCTTCTAAACGGGGAAGGAGGAGGGCAATTCGGTTGGATGACAGCTTTTTCATCCTACCCTCCTATCAGGCAAAATATTCCCACTTCTGTGGCTTGGTCGGGTTTCCCCTTAGTTGGGTTAAAGTTTTCTAAGAAGTATGAGAGCTCATGTTTCAGTAGGTTTCTATTCAAGTCTAGCTGAAGGAGGTGTATGAGTTTATGTTTAGTTGAATTACATAGTTTAGACAATATTACGTGTTCAATCAGGCTTTGCCTATTGAGTATATGTAAACCCTATCTGTTCTTTACTTAATTGATGATATATTTTGAGCTATGTAAGGCTAAACGCTTTAAAAACAATCAATATGTTAGACTCAATCAAACCTCTTTTTACTGTGCTGATATTAACCTATCTTTCATAAACATATTAACTTAGCCGGTATTGGCCCATTTCTGGTAACGTGTAGGCTTGGTTGACACCAACTCATCTATGGCAGACATGTTATCCTGGCCGATGTTAGCCTGTCTATTATAGATAAGGTTATCCCAGACGATATTACCCTCTCTATATTAATTCAGATAGAGTTTCGCGCCTGACTAACTATTATTCTTTCATATTTTCTATCTTTGACCTAGGGTCTATCAAATCCAATCCATCCTCCTTTATTGCACATAGTAAACCACACCCTTTTTCCAGAATTTCCTTGATTATGATTGGCTTTTCAATGGTAAGAGAATGTTGGAGGCGCGTGACGAGGCGCTACCAACCCTTCATCTTCTTGTCGACTTTGTTTCTTCATCCCTGCCTTAGCGTTTCTTCCCTACTGTGATCTTCTTGCTCAATCTTCGCATTCGCTTCCAATGATTTTCTCCTTTCAACTATCAATAAGTAGCTTCCTGCTCCCTCTTGTTAATCCCTACCTCTATCTATGGCTGAAGAAACGATTTCCCCCTAGTATACTCAAATTTCTTCTTCTTTCGACAAGGATGATCGACTTGATATTAATAAGCAATATGAAATTCCTAGGAAATACGACATCATAATTTCTAAACCAGATGAGCATCCCCACCATCCCCCTGCTAACTGTGTAACTTTCTTTAGGGATCAATTGATAGGGGGTTTAAGGTTTCCCATTCCTTCTTTTCTAATCGATGTAAGCCGATACTTTGATATTCCTCTCCAACAATTTGTGCCTAATGCCTTTCGTTATTTGTGTGGTATATACATACTGTTTCGTACACTGGATATTCCTCCTACTCCTCAAAATATTTTCATGTTTTCCTATCCAAAGGTAGTAGAGCCAGGAGTCTTTCTTTTTCAATCTCGGACTAAGATGGTTCTTTTTGATGGTATGCCTTCTTCTCTCAAGGCTTGGAAATCTCGCTTCTTCTTTATAAAGTTTCTGGGACCTATTCCTTGGTCTCATGTTTGGAGATCTTCTTTACCTCCGTTACCCAATATCAAGGAGTTTCATCTTCATCCTTCTTTTCTTCTTTATTGTGAAAAGTTACTGTGTCGTCGTCTTTCTATCATCAAATGGCTGCAAAACGATCTTCTGTATCTGTTTGGTTTGAGCCCGGTCAAATATAAGATACACGACTCCTTAGGTAAAGTTATGTTTCTTCTTCTATCAATTTTTACTAACTAAAACATTTTCTTCCTTTGTGTAGTGGCTAGTTTTTATGCTGCTCTAATCGATGAAGAGCTACGCCTAGAAGAAGCTGCACTTCATGCTAAAGAACAAGAGCTTCTTACTGCACTTGATCAACCCTCGTCAACTAAAGTTTCAGTTCCTCCGACTGAAGCTTCCAGCTCTCAGGTGGTTCTTGAAGTTCCTGAGGGTCCTCCTGCAGAAACTACTACTGCCCCTTTGCCAACTATTTCTTCACCATTGGCTATTGCCTCTTCAGCAGCCACTTCCCTTCCTGTTATTGAGCTTACATCTCCTGTGAGCTGGAGAAAATCTCTTGCTGAAGTTGCCCCCAGCAAACGTCCCGGACGCAAACTCACCAGAGCTCCTCCTCCCAAAAGGAGACTCATTCTCCCCGCTGAAGAATTACTTTCAGAAGGTTTTGCTTCTGTTGACCCTTCTTCTACTGAGTTTACTTTGGCTGACCTCTATCCTTCTCTTATTTTCTCTTCCTCGCCTTCTTCCGATAATAGTGCTCCTGGTGGCACTTCTTTTACTTTTCCCTTATCTCTTCCAGAATCTAGGTCTTTACCCTCCTCATTCTCTTCTTATATGGTTTTAGCTCCCCCCTCTATTCCAACTTCTTCCTTCTCCATGGGTTCTTCTACGGTTCCCGTCCTCCCTATATTGTTGGGAGGTTCTTTAGCTACCGTTCAAGAGGAAATTCATCCCCTCTTTGAAGGGCTTTCCCCTATACAGATAGCCGATCAATTCTCCAATGAGGAAACCAAGGTATTTTTTACTATTACTTCTTTGTCATTTATTCTTGACTAATTTATGACCCCTTGTTAAACAATAAGCCACTAAGTTGCTAAGTTGTCTTCTGCCACGCTCTCAGAGGAGTCCAAAAAATAGTATGAAACCCAGATTGAGAGCCTTCGATCTCAATTTAAATCAGCTACGGACCTCAATACTGAATTGACTTCCAAATTAGAGAAGCAGACAATTGAGACAAACAAGTTAAAATTTGATTATAAGTTTGTGTTGGCTGATAAACTCAAGGCTCTGCATCTGAAAGGTGATGAAATAGCTTCTCTGAACACCTCTTTGAACACAGTTAAAGAAGAGGCATCCACCAATGATGCTGAGCTAAAGTCTTCCCAAATAGCTCTGGTTGTCTACAAGGCTGGTGAAGATACTCGCTTTAAGGAGCGGGCCACCATCCTGATTAGCTCTACTGAATTCAACAGGCCCATCATAAAGTCTATTTTGACTGCCTATACTGTTGGAGCTGAGGGAGCCATTAAGCAATTGTAGGAGCAGGGCTTCCTATCTCGTGATCCTCCTCCTAGTTTCTTGGATCGACGCAGACTTATTGCTGACAGGCCCGACGATCTATTTCCCCAATTATCTATAGACTAACCCATTTACCTTAATCTTGACTATTGTAAGGTTAACTACTACCAGTCATGACAACTCCTGTTAGAAACTAATTTATTTCTGTGAGGTTAAACTTCTTCTTCGTATCTGTTGTCAAAAATTGTTTGTGTTAATGAATCTGTTAGACCATTTGGTTTATAATTTTACTCAATGCTTTTATCTTTCGTATTTATATGTTTCAAAATTATTCTTTTCCTACTATCAAACTTGTTCTTTTCATTTAGGGCGGTTTACATCCTTATTCCTAAATTTTATCTCCTTTTCATAACCAACTTTTCCTCCTTACCCTTATCATATTTTCCAATCTATCGCTATGTACACAGGGAGCTAATTTCTACCAGTATATTGTAACGTCATCGATCTTGACCGATTTACTATATCTCGATCGATTTACTGTATTATTAATCTCGATCGATCTATTATAGCATCCTCACTCCCGATCGGTCTATTGTAACATCATCAATCCTGATCGGCTTATTATAAGGTTCTTAATCTCGACTGGTTTTATCATAATCGCCCAATTTACTATAGCTTCATCAATCTTGATCGATTCACTATAGCATCATCACTCCCGATCGATCTACTATAACATCATCGATCTCGATCGGTTTATTATAACCGCCCGATTTACTGTAGCATTACCAATCTCGACTGGTCTATTATAACTGACCGATTTCCTATTATGTTTACAAATATCGTTCGAGATTTTACAAGTAGCCGACTTTCGTCTGATCTAGTATACTTATACGGGATTATTGTTTAATCAGATAGATAATCTTAAGTTGCCCGCTCGCCCTTATACCAGACCGACTTTCCTCATACCTCTTTGATTCTTTTAGAATCAAGTGTAGAGAGAAAGAAAAACCCTGTCACGTTTTTCCGAGAATGATCGCTAAGCTTACCTTCCTTTCCTTGGGATTCGACTTTCTTTTTCAATTGGATCCCATCCCTTGATGATGTCATCTCTTTTTATGGTAGTTATGTGTCTGTATGTTCTTCTTTATTGAGTTTACACATTTTCTTTTCCTACCCTCCTTTATACCTAAGTTCTGCGTAAATTATCATTGGCCTTGGGATTTCTCCTTTTTTCCAATTCTTCTTCTATTTCTGTTTAAGGGTTTTTGGTCTAAGGCACAGAGGAAGGCAAGGGTTTAAGATGCTCTCTTCTGCTCTCTGACTATTTCTCCTCCTTTCCCCTATTCACATTCCTTCTGCTGTTCAGCCATGGCCACTTCTTTCCCCTGCATTATCATCATCGTATAGTTGTCTTCTATCAGATTCTACTCCTACCTCAATAGGAATGACAGCTTCTCCTCCATAAACCAGTTGGAAGGGAGTGATCCCTGTAGCTTCTCGGGGTGTGGTACGATATACCCAAAGAACACTGGGTAATTCATCTACCCAGCTGCCTCCAACATGATCCAATTCGGTTTTTAAACCTCTTATAATCTCTCTATTGGTGACTTCTGCTTGACAATTACTCTGTGGATACGCCACAGAGGTGAATGCTTCAATAATACCATAGCTTTTGCACCAGTCTAAGATTCTATCTCCTTGAAATTACCTTCCATTATCAGAAACTAATTTATGAGGAATACCAAATCTACATAAGATATTTTTCCACAGGAATTTAATAACCACATCTTCAGTAATCCAAGCAAGTGGTTCTGCTTTTACCAATTTAGAGAAATAATCCACTGCTACTAACAAAAATCTCCTTTGTGCAGTTGCCATAGGAAATGGACCAACTATGTCCATGCCCGATTGGTCAAAGGGGCAGGAGACTATAGAGGCTCTTAACAATTGTGTAGGATGGTGTGAAATATTCTGATGTTTCTAACAAGAAATACAAGTTCTTACAAATTTAGCAGCATCTTCATGTAAAGTGGGCTAGAAATATCCTGCTAATAAAATTCTGTGGGCTAAGGACCTTCCACCTATATAACTGCCACATGAGTCCTGATGAACCTCTTGCAAGATATATTGTATATCTTCTGTCCCAATACATTTGATTAAAGGTCTAGAGAAATCCCTTTTATATAACTGTTCTCCTATCATAGTATATTGAGTAGCCCTCTTCTTAAATATCCTTTCTTGTTCTGCATCAATTAGAAGAATACCTTACTGTAAATATAATATGATTTGCGCCCTCCAGTCACCTTGTATCTCTACATTAGCCTGTCTTTCAATATAAGATACTAACAATGTCTACTCGACTGGCCGATCCAAGCTCCATGGTATTATAGCAGAGGCTAATCTAGCTAATTCATCTGCTACTTGATTCTCAGATCGAGGAATTTTTGTAGATTTACTTCTTGAAACTGAGCCTTCAATTTATCAAATGGCTCAGCATATAACCTGAGTCTATCATTATTGATTTCAAAGTTACCTGATAATTGTTGGGCTGCCAATTGAGAGTCGGAATAAATATGAACCCGAGATGCTCCCACATGTTGAGCGGCCTGTAACCCTGCTATCAATGCTTCATATTTTGCTTCATTATTAGTGGCCCTGTAATTCAACCTGATAGAAAGTTGAAGTTTATCCTCCTTTGGAGATATAAGGAGAACACCAATTCCACTGCCTTGTCTGGTTGAAAATCCATCCACATAAACTTTCCAAGTATTTTCTTCTTCAGGACCTTGAACTTCTATGATGAAATCTTCTAGAGCTTGTGCCTTGATGGCCGAGCGGGGTTGATACTGTATGTCATACTCACTAAATTCGGTCGTCCATTTGATCAACCGACCAGATGCCTCCGGGTTAAGCAACACCTGCCCGACAGTACTGTTGGTCAATACAATAATTGAATGTGCTAAGAAATATGGGCGTAACCTCCGGGCAGTTAACACTAATGCATATGCCAACTTTTCGAGTGTAGTATATCTACACTCGGCTCCTTTTAATAAATTACTAGAAAAATATATAAGTTGCTGCTCTTTCCCTTCCTGTCTAACTAACACAGAGCCTACAACATTTTAATTGGCTAACAAATATAGCAGGAGGGTTTCTCCCACTACAAGCTTAGCTAATACAGGAAGGGTAGTCAAGTAGTCTTTTAATTCCTGGAAGGCTTTGTCACATTCTTCATCCCACTGAAATTTGTTAACCTTCTGGAGTATTTTAAAGAAATGAAAACTACGATCGGCCGACCTTGAAATGAATCTAGACAAGGCGGTGATCCGATCGGTGAGTCTCTGAGCTTCCCTCATATTGCGCGGTGACTCCATGTTCTGAAGTGCTTTGACTTTGCTCGGGTTGACCTCTATTCACCGCTCGGACACCATATACCCCAGGAACTTTCCACCTTTTTCTCCAAACAAACATTTGCATGGATTCAACTTGAGCCCATATTGCCTCAATATTTTGCAAGTCTCCTCTATATCCCTGCAGAGATCAGTAGCCTGAAGAGACTTAATTAAAATATCATCAACAGATACTTCCATATTTCTCCCAATCTGTTTCTGGAAGACCTTATTCATAAGCCTTTGATAAGTTGCTCCTGTATTTTTTAGTCTGAACGGCATAACATTATAACAATAAGTACCTTCAAGTGTTATGAAACTGACCTTCTCTTGATCCTCCTTGGCAAGGGGGACCTGATGATAGCCTTGATAGGCATCCAGCATAGAAATGTGTTCACACCTGGCTGTAGAATCCACTAATTGATCGATCTGGGGCAAAGGATAATAATCTTTGAGGGCAAGCCTTGTTGAGGTCATGGAAATTAATACATACTCGCAATTTGTTCCCTGGCTTAAAGACCAGGACAACATTAGCTAGCCAGCTAGGGAACTGCACCTCCCTGATGTAGCCAGCTTCCATGAGTTTAGCTACTTCTTCCTTGATGATTTGATTTTGTTCTGCACTGAAATTTCTCTATCTTTGCATGACAGGCTGAGCATCAGGGAAGACATGCAGAGCATGCTCCATTACTATAGGGGAAACACCCGTGACTTCTTTGGGCGTCCAGGCAAAGACATCATTATTTTTCTTCAGTCATTGAACCAGCTCGGTTTTCAACGTAGGATCAAGATCAATTGCGACATAAGTAATGGCTTCAGGTAGACTGGTCTGTATCTGGACCTCTTCCTTTTCTTCAAAAACTAGAACAAGTGGCTTCTCTTGAATGGCATTGACCTCTATTCTTTGAATTTTTCGAGCGGCGTTAGCTTCAGTCTGACGATCTCCACATAAAATTTACGGGTTGTCTTCAGATCACCCCATACTTCCCTGACCTGGTCATCAATAGGAAATTTAATTTTTTGATAGAAAGTAGAAACGACTGCCCTAAACTCATTTAGGGCCAGCCGACCCAGTATCACATTGTAGGCAGATAGAGCATCCACCACCATGAAGTGGGATCTTCTTGTCCTCATTAGGGGCTCATCCCCTAAAGATATTGCCAACTTTATTTGCCCGAGCGGTTGTACCTCATTACCAGTGAATCCATATAAAGGAGTCACCATCTGTTGAAGTTCGCTCGGGTCAATCTGCAGTTGATCAAGCTTTTTTGAAGATAATATTTACAGAACTACCAGTATCTATAAAGGTACGAGAAATAGTATAATTGGCTATCACAACCTTAATTATTAATGCATCGTCATGGGGTATTTCTATCCCCTCATGATCTTTGGGCCCAAAACTAATTTCTGGCCCTGCTGCTCTTTCTATGCTACATGCTACAGCATGGATCTCAAGTCTACGTGCGTGTGCTTTTCTGGCCCTGTTGGAATCTCCATCCGTGGGCCTTCCCATGATCATATTAATGATGCCTCGGGCGGCATTATTCCCATTTTCTTCCTGCCGGGCTGTTATGGCCTCAGGCTGAGTCTTCTCAGGCACCTGAGTTGTACCGACCGGGAATGATAGTACACCTTGTTGAGGCTCGACTGGGTGATATTCTAATTTGAGCGGACTTTGCTTCCTGGGATATTGTTGCTGATAGTAGTTTCATCTTTGATAACGACCCCTATTTGCTCTCTTATTTTTCAAGATGAAACAATCTTCTGTATGATGACTGCTAGTCTTGTGATAAGTGCACCATCTCCTTGGTGCTTCTTGTTGCATTTTCACATGTTGTACGGCTTCACTACAACAAAATCGCTCATAGACATCAGTGGAACAACAACGGTTTTAGGCTAAAACCGATGTCTTTGAGTATTTTACATCGGTTTTTCTAAAAACCGGTGTCTATGAGCGCAGATTTTAGCTCATAGACATCGGTTTTTTAGGCGATGTCTATGAGCACCCTTTTTTTTGTTAATAGACATCGATTTTAACATCGGTTTTTAAAATCCGATGTTAATGAACCCAAATAAAATATTTTAATTTTCCCCACAAGCCAAAATCTACCTAAGTGTTTTCCCTCCAAACCTAAATCTTTATCCCGCCCCTTCCTCTGCACGACCATCTCTCTCGCGATAACCTAAACCGAAACCTAAACCTCCGACCATCCGACCATCCGACCATCTCTCTCAGCCTAAACCTAAACCTCCGACCATCTCTCTCAGCCTAAACCTAAACCTCCAACCATCTCTCTCAGCCTCATCTCCCTCTTCCCCTTCTTGAATCTCTTCCCCTTCTTAATCGTCTGATTGCTAAAGGTTGAGGATGGGGTTTGGGGTTAACCTCTCTATAAAGCGCCGAAGCCTTTTCTTTTCCCCCGACTTTCTCCCGAGTGCTGCCAAGTACGAGGCCGCCGGCGAGCTCGAACACGTCAAGGGCATCATCAAGTGGGGCACCGACTACCTCCTCAAGACCTTCAACTCCTCTGCCGACACCATCGACAGCATCGTCGCACAGGTAATTAAATCCTTAAAATTATCTCCGTCGCTCTAAATTCAGATCTAGATTTGATGCTCGAGTAAAAAATTAACAGGTCGGCGAAGGAGACACGTCGAAGGGGCCAGATGCTAACGACCACTACTGCTGGATGAGGCCGGAGGACATCGACTACACTCGGCCGGTGTACGAGTGCCACAGCTGCTCCGACCTCGCCAGCAAAATGGCGGCGTCGTTGGCTGCTGCTTCGATCGTGTTTAAGGACAGCAAGACCTACTCCGACAAGCTCGTCCATGGCGCCAAGACTCTGTTCCAGTACGGAAGGCTACAGAGGGGCAGATACAGCCCTGGAGGCACTGATCCCGCCATCTTCTACAACTCCACCGGTTACTGGGATGAGTTTCTGTGGGGCGGCTCATGGCTCTACTTTGCAACTGGAAATTCCTCCTACCTCCAGCTCGCCACTGCTCCAGCCCTGGCCAAGCATGCCGGTGCCTTCTGGGGAGGACCGGATTATGGAGTCTTCAGCTGGGACAACAAGCTCACTGGATCTCAGGTTCTTCTCAGCAGACTCAGACTGTTCTTGAGTCCTGGTTATCCCTACGAAGAAATTCTGAGCACATTCCACAACCAGACGGGCAACATTATGTGCTCATACTTGCCATTTTTCAAGTCATTTAATCGAACCAAAGGTTTGATGGCCCTAAATCTAAGTGTCCCGCTAGATCTTGTTGTTCAAAATCTGATCATATATATCTGAAACTGAAACCATGCAGGTGGCTTGATCCAACTAAACCATGGACATGTTTTGAGAGAGGAGAAAATGGCATCGTCTGCTAATAGTTTGTGCAGGGCAGAACTGGAGAGTAGGGGGTTGAAATGGCGGTCAATGAGGACTTTTGTCGATGACATGTTTTGATGGAGCAAGGAGGGCTTGCTAGGTTTGTCGCTGTGGAGATATTCCATACCTATGTAAGAATCAAACAAATTAGGATTCCTCAAGGCAAAGTGCAAATGTAGGTAAATGACAAGATGAAATTCCATCTTAAATGATCAATGTTTGTTGTTGTTGTTGTTGTTACAGTAGTATATTCATTATGATAGCTATCTGAGAAGGAAAATAAATAGTCATATAGGTCAAGTAGAATACCTTTAGCAATGCCTTTGATGATACAAACTCTTACAGACCAATCAAGGACCTTGTGAATCTCATCGCATTTGACATCTAGATATTCCGACAAACTCCCATTTGCAACAAAATCATAAATGAGGAAACACTCTCCTCTTGCTCTTGAATAACAGAAGCCCCTTAATCCAACTAGGTTCTCATGCCTTAGCAATGTCAATGCCTTCAAACCCATGAGAAACTCAGCTTCCTCTGACTTGCAACTAGTCTTGTTGATCCTCTTCACTGCAACCTCCGTTCCATCGTGTAGTATCCCCTTGTATGTTGCCGCAAAGCTGCTTTTCTTGCTAAGTAAATTCACCTCCGAAAAGTACTGAGTAGCACATTCTATCTCCTCCAAGTTAAACCTATAGATCTGAGGAGCCTCTTGAGATGACCCGATACTGCTCCTCTCATCGATCATTGGATCCCAGCGGTTGGAGTACTCAAGGCTAATGAGTGGAGAAGCAGTTTGATATGAGCACTTAGCAGTTGGATCAGTGCTATTGAGGCCAACAGCTTATTTTCTGCATAAACCTTTAATATAGTGTTGTAGTAGGTTTCTAAATTAAAATTGTCTATAATTTCTAAATTACTTATAAAGCTATATCCTTTTATGTCGACTTATAATTTATTTTATTAAGATTTTTGAACTTACGCATCACCTTCAGATTTAAGTTAGTTACTTTATTTTCATTGTCTTTGAAGGACTACTGTTATTATATATTTTCCTGATTTCTTGTCATGGTTATTCCTTATCCTCTATCCTTTATGTACTTTCTTTTGCTTTAGATGCTAGAACAAAAAGCAAACTAATGTAACCCAGTGTGCTGATGTAGTTGCTTCAAAAAATAAAGCATGGTTAAAGATCCCCAGTAGATGATGCAGTGCTCATTCCTTGCATAAACAAATCCAAACACCAAGCAAGGTATATACAAAAAATACAATGAAGGTCATCTGTAGACACGTTGGAAGGTTTCATACCAAAACATTGTAGTCGTCACCAAAACCTCCAAGGGTCCTTAAATGGGGGAACATAATTTTCCGTAGGAGGGAGGAGACGAAAAGATTCTACCGTCTTTTGAAGTACAGGGCCCAACTGCAGAAAAAACCCAACCGTTCAGAATGTTACGGATTTGAAAGAATTTTAGTTCTGAAACTAGAATCATATGATCCTGAAATCAGGGAGATAATAACAAGTTGTTTTTTTTCCTTGTTAATAACTTCATTTTAATAATTTTTCCCAAGTCATGCTTTGCTTTACAACCTAACCATCCACAAGCATTGTCAAGCCTTGGCAACATATATATACATGGATTGGTAAGCTTTAGAAATGTTTGATGACAATTGTGCGGATAGTTTATTTTTGTTCCTTAATGAAACTTCTCTTCATGCAATAATATGATGAGTGTTGTTGCTGTTGGTGCGGGTAGCACTAACGGTCTAACCCAGGTTTTGATGAATGACAAATAGGTTAAGTTAGTTGTGCTGTTGTCTGACACTTTGATCGAGTGTGCAGGAGAAGTACAGACAGGTCGACGGGCTGACCAGATGTCTGGCACGAAGTCCAGCTAGGTCGACGGGCTGACCGGATAGCTGGCGAGAAGTCCAAGCGGGTCGACGGGCTGACCGGACGCTTGGCGAGAAGTCCAGCTAGGTCGACGGGCTGACCGGATAGCTGGCGAGAAGTCCAAGCAGGTCGACGGGCTGACCGGACGCTTGGCAAGAAGCCCAGGCGGGTCGACGGGCTGACCGGACGTCTGGCAGGTAAGTGAGGTAAGTCACTGGAGGGGAGTGACTGCGAGGACGCGTTCCCGGGAAGGGAACATTAGGCGTCGATCCGGCTTAGATCCATTTCGGATATCTAAGTCGAGATCGTGACTAGATTCCGGTCTCGGAAAGACGGAATCTAAGTCATACTTTGCTTATCTATAAAACTATGCTAACAAATCTTTGCTGCAGGGTACATTTGCCTCGGACTAACCTTTTCTTGCAGGAGAAGGACTTTCTGGAGAAGAGGGGTCCGGGCGCCCGGAGGGGATCCGGGCGCCCGGAGGGGATCCGGGCGCCCGGAGGCAAGTTTTATCCCCAGGACGACGTTGACACTTGGAGCATGCTGGTTGGGAGTGTTACGTCACATTCCAGGCGCCCGGAAGGGATCCAGGCACCCGGAGCAGCATATAAAAGAAGCCCCAGGCAGGAGCTTCAAAATATCAGTCTTCTGAGAACTCTGAGTCCAATCACTCTGCTGCTCTGCGCTCCAACGACGTTCACAAAGCTCCGATGACTCACTCCGGCTCTCTTTTTAATTCATTGTTTGTCGGTTAGCTTTGTTTTCTTTCTTTTCATTAGCAATATTTGTACGTAAATTGTAATTATCCGAATTGCTAGTGAATTGCCCAACGAAAGTACTCAAGGAGTACGGGCCTTCGAGTAGGAGTCGTCACAGGCTCCGAACGAAGTAAAAATCAACAGTGTTCATCTCTTTACTTCTTTACTTTTCCGCTGCGTTTTAACTCGAGATTTTTGAATCGATATTCACCCCCCCCCTCTATCGAATTCAACGGTCTTACAAGTGGTATCAGAGCAGGTACCGCTCTGATTTGGTGCAACCACCAATCAGACAGGGGGTGAAATCATTTTTTTTAACAATTCCAAACTGATATTATTATCTTTTTGGAAGATTTTTTTCTCGTTGCATTTAAAATCTAAATTGGTACAACACCAACTTAGAGTTTCTATTTCTCCCGCACTGCTAATCCAAGACGAAGTCTTGGAATTTTTTTTTCCAGTTAATTTAGTGTGTGCAGGATAAGATGTCTCAACAAGAAGGCTTCAGTACAGTACGTCCTCCCCTATTCAACGGGGATGACTTTTCGTACTGGAAGAGGAGAATGGAGGTCTACATGAAAACAGACTACGACCAATGGATGAGCGTCACAAGGGCTTACAAAATTCCAGTAGACAACTCCGGGAACATAGTAGATCCTGAAGACTGGACAAATGATATAAAGAAAAAGGCATCAATTGAAAACAAAGCCATCAATACTCTACACTGCGGACTAACACGAGAAGAACTGAACCGGGTCGGACCGCATCAAAACGCTAAGGAGCTTTGGGATAAACTGATCGAGCTGCACGAAGGAACAAGCGACGCGAAGGTAACAAAAAGAGATTTGCTGTTAAATAAAATTTTTAATATAAAAATGCAGGAAGGAGAAACGGCAAGTCAACTCCACGCGAGGGTCAAAGATATCCTCAACGGTCTCCACGCGATAGGCCACCAAATGGAGAACCGAGACTTAATCAGGTACGCGTTAAATGCTTTTCCGCGAAACAATTTGTGGGCATCAATCGTAGATGCCTACAAAATTTCAAAAAATTTATCTAAATTAAAATTGGACGAACTCTTTTGTGAATTAGAACTTCATGAGCAAACTAACGCCGGGGTCGAGAAAGGTGTAGCTCTATTTGCAGGTTCCTCTAAAGAAAAGAAGAACAAGCCCGAATCCGAAGAAGATTCCGATCAAGACTCGGAAGACGAAGAACACCTGGTGAACCTGGTAAGGAAAATGTTCACCAGGAAAAAGAGAAGCTTCAGCAAACAGGATCTTCAGAAGATCAGTTCGCCAGCCGACTCAAGAAATGTCACATGTTTCGGATGTAACAAAAAGGGGCACTATAAGAACGAATGCCCAAGATTGAAACTTGACAAACCAAAGTCAACAAAGAAGAAAGCCCTCAAAGCAACATGGGACGATTCCTCCTCAGACGAATTGGAGGGAGAAAGGCAAAAGCACCAAAGTCACCTCGCGCTGATGGCTCGCGAAGCTGAAACGGAAGACGAATCAGAGGAATCGGAAGACGGGTCCGAACCCGAATCGAGCCACGAGTCCGCACTCGTTTCCGAAGGTTCCGAAGAGGTATACCTAAACTTAAATCGTAAATTCTTTAGAATTATCTCGTGTTTAAATAAAAAATTAGTTAAATTGGAAAATAAAAATAAATCGCTTCTTGAGGAAAATCAAAACCTCAAGGAACAATTAAAAAATTCGAATCCAACTCAAGATCGAACACTTGAGGAGGAGAATTTATCATTAAAAAATGAAATTAATAAGTTAAAAGAATTGTTGGAAAAATTCACAACAAGATCTAAAAATTTAGATTTAATTCTAAATAACCAAAATGCATGCTATAATAAAACCGGACTTGGATATAAGTCAAACTCAAACAAAACCTTTAAATCATTATTAACCCAACACAAAGCAACTAAACAAGCTTGGGTCCCGAAAGTGTGCTTAACCACGCAAGTAGGACTTAATCAATTCTATATACCTAAAGATAAAATACATTATATAAACTTGAATAAATCAGATCAAAAACTAAAATATAAATCTAAATTAAAATCAAAATTCAAAACTCAACAAAATTTAGATTATCACCAAGTTGATTATAACTATAAAAAGAATCGACACAAACCCAAAATCTAAATTAATGGCCAATAATTCAGGGGGAGGCTCCAGAATAGCTGGCACCTCCAAAACTAACCTACCCGACAGGGTAACCCAAAACAAACTAACCCGGCAGGGTAATTAGGATTAGTTAAAAAGAGACCAAGTTTAACTTGACTCATGGTACTGGTGAAGTTTTTGGATGATAGTACGTTAGGGAAGCTTGGGCATCGCATGTCTAGAAAGATATGGCTTCGATCTGGTGCATTTGGCCAAGTGGAACCGACCAAAGCTACCTTTAAACGGATCCTAACCAGTTAGACCAAGATTTAGTACTAAGTCCGTGGATAGGACTATTCGGAAAACTTCGAAAGGTTGGTTACTTCTAATGATGTCCATGTGACTCACCAAGCTTAGAAATTTATCCGAAAAATGCCTATTTGTGGAAACCAAAACTAAATCTGAATCTAACACACGTTAAACCAAAACTCCATAATTAAAAATCTAATTTCATCTCACAAAATCATAGGATTCCCTGATTGATAATATAGATCGGGTGAGATGAATAAGGCTTAAAAATTAATTTCAAAATTTCAAAATTTTAAACTTAAAAATTATTTTCAAAATTTTAACTTAAAAATTATTTTCAAAATTTTAATTTTAAACTTAAAAATTATTTTCAAAATTTTAACTTAAAAATTATTTTCAAAATTTTAAACTTAAAAATTATTTTCAAAATTTTTAAAATTATTTTCAAAATTTTAAACTTTTAAAATTATTTTCAAAATTTTAACTTAAAAATTATTTTCAAAATTTTCAACTTAAAAATTATTTTCAAAATTTTAAACTTAAAAATTATTTTCAAAATTTTAAACTTAAAAATTATTTTCAAAATTTTAACTTAAAAATTATTTTCAAAATTTTAAACTTAAAAATTATTTTCAAAATTTTAACTTAAAAATTATTTTCAAAATTTTAACTTAAAAATTATTTTCAAAATTTTAAACTTAAAAATTATTTTCAAAATTTTAATTTTAACTTAAAAATTAATTTCAAAATTTTAATTTTAACTTAAAAATTAATTTCAAAATTTTAATTTTAACTTAAAAATTAATTTCAATTTTAACTTAAAAATTAACTTCAAACTTAAATTAATTTCAAAATTAAGATTTTTTTTAATGATTGATTAAAAATTGATAAACTAAGACTAACATAAAAATCCTACTTGTTGTAGGAAACCAAGTGGATTTTGGACAGTGGTTGCTCCAAACATATGACTGGAGATCACACCAAGTTCACTCAATTAACCTACAAAAGCCTAGGAACAGTTGCCTTTGGAAACAACGGTAAACTCAAGGTAATTGGTATAGGTAATATTGAATTAAAAATAGATTTCATAATTACAAATGTTCTACTTGTTGAAAATTTTAAATACAATCTTCTGAGCATAAGTCAATTATGTGACACTAGGTATAAGGTAAAATTTTTATCTACAGAATGTTTGATCAAACATCTAGATAATCCAACTATAAGCCTAAAAGGCTTTAGAAAAGACAATATTTATGCCATTAACTTAACCACTTCTTCAGTCAAGTGTTATTTAACACAAAAAGAAGAAACCTGGTTATGGCATAGAAGAATGTCACACACACATTTCAGAAACATAACTAAATTAAATGGTCTAGTTAGAGGCTTACCAAAATTACCTAACTTAGATTTAACGATATGTAATGCTTGTCAACAAGGCAAACAAACAAAATCTACCCACAAACCAATTAATGAATCCCAAACCAACTCAGTCCTAGAACTTTTACACTTAGACCTATTTGACTCCCATGGAGTTAAATCAATAAATGGAAGTCTAAACTATTTAGTTATAATAGACGACTATTCTAGGTTCACTTGGGTCAAATTCTTAAAAAATAAAGATGAAACCTTTGAAATTTTTACAAATTTCTGCAAACAAATTGAAAATGAAAAAGACATAAAAATCAAAAGAATCAGAAGTGATAATGGAGGAGAATTTAAAAATCATAATTTTGATAAATTTTGCCTTGAAAATGGCTATCATCATGAATTCTCTTGCCCTAAAACTCCCCAACAAAATGGAATTGTAGAAAGGAAAAATAGAACTTTACTTGAAGCATCTAGAACTATGCTAAACGAATACAACTTACCTAAATATTTTTGGGCAGAAGCTGTTAGTACAGCCTGCTATGTACAAAACCGAACAACACTAAACAAAAAACACAATAAAACATTTTTTGAAATATTTTACAACAAACAACCTAATATAAAACACTTTAAGGTATTTGGTTGCCCAGCCTTTATCCTAAATACTAGAGAACACTTAGGCAAATTCACTTCCAAAATAGAAAATGGAATTTTTCTAGGGTACTCTCTGAATAGCAGAGGCTACAGAATTTATAATAAAGTTACCTTAAGAATTGAGGAAACCACCAATGTAAAATTCAAAGAATCCAATCAAAACCTAGAACAAGCTCAACCTCAACCAGTTGACCCTGTTCATGAACCTATCAATTCTGAAGGAACAAACCAAACCCAAAATCATGAAGAAGAAGAACAACTACAAGAAAGTCAACCTTCTAGAACCATAAGAGTCAACCCAAACCATCCTACTGATCAAATAATTGGTGACCCAGACCTTAGGGTCCAAACTAGGTCATCTTTCAGAAACCTAAGTCAAATCTCGTTAATCTCAAATATTGAACCCAAAACTGTAGCTGAATCCCTACTTGACCCAGACTGGGTCATAGCTATGCAAGAAGAATTAGCTCAATTTGAGCGCAATAAAGTTTGGGACCTAGTACCTCCACCTAACGATAAGAAAATAATAGAAACCAAATGGGTATTTAGAAACAAGTTAAGTGAAACTGGAGAAATTACTAGAAACAAGGCCAGGTTAGTTGCCAAAGGGTTCAGTCAAGTTGAAGGACTTGACTATGATGAAACTTATGCCCCGGTAGCTAGACTAGAGTCCATTAGAATGTTACTAAGCTATGCAGCCCATAAAGGATTCAAACTATACCAAATGGATGTCAAGTCTGCCTTTCTTAATGGATTGATAAAAGAAGAAGTTTATGTAGGTCAGCCACCAGGTTTTGAAAGCCTAGAACACCCTGATTATGTCTACAAATTAAAAAAGGCATTATATGGACTTAAACAGGCACCTAGGGCATGGTATGAAAGACTAACTTCTTACTTAATCTCTAAAGGGTTCAACCAAGGTCAAGTTGACCCAACACTATTTGTGAAATCAATAAAAGAAGATATTTTTATAGCTCAAATTTATGTAGATGATATCATCTTTGGTTCAACAAACTCAGAGTTTTTAAACGAATTTACAAACCTAATGGAACACGAATTCGAAATGAGTCTGGTAGGAAAATTAACTTATTTTCTAGGGTTACAAGTCAAACAAACAAATGAAGGAAATTATATTTATCAACAAAAATATACTAAGGAGTTACTTAGAAAATTTGGAATGGAAAATACTAAAGAAATAAAAACACCTATGGTCGTAAACACAATCCTAGATGATGATCCTAATGGAAATCAGACTTAAAACATTATCGGAGCGCAATAGGTAGTCTACTTTACTTAACTGCAAGTTGACCCGACATTTTATTTGCAGTTAGTATGTGTGCTCGATACCAAACTTGTGCTAATCTCATTTGACTCAAGTCAAAAGAATCTTTAGATACCTCAAGGGAACCACAAATGTAGGAATTTGGTATCCTAGAACCAACAACTTTGAATTAATAGGATATTCTGACTCAGATTATGCCGGATGCAGGTTAGACCGAAAAAGCACAAGTGGTGGATGCCAACTACTTGGTCCATCCCTTGTCAGCTGGTTTAGTAGAAAGCAACACTGTGTTGCACTATCTACAACTGAGTCAGAATACATAGCTATAGGCGAATGTGTTGCACAGTTATTATGGATGATGCATACTCTAAAAGATTTCAACTTAAATATCACAAATGTAAAAGTATTAATTGACAATATAAGTTCAATTAACTTAACCAAGAATCCTGTGCATCATTCAAGAACCAAACATATTGAAATTAGGCACCACTTCATCAGGGATCATGTTACTAAAGGTGATATTGAACTCAAGTACATTGAGTCTAAATCAAATTTAGCTGACATTTTTACAAAACCACTCCCTGGCAGTGAATTTAGCAACTTACGACAACAATTAGGGATGTGCTCAATAGACTAGGAAATTTCAAAAATACTTTCAAAATTGATTTCACCAACTTATAGGCTAAACTTGTATTTTCAAATTTTCCATTTTTTAGGCTTTCGAAAACAGTTTTGGCCTTAGACTAGTTTTGAATCCTTAGAAAGCTGTACCCATAGGTTTAGTTCTTGAGCATCTCACCAACATCTTAGGTTTACCTTGCTTGTGTTTGATAAACATAGAAAGGGGTGAGATGCATAGGCCAACTGTCTGGACTTAAGATGCTTATTTAAGTGCATCAACATAAGTCTGGACATTAAATACAATTCAGATATTAATCAGATTAAAGTTTATCAGTCAAGTCAAACACTGACTGATCATAATTAACTTAATCTGACTAACCAAGTGAAAGCTACTATCTTCTGATAGTTAGTTAGTATCTAATTGGTTAGACAGCTGGTTCAGGGGAGAAATAAAACTACTTTAGTTTTTCAAATTTAATTTTAAACTTAATTTTGAAAATCAAAATTTAAAAAACAACTTGTTTAAAATTGTGAAATTTTTTTAATTCACAAACTTTTTATCCTTTTTACCTAGTCTTTGAAAACTGAACTTTTCAAGTATTTTAAACCATGGTTTTGAATCTAGTACGTTTAAACTTTTAAAAGTTTGATTTCGGAAAACAAATTTTATCAAAACATTCTAAAAAGTAAAGATTTAAATTTAATTTAACCTTACTTTGAAATGTTCCTGAATCTAGTTCTTAACATTTGATTTTACTTAGTTTTGACAATTTGATTTGAAAGTTAAATTTTACAAAACTTATTTTACAAACTAAGCTTCTCAAAAACATTAGTTTTTCAAACTTGATTTTTGAAATTTGAATCTTTTACAAACTTAGTGTTGAAAAATAAATTTCAATTTGTTTGGAAAAATAGATTTTTCAAACTTAGTTTTGAAATTTTGGTTTTGAAAACTTATGTTTGAAAAGCGTTTCAAAGTTGAAACTTGTTTTGAAATTTTAATCTTGAAATTTAGACCTTATACACTTATGTTTGAAAATTAAACTTAAAAGTTTTCAAATCTTTATACTCCCCCCAGTCAACTTGATTTTTTCCTTTTAAAAATTGTACTTTTGTCCTTGAATCCTGAACCAAACTCAGTTATTTTTCAAGATTAAGTGTTATTGTTTTAAGTAACTCTACACTATTTACCCTTGTTTTTTTTTGATGAATGCCAAAGGGGGAGAAGGGTTAGGTGGTTAAGTTAGCTAAACCAATCTGAAAAACACAAACTAACTTTAAAACCACACAAATGCATGGTGTTTCGTACATATGCTTTCACTAACTTAACCAGGTTGTCATTCCATCAAAAAGGGGGAGATTGTTGGTGCGGGTAGCACTAACGGTCTAACCCAGGTTTTGATGAATGACAAATAGGTTAAGTTAGTTGTACTGTTGTCTGACACTTTGATCGAGTGTGCAGGAGAAGTACAGACAGGTCGACGGGCTGACCAGATGTCTGGCACGAAGTCTAGCTAGGTCGACGGGCTGACCGGATAGCTGGCGAAAAGTCCAAGCGGGTCGACGGGCTGACCGGATAGCTGGCGAGAAGTCCAAGTGGGTCGACGGGCTGACCGGACGCTTGGCAAGAAGCCCAGGCGGGTCGACGGGCTGACCGGACGTCTGGCAGGTAAGTGAGGTAAGTCACTGGAGGGGAGTGACTGCGAGGACGCGTTCCCGGGAAGGGAACATTAGGCGTCGATCCGGCTTAGATCCATTTCGGATATCTAAGTCGAGATCGTGACTAGATTCCGGTCTCGAAAAGACGGAATCTAAGTCATACTTTGCTTATCTATAAAACTATGCTAACAAATCTTTGCTGCAGGGTACATTTGCCTCGGACTAACCTTTTCTTGCAGGAGAAGGACTTTCTGGAGAAGAGGGGTCCGGGCGCCCGGAGGGGATCCGGGCGCCCGGAGGCAAGTTTTATCCCCAGGACGACGTTGACACTTGGAGCATGCTGGTTGGGAGTGTTACGTCACATTCCAGGCGCCCGGAAGGGATCCAGGCGCCCGGAGCAGCATATAAAAGAAGCCCCAGGAAGGAGCTTCAAAATATCAGTCTTCTGAGAACTCTGAGTCCAATCACTCTGCTGCTCTGCGCTCCAACGACGTTCACAAAGCTCCGACGACTCACTCCGGCTCTCTTTTTAATTTATTGTTTGTCGGTTAGCTTTGTTTTCTTTCTTTTCATTAGCAATATTTGTACGTAAATTGTAATTATCCGAATTGCTAGTGAATTGCCCAACGAAAGTACTCAAGGAGTACGGGCCTTCGAGTAGGAGTCGTCACAGGCTCCGAACGAAGTAAAAATCAACAGTGTTCATCTCTTTACTTCTTTACTTTTCCGCTGCATTTTAACTCGAGATTTTCGAATCGATATTCACCCCCCCTCTATCGAATTCAACGGTCTTACAGTTGCATCATTCTATAAGGCAATTTTAGCAGTTACAACAGGGATATCTGTGCCCTTCAACAACTTGGCTATTATATACAAGCAACAGGTAGAGTACTATATCTGCCTTTTTCATTGCTAGTTTGAGAGTTACTGCATATTGCCTCATTTAATAGAAGAAAGTCATATAATTTGTCTATCATCTTCTTTGTTGTCTTTGCCCCTAGTTGGAAATTGATAGTTCTCTTGTATTACAATAGGGAAATTATGCAGAAGCGATAGCCTGTAAATTTGATTGGATTATAGTTTTATATTGATTGGATTATAGTTTTAAATTTGATGGAATGCTTGCCTTTATGCACAGAGACTATGCTTTTATCCCTATAAAGATTCATTTGTGTGCTCTTAACAGATCTATTCCTACAACGGTGTTATCTAGGATTAGCATTTATTTTGTTAAATGTGATTTATGCACCTATAATTATTCTGGTGAAGTTAGCATTCTATTAAACTAGATTATGACATTTGCAGAGAACTTATTGGTAACCAAGGACTTTGTGAAGATAGCAAATTTTGGCCTTGCTCGTGAAGTTCATTCGAAGCCACCATTCACAGAATAGGTTTCAACACACTGGTAAGCATGTTTATGACAAGCACTTGTGATCTTATATTTTTTATTTGATACATGTACACATTTGTTTTAGTTATTTGACATAGGGTGGATTTATGTGTTTTTACAGTTTACAAATCTCAAGTACTTGATGAAATGCGATTCGAGTGGGCTGAATGCATGCTAGATTACATTTGAAGTGCGGTTCTACCTTGATGTGTTAAAAGAATGTTCTACCTTGATTTTGATATCTATTAGCTAGCTTTTGATGTAAAAAGAATGTTTGGGTATTTTATGGATATTGTTGTAAGAAGATTATTTATATAATTTGTGAATATTTGTGTATTTTATGGATATTATTGAATGAAGAATATTTGTACAATTTGTGAATATTTGTGTATTTTTTTTTTGTTATTGTCGGTTTTAAAATCAAATCTGTGCTGTTAAAAAAAATACATATTACATCGGTTTTCCACCGATGTAAAACCGGTGTTATAAAGTAATATTACATCGGTCATTTACCGCTGCCAAAACTGGTGTTATTAACATACAATATTACATCGGTTTTACACCGTGTATGAAATGGTGTCGTTAAGTGATACTACACCGGTTAATAACCGATTCGAAAACCGGTGTCGTTAAGTGATACTACACCGGTTTTAACCCGATGTCTAAAATGACAGACTTTTAACATCGACTTCATAGACATCGGTCGAAAATCAAATAGACACCGGTGGAAAACCGATGTCTATGAGCGATTTTGTTGTAGTGCTTGTGGACAATATTCTAGATGACAATGGGATGGATGAACTACTCGAGGTCCCCTCGGTGGAGGGACTGGAGCGGGAGCCTTCTCCTTAACAGGGGTAGGAGAAGTAGTACCCTCTTTTCGGCGTGCAGCCTGAGCTTCCTCAACATTAATGAATTTAGTAGCACGTTCAATCAATGAGTCAAAATTGGCAAGAGGATTTCTCACCAGATCTTTAAAGAAATCATTATCATTTAAGCCTTGAGAGAAAGCACTTACTAATATTTCAGTAGTAGCGTTGGGTACATCGATAGCTACTTGTTTGAACCTCTTAATATAGGCTATGATAGACTCTTTAGATCCCTATTTAATTGAGAATAAACTCCAGGGAGTTTTATGATACCTCTTGTTGTTGGTAAAATGATGTAGGAAAACCTTCTTGAAATCCTTAAATTTTCGAATAGAATTTTCCGACAACCTTTTGAACCAACGCTGTGCAACTCCTCCGAGTGTTGTAAGGAACATCCGGCACTTTACTCCATCAGAAAATTATTGTAGTAATGCTATGTTCTCAAATTTTAATAAATGATCTTCTAGATCTGTGGTTCCAGTGTATTCCCCGATTTAAAGGTTTTGATATCGCTTAGGAAGCGGATCATCCAAGACACTTTGAGAGAATGGAGAAATAATTCTTTCTGGTGAGAAGTCTGACAAAATGGAAAGCTAGGAGACAACCTACTGCCGATGAAGAATAATACCTGTAGAATACCGATCTGAGAAACTCAAAGGGGATCTAGGAGAATGAAGTCACAGAATGTCCTCCTTGTGCGAAGATCCAAAAATAAAAGGAAGGGTTCAATGAAGAAAATCGAGATCTAGAGCTTCCAAGGCTTCCTACGCACAAGAGACCAACCAACGCTATCGTCAGTAACCTAAGACCGGGGTGGGAATCCCTGGCTAGGCCCTCTGACGCTCAAGTTAGTGATCTCTCTTGGTGTAGAAGGAAAGAAGAAGAAGAAGAAGATGAACAATAGTTTAAAACTAGGGTTGTGAGTGTGAGCATCAACGTGAGCATACCTGGCCAACGAAGAGGATTCCCCTTTTTATACCACTTCATATAACCTCCGTAGTCATGAAGTGGACCCCAGTTTGTTAGAGTTTGTTATGGGATGACATAAACCATAATCTTGCATAAAATAACTTTTAAGGAATCTTTTTTGTACCCCAGATGTATCTTCCTTGTCGTCTAGTACCTGCAGAAGAATCTAGAAACATACTTCCCGCCAAATTAGAAAACCTGTTATACAATCACATACCACAGATATCTTCGTTAAACTACTTATGAATATTCTTGAAATATTTGCTCTTACCCTGTCTTATAAGTTATATCAGAGTATATTTATCACTCATGCCTGCTCGTCCTGTCTTTATTATGTTATAGACAGCCCGATATAATATTGTGCCTTGTATCGGTCGAAGTTGAACCCAGACCATGTCCAATCGGTTTATTACTACCGTTCAACTAATCGTTCAGTAATATACTATAAATTTTGTAAAGCCTTAGATCTTTTCATACCCGGGCGATCATGTATACTCCATTAATACTAGTATATGTTTAGGTATGCCACCTTAAACAATCCTGATTTTTCTATCTTAAACGTGTAAACCCGGTCGATATTGGCTTTCCTTTCCCAAGGCATATACCGGCCAATATTGGCTTATCCTTCTCAAGGTATTTCCCGGACGATATTGGCTTACCTCTCCTAAGGCATATACCGGACGATATTGGCCTATCCTTCTCAAGGTATTTCTCGGACGATATTGGCTTACCTCTCCTAAGGCATATACCGGACGATGTTTGCCTATCTTTCTCAAGGTATGTCCCGGACGATATTGCCTTACCTCTCCTAAGGCATATACGGGACGATATTGGCCTATCCTTCTCAAGGTATTTCCCGGACGATATTGGCCAACTCCTATTAAGGTATATACCGGATGATATTGGCCTATCCTTCTCAAGGTATTTCCTGGCCGATATTGGCCAACTCCTATTAAGGTATATACCGGATGATATTGGCCTACCTTTCTCAAGGTACATATCGGCCGACATTGATCTTCTTTTTCTCCTTTTTCTCCTTCCTACTGGGGCCTCACTAAACCTAACCCATATCACTAGCCTTCCCTTCAAGTCTAGTCGAAGGATGTGTAGCCGACTGACTAGACCCAAGTCTAATTTTATTTCTTTGCCTATCTTTAGTCATGTCTGTTAGTAATTAGCCCTAAGAGACAATCATGAGATGATTAGGCCTTTTGGTTACTAATTGAGTTAAACTCAAATGAACCCACTCATTGGATTGAGTTCAATCCGAATTAGACAAATTGGATTGATGGGTTACACTCAAAAATAGGTTAGACTTATTGGGTTATTGGAGTAATGGTTAATCCAATATAATAAATCCAACCCATTAAGAGGAATACAAAGAGACAAAAACCCTTGGTATTCATGGGATAAATATAAATAGGTTTTTGGATTTATTTTTTCATTAGATGAAGAAAAGGTGACTCTTGATCTCCCTCTTCCTCCTCCTCCTTCCTCCATGGCCGAATCTTCAAGCTTGGCCGAACCATACTTCTTGCTAGCACAAGAAGATGGTTCTTCTCCGAAGGCTTCGTTCGTGGGACGAATGAAGGATATGCTCGTGTGGATACCATAGAGGCGCGGACGCTTGAACGTGCTAAGATTTGGATCCAAAGAAAAGGTTGCTGTCGGGATTGCGAAGGGCACGCAACAAAGGTATAATCCTATCACGTAGCTTAGCTTAGATTAATTTATAGAAATTGTTTCTTCCCTTCGCATGGATCCGCTGGATAAGTGAATCTAGTATTTTTTTTCCACTGTGTTTCTGCATCTTTTGGCGCGCTAGATCCCAACAGTGGTATCAGAGCCACTTGCGAAGCGCTATGCTGAGTTAGAATTTTTATATATGATATAGAAATTACTTGATAGAGTTTACTGTGATTTGCAAAAGGATTTATGAGTCTCGGCCAAGAGAGTGAATCTCAGCCAAACTATGAGTCTTGGCCAGATTTTTGTGTCTTGTCCAAATCTAAGCCTTGACCGAAATGGGTGTTTTGTTGGGAACAAAGTATAGTTAGTGTGTGACCAACAAGGTCTCGGCTAAAGGTGTTTTATTGGGGACAAAACATAGTTGATGTCGTGGCATTGCGGCTCATAATTTATTTGTTGAAATCATAGTAAATTTTATGTCATAAAATATTATGAATAGATATGACATGGTGCATGGTTATGACCCTTTAACCACAATGTGATTGGATATGTGTAATGTTGTAATTTATAATACGGCCTGCATGTCGTGCCTTTATCCCTTTTATTCTTGTTGTAATTAGATTACACTCGAATGTAACTCAAGTTTCTTTTTATTTTGTAATGTACAAATCAGAAAGGAGTTAGTCTACTGGATGACGAGTGAAAAGGGAGAAGCACAACAACACACGACGACCAAGGAAGCGCTTGGAGAAGCTGCTTAGACCTAGGTTGACTTATCGCTCTTCTCATTGGCTTGAGAAGATCATAGTTTATGGGGGCCATAACCATGTCACGTTTAAACTTGTGTATATGTTGATATATGCCATGATATGCCATGATGTATGTGATGCATGTGTAGCTATTGTAATTAGGTCATTTACATATGCCTACCAAACCTTGGTACTCACTACTACCTCGATCATCTGTAGTCAGGTTTGCCAAAGCAAAGTGACTCGTTTTATCTTGGTAGAGTGCGATAGGACAATTGTGATGTCTGACTACTGACCTTTGGGTATGACTTAACTAAGTTACCTCAATTGGATTGAGAACTTAAAGGCATAACCCATAAGATGTAAATCATATTATATTAGTCTTGGGTGATTAGCCAAAGCTAACTCAAGATGAATTATAATATGGATTTTATAAGATGGGAAAATGAACAAACAATGTTGTTCACCTAAGGATACAAGAGTTACATAGGATGTAATTGGTGAACGTTGTCTACCTTTGTTATACAAATCTTGGACGATTAGCCAAAGCTAACTCAAGAAAAGTATAAGATGGATTTTTTCCAATTGGTACACGTTGCCTACCTATTTATAAAAGTCTTGGGCGATTAGCCAAATCTAACTCAAGATGAGATATAATATGGATCTTGTCCCACTAGAATGTCTTTGCTTATAGGTATAGAACTAGTAGTGACTTGCTTCTATCAAGCTTTAGAATTTAGTGGGAGAATCATTTAATTAAAGGCCTAATTAAATGATGTGAGTATGATACTTCTCTGTATTTTATTGTTGTAGACCACCATGTCGTCTAGTAAGTAGAAGACACTATCTCTGTGATCTGTCCTTGATAAGAATAAGCTCAATGGAGCAATTTCTAGACTGGTATAGAAACATAAGAATAGTTCTCAAGAGAGAAAGAAAACTGTACGTCCTAGAGCAGCCTATTCCTGAAGTGCCTCCTGCTACTGCCACTAGAGCTGATAGGGATGCTTACAAGCATCAAGATGATGCATTAGATGTATCATGCCTTATGCTCTCCACCATGAACTCTGAGCTTCAGAAGCAACATGAGAACATGGATGCTTATGATATGGTTGAACACCTTAGAAAACTATATCAAGGGCAAGCAAGGCATGAGAGATTTGAGATTTCTAAAGCACTATTTCAATGCAGAATACAAGAAGGAAGTCCCGTAGGGCCTTATGTGCTCAAAATGATCGGGTATGTGGAAAATCTACAAAGGTTGAGATTTCCACTAGGCCAAGAATTGGCCACTGATCTTATCTTGCAGTCGTTGCTTGATAGTTATAGTCAATTCATCATGAACTACAATATGAATGAAATTGACAAACCACTGCCTGAGATGTTGAGCATGTTGAGAACTGCTCAACTCAACTTTAAGAAGGCAAAGCCTGGTTCCATTTTGATGGTGTCTAAGGGCAAAGGCAGGTGGAAGCCTAAAGGTAAGGGTAAGACCCAAGCCAAAGGCAAGGGCAAGACTCATGCACTGAAACTTAAAGGTGGGGTTGTTAAGGAAGGAACCTACTTCCACTGCGGTAAGACTGGACACTGGAAGAGGAACTGCAAAGGGTACCTAGAGGAACTGAAATGGAATAGAAATAAGACTTCTGCCTCAGGTATATATATGTTATAGAAGTTAATCTATCTATTTCTTCTTCATGGGTATTAGATACCGGATGTGTGTCTCACATTATTACGAATGTGCAGGTGCTGAGAAATAGTAGAGTGTTGACAAAGGGCGAAGTACTGGACCTACGAGTAGGCAATGGTGCAAGAGTTGCTGTTGTCGCTGTAGGAACATATTCCTTATCTTTGCCTGCTGGGCTTGTTTTAGGACTTAAAGAGTGCTGTTATGTGTCTACCTTGACCAAGAACATTATCTCTATTTCTTGTTTGGACAAGAAAGGTTTTTCATTTGTAATAAAGGGCAAATGTTGTTCTGTTTATTTCAATGAAATGTTCTATTGTAGTGCACATCTTGTAAATGACCTCTATCTTCTAGACTATGACAACCCAATCTATAACATAAATACCAAATGGTTCAAGTCTAATGATTTGAATCAAATATATCTCTGGCATTCTCGCTTAGTTCACAAAATGAGAGTTGCATATCCCAACTCTATAAGGATGGATTTTAGACTCATTTGATTTTGAATCATATGAGGCATGCAAATCTTATCTTCGAGGCAAGATGACAAAGACTCCATTCAGTGGACACCGCGAAAGGGCTAATGATCTTTTAGGACTCATACAAACTGATGTATGTGGCCCTTTTAGAGTAGCAGCTAGAAGAGGCTAACATTACTTCATTACTTTTACTGATAATTTCAGTGAATAAGGCTATGTATTTCTGATGAGACACAAGTCAGAATCCTTTGAAAAGTTCAAAGAATTCAAGAATGAAGTATAAAATCAACTTGGTAAGAGTATTAAAATGCTTCGATTAGATCGAGGTGGGGAATACCTTAGTCAAGAGTTTCATGACCATCTCGTTGAGTGTGGGATCATATCTCAACTCACTCCACCTGGAACACCACTATGGAATGGTGTATCAAAAAGGAGGAATCGTACATTATTAGATGTGGTATGCTCGATGATGAGTCATACATATCTTCCTATTTCCTTTTGGGGACATGTTCTAGAGACAGCTACTTTCACATTTAATCGAGTTCCATCAAAGGCTATCATAAAGACACCATATGTGATATGGACAGGAAAGAGTCCCAATATGTCTTTTATGAAGATTTGGGGTTGTGAGATTTACGTTCGACGACAAGTCTCAGATAAACTAGGACCCAAATCAGATAAGTGCTACTTTGTTGGATATTCCAAGGAAACAAAAGGATATTACTTCTATAATCCCACCCAAGGCAAGGTGTTTGTTGCTAGGACTGGTGTGTTTCTAGAAAGGGAATTAATTTCTAGAAAAACTAGTGGGAGTGAAGTCGATCTTGAAGAAGTTCAAGATACTAGCACTGACACCTTGATGGAAATTGAATAGGTACCACAAGATGTTGTGGATCAGGATTTTTTTGCACCACAAGAGGTTATGGAACAACAACCTGTTCAAGTAGCACATGCTCTACGCAGATCTAATAGGATTCATCGTCAACCTGAGAGATATTCTTTTCTCTTGTCTGACCATGGTGATGTAGAGCTTATTGGTCTCAATGAGTCTACATCTTATCAGGAAGCTGTACAGAGGCCAGATTCTGAGAAATGGCAAGAGGCCATGAGATTCGAAATGGAATCCATGTACACTAACCAAGTATGGACTTTGGTTGATCCACCTGAAAGGATCAAACCCATTGGGTGTAAGTGGGTCTTCAAAGTGAAGACTGACATAGATGGAAATATGCATACCTATAAAGGTAGATTAGTAACTAAAGGATTCAAGCATATTCATGGTATAGACTATGATAAAACTTTTTCACCAGTTGTGATGCTCAAGTCCATTCGGATCATGCCTGTTATTGTTGCTTACTATGATTATAAGATCTGGCAGCTGGATGTCAAAACCGCATTTCTTAACGGAAATCTACTCGAGGATGTGTACATGACACAACTTGAGGGTTTTGTAGATCCAGAGCATGCTGGAAAGGTTTGTAAGTTGCAAAGATCTATTTATGGATTGAAGCAAGCTTCTAGAAGCTGGAATCTTCGATTCGATGATGCGATCAAAACGTTTGATTTCATTAAGAATGAAGATGAACTTTGTGTCTACAAGAAGGTTAGTGGGAGCACAATTATTTTTCTCATATTGTATGTAGATGACATACATCTCATTAGAAATGATATCCCTACTCTTCAGTTAGTGAAGACTT